>NC_080744.1:64062558-64365589 GCF_020826845.1 Diceros bicornis minor | reverse complement strand
TCATCTACAACCATAGGCGTCTCACACTATATTCAGCTACCAAAATAATAGCAATGCATCACATAATTCCTCCCCCTTTTACCTTTTGTTTCATTTGATTTCTGTATTAATCAACTTTGTTGCAGAAACAAAAAACCCCCAAATCTTGGTGGCTTATAACAACATTACATGTAGACTTTGGGCTGCCTGTGCTGAATGGCTGTACTCCACATATTTTTATTTTTAAGACCTAGACTGAATGGGCAGTCTCTATCTGGACTGCCATTTTCGTGGTAGTGAGAACTCAAGAGGGCTGGCTGAAACTTGTGATACCTCTTAAAGCTTCTGCTCAGGTGTGGAGTGCTTCATGATTGCCAAAGCATGTCACATGGCTAGGCTCAAAGTCAGTGAAACACAGGGACAAATACTCTTCCCACAGGAGGCATAGGCAAGGTATAAATCAATGGGCAGGAATGTATAAGCTTCTTCCAAAGATGAGAGTGGTAAATGGTGAGCAGTAATATAATCTACCACAATCTGTCCTCCTGGTCACAAATATTAACTTTCTTCACTTCTACATACAAAATATATTTATCCCTTCCTCAAGGAAAATACCTCAAGAATTGTTTTCAGTCCCATTAGTCTTAAAGTCTAGAACTTCCTTAAAATTTCTACATCATTTATATATGTAGATATTCTTGATCCAGAGACCAGTTATCTTCTACCCTCCATCTCCCCAACATACAGTGGTGGAACATGGATAGGATTTCCACAGTAAACATTCCTGTTGAGAAAGGGGAAGAATAGAGGCACACATCAATCACTGGTCCCTAGCAATTGTGAAAATCTTGTTGGGTAAATGTAGTGAGGGCTCCTTTTCTTAGCACCAGGGGATGTTCCTTGATTAGGCCCTGGTTTTGCTCCTGGTTGTAGCTCTCCAGTCCATTGTTTTCTGTGGCTCTTGGCTGAGCCGTGCATGAGGTGTTTCCTTTAATATATCAACCTTGTCCATATTTGAATAGATTATTGGAGGGTATACCTTTCTTGGCTGGGGAATAAGGTAAGAGGTGAGCAGCTTTCCTGGCCTGCTTGTTGTCTGTAGAAATTTGGGGGCACAAAGATGATCTACAAGAGTAAAAGACCATTAACTCAGGCTAGGGTTGTTTTAGAAGTTGTCTTTTGTCTTTTTATCTATTTGATTTGAGTCAAATCTATGTGCTAATAACTGTATCCTCCGTTCTTTGAGATATGCTTTTTCCTCTAGACTTCAGTACAGTTATCTTGAGCTTATTGAGCTTCTGTGGGACCACATCCTTAGTCTTTTCCTGTGGGGAATACCCCCACCAAGCCAGTTTTTTCCACTGCAAGGGTTTACTGGGTGAAAGGAAAACACTTGTTTCCTTTACTCATGACTCACTGAATACGTCTGTACTCCAAGTGTGTGGGGGGTTTTCCATACTAAGCAATTCTTCAGTTCTCTGTGGGCACTGACTGGGTGTCCTACAATTTAACTCAGTTTTGACACTAACTACCCAGAGTTAGCTCAGACGCCACAGGTTAAGGGCTCAGTTCCACAAGACTGCCCCTCTCCCACTTTGGATGCCAATCAGAAGGCCAGTCTTTTCACAATTTTTTTACATGAAACGGTTTTATTTACCACCACATTATGTGGTTTGCTGTTTTTCCAATCTCCAAAAAGCAATTTCCTTGCTGTCTTCCACCCAGCTCTAAAGCCTACATCGCATGTTTTTATTAATTTTGGTGGTGGTGGTGAAGGTAGCACCACATTTCTGGTACCAATTTCTGCAATGTTCAGCTTTGTTATAGTAATTACCTTTGAATTTCAGTGGCTTCTCAAAATAACAGATTACATTTCCTCCTGACTTTATGTTGTAGTCTGTGGATCAGCTCTTTCTGCTCCAACCTGTGGCTCCCCTCCAGAACCAAGGCTGAAGGAACAGCCTTTATGTGAGATATGCTGCCAGTCTCTTCCCAGAGTACCAAACGAAGCAAGAAGGCTGGCCCAAACTCAGATTGCTGCTTAAAGTTTTTGCTTAGATGTGATGTGTATCACATCTGTTCACATTCTATTGGCCAAAACATATCACATGGGTGATCCCCAAATCAATAACCTAGGGATGTCTATTCTTTCCATATGAGACATGCACAAGTCACATGTCTACATATGGATATATATAATCATCTTGCAAGGAAGCAGGGCAGTGAATAATCTCAAATAATAATACAGTCTACTGCAACTTTCTCATATAGTTTTGGATGATGCATAAAAAATCAGATATATCCTTTTTAAAATTTATGGATGTATTACGTTAATATACTGCATCAATCAGGGTTCTCCAGAGAAATAGAGATAAATCCTATTAATTATATCTGTCTACCTATCTATGGAGACATTTATTTACTTTAAGGAATTGGCTTGCGTGATTGTGGGGGCCGACACATCTGAAATTTGTAGGGCAGGCCAGCCGGCTGACAGGCTGGACACTCAGGCAGTAGTTCTTTTCTTTTTTTTTTTTTTTGTGAGGAAGATCAGCCCTGAGCTAACATCCATGCCAATCCTCCTCTTTTTGCTGAGGCAGACCGGCTCTGAGCTAACTCTATTGCCAATCCTCCTCCTTTTTTCCCCCAAAGCCCCGGTAGATAGTTGTATGTAATAGTTGCACATCCTTCTAGTTGCTGTATGTGGGACACCGCCTTAGCATGGCTGGACAAGCGGTGCATTGGTGCACGCCTGGGATCCGAACCTGGGCCGCCAGCAGCGGAGCGCGCGCACTTAACCTCTAAGCCACGGGGCCAGCCCCAGTATTTCTATTTAACGGTTATGAAGCAAAATTGCTTCTTCTCTGGGAGTCTTCAGCTTTTGCTCTTAAGGTATTCAAGTGATTGGTTGAGGCCTACCCACATTATTGAGGATAACCTCCTTTACTTCAAGTCAACTGATTTTAGACGTTAATCATGTCTACAAAATACCTTCATAGCAACATCTAGACTTACATTTGACCAAACAACTGGACACTATAGCTGAGCCAAGTTGACACATAAAATTTACCATCATATATACATAGTGCTATTTTGCAGATAGTGGAATATGAATATAGAGAGTACTAGGTTTCATGGTAAGGCAACAAACAGATGAGATTGATCACAGCTAATGAACTAGTTGTATTTTGGCTCAAGATAATTGAGTACCTAAAACGGGGTGGCAAACTATGGCCCACTGCCTGTTTTTGTAAATAAAGCTTTATTGGAACACAGCTGTGCTTAATCTTTATATATTGTCTATGACTATTTTCATTCTACAATGACGGAGTTGAGTAGTTACAACAGAGACCGTATGGCCTGCAAATCTTCAAGTATTTACTATCTAGCCCTTTACACAAAATGTTTGCCAGCCTTTAAAGAATATGTAGAAAAGGTACTTGTGGTTCTTGCTCTGTCATGATCCACTCCTAGTTCAGTGTTTCCATTCAAGTGTTAATGTATACTCATTCAACATTACAGTAGCAATATTTTATTGTTTAAAGCCACAAATTTTATTAGATTCATAAAAATTAATAATTCCTTAACTTTTTATTGCATAGCCATTCACAGTTTCTTTTAGATCTCATGCTGAGTTCGGTTTTTGTGGATAAAATACACATGGATGCTGTTATTTTTTAAATGAATACTTGCATATCTTTGGGAACAAAGAGAAAGTACTTTTTCTGTAAAATTTTATCAGCTTTATATTATTACAATTACAGATTTCAATGTATGTATCTATTTTCCTCTTCTAAGATGGTAAAAAGGTGTATTTCTGTGCCTGTCTCCTTTTTTTTAGATAATAGATTAAAAAAAATAAACTAATATTTGTCAATTTGATTGCTCTTGTATAATATCTATAAAGTTGAATTAGACTACAAGATGTATTTGCTTCCCAACCAAAGAGTAAATTACAGCTTTAGTTGGTGGAGAGAGTCTGGACCCTGCATTCGGAGTCCTAGCTTTAAATTTAGTGGCTTAAAATAGCAGCTGTTTTATTTGCTGCTGACTCCTATGGGTCAGCAATTTGGGCTGCGCTCTGCTGCGTGGTTGTTCCACTGGTTTTGTCTGGGGTTACTCACGTGGCTGCGTCATCTGGTGGCTCTTCTAGGGCTGGATGGTCTAAGATGGCCACAGTGATATGTCTGGCACTTTATGCTAGCTGGCACGGCTGGGTGGCTGGGCGCTTTCTCTCTTAAGATTTCTCACGCTCTAGGAGGCTAGCTTGTTCACTCTGGCAGCAGCGTCCCAAGAGGGGAAGCCGCAAGGTCTCTTGAGACCTAGATTCAGAAGTCCTACAAGGTCACGTCTGCTGCACTCTATTTGTCTAAATAAGTTACAAGTCCGGCCCAGATTTAAGGGATGAGGAAACAAATGCCATCCCTTGATAGGAAGCATGGCAAAGTCACATTGCAAAGGGATGGGCTTACAGGAGTGAGAGGAATTAATAGTGTCCACACAATCCGCCACTCTAAATTGCTTAGTTTCTTTATGCCCTGTTTGGAAAGTAGAAATAACAATAGGAAGAATTCTTCAAGTCATAAAGTTTAACGATTATGTATAAAAAGCACTTAGAAGTATTTCTTAAACAATTTTGAAATGAAATCCTAATTTTAAATGCTGTGTTTTTAAAAATAGACCTAAATATCATGAGAGTATGCATTCTTTCTTATTATTAATCTGGCCTCATATTTTTAATATGGGAGACAATTAGCAAGACTGGAAGGAGATCTTGTGTAAAATACCTATGTGGGAAGAGTTACGCATTTGTGTAGAACTATTATTCATTTAATAAATAAAAAGAAAAGCAGTTACTTCTAATGTGTTTACAAAAACGTACATTTTCCTATAATTCTCTGTTTTTATACACATAATTTTTGTATTTCCCATATTAAAATTTTAAAATAATGGCTAATAGTGTAAAGTTTCTTGTCAGTTTAATTTTTTGAGTTCCAGCAAACGTATTTTTGTTTAGCTAATGTTTCTTTGCAAAGCCAAGAAAAAATAGAAAGCCAGAGGAACAAAAATATCTCCTATTTTTCACTGTGGTCAAACCTCATCAGAGGCTCTTTTATTAGTTTATCTGTTTTGCTTTTTATTTTGTCAAAAATAAACACAGAATGCTTCCTAAATCTGTCCTGTTTTGATGTATATATATCAGATTTATCAGTATATTAGATATATATGTATCAGACATTGGCAAAAATGTTTGTTAAAACTCACCAGAGATATTACTCTGTTCATCAGTGTGTGTAGGGTGGGCTGGGAGGCATAATAGACCCTCCTCAGCTTTTACTTTTATATTTAAAAAATTTCACTCATGATGCTTAGGCATTTAACTCTAATTTGATTACATTTTTCTATAAAATTTTCTAGGGACAAAGTTTGTATTTATTTTTCCTAAATAACCAATTGCTTAAGGTTGTAAAGGAGATATTAAACAAAATCTTATCCATCCTGAGAGCTGTATTCTTGTATGATATACATTATAATTTGTTGTGTTTAAGATCTCTCTATATAATTTACTTTGAAATTTAATGCTGCTTCTAGTGGGGAAGAGTGAAATGAGTCATATTACGAAACAAGTAATACTAATTAAAATTGGAGAGACAATTTCCTGTCTATATTTTAAATAAACTCTTTTGAGTGTCTAGACAGTTCTAATAAAGGAACAAATACCTGCAATAGGGAGGGGTAGATGGTCTGGTATTTTTACAACAGACTAGAATAGAATCAAACCGGGTGGTTGGAAAATCTTTTCAAAGCAGTGCTTTCTGAGTCTTTCTGACTCCAGTTCTTTAAAGTTTTTTTCAGGTTTCAAAGCCACCTTCAGTCCTGAAGATGTTAGATTTATTATTTAAATTATTATTATTGTTACTATTATTATCTTTTTGTGTGTGTGTGTGAGGAAGACTGGCTCTGAGCTAACATCCACTGCCAGTCCTCCTCTTTTTGCTGAGGAAGATTAGCTCTGCGCTAACATCTTTGCCTGTCTTACTCTATTTTGTATATGGGATGCCACCACACATGGCTTGATGAGTGGCACATCGGTTCACACCTGGGATTCCAACCTGTGAACCCCAGGCTGCTGAAGCGGAGCGCCCAGACTTAACCACTACACCACCAGGCTGGCCCCTACTATTATTATCTCTTGTCTTTGACATTTTTATGTAGAGAAATCCAATAAAGCAGGATTAAGCCTGTTACTGTGGTGGTCAGAAAAATGATTGATAGGATATAATTTTCCCTTTCCTCTATTTGTTCCGTTGAGTCCTAACTGCATACTTTCAAATCATACAGTGGAAGTTTTGAGAGGATAAAAGAAGTGAATGGGGCATAATTAAATAAGGATAATGAGAAGTCAGAAAGGAAAGAGAGTTGTGGGTCAGGGAGAAAGAAGCTGGATGGACAGCTTTTGTTTTTCCGGGTTGTTTTAACATTCTTCTTTCCTTTTCTGTTATGTAAGCGCTCATTTGTTCTTATATAAAAGGGAAGAATAAATAACCTTTGGACTAAGTGGAATGGGGGAAATATTTCTAACTATCATCAATCTAATGAACTGGAGAACAGTTCTTAATTGTGCAGCCTAATCTTCAAGGAATGTTTATGCTTCGTGAGCTTTGCTTTCTGCTGTTTGCTCAGTTTTCAGTTGTGGTAGAGCTTGTCTTGGCTAACGGGGAATGTTGATAATTTTAGGGTACTATAGAAGCCTGTTGTAGTTTATTTCATTTAGATATTTAGGGGAATTTGCCTAAATATACATGTTTAGTTTTTATTTAGGATTTTTTTTCCCCTCAGAAAAGACTTTATTTAGTTGCCTCTACGTTCTTTTTCTTGAAGAGCCTTATCTTGAGGATGTGATTCTGAAATTCTGTTTTTTGGGTGCTGTTTTTCTTTCATGGTGGATTTTTTAGTGTAGTTCGTTGCAAAGTTTGTTTAGGTTTCTAGGTCTGAGGTGGGTGTGGTAGATTATAATATCTATTATGTTAAGATAGCTGATTAATCTTATAAACATTTCAAGGCAAATTAAGATTCAGCTGGTTATTGTTCAATATAAATTCTTGGAAGTGAAAAAAAATAGTCCGTCAGGATGAATTGTTCTTTTAGACTTGATTCTAAAGTGGTCAAAAGAACCTTATGAAAAAGAGTTGCCTTAGTTCCCAAAGAAGTCCCTTTTGAAAAATGTTTATGACAAAACTGGGGAATCCCACATTTTAGATCTGTGGTGCCTGCCCTCCTCTCTACCCTCATCTTATTCTTTGATCCTTCTTGCTCATTTTGCGTCAGCTATACTGGCCTTCTTTCAAACATGCCAAGCTCCTTTCACTAGTTGTTCCCTCTGAAACATAAATTCTCACAGGCTGGCTCTTCCTTTTCGTTCAGATCCTATCATCAAATATCACCTTCTCAGAACTTTCCAGGTTACCCAACCTAACAGTCTATCCCCAGCATTCATGTCACATCTCCTTCCCTATTCTCACCTGAGTGTTTCTTGTTTTCCTTAGTTGTTTACCTTATCTTTCCCATTAGAACATCAAATTCCGTTAGATGAGAGACTGTGATATGTTTATGGCCTTGATGGTGGTGATAGTTTCATGGGTGTATACTTATCCCCAGACTCATCGTTGTTTATGTTAAATATGTACAGCTTTTTGATGTCAGTCATACCTCAATAAAGTGGTTTAAAAAAAAAAAGAGACTTTGGCTGTCTTTACTGCTGTATCCCCAGCGCTGCCATGAATGACAGGTAGTAGGTGCTTCATAAAAGTTTGCATATGCAAATATGGAAGTTTTCATCCTTTTTTTGCTATAAAGGATATCTAAATATTTGATGTTTAAATTGTTTAAAGATACTTGCATTTTTATATCAAAGATTTATATTCAGATGACTAGAGAAATGGAGATAGTGGCAAGCATTGGACGGAAAGTCATAACAGTAGGATTCTCTAATCATTCTGCAACTAACTGCAATTGCTTTATAGTGAACAAAACCCCATATTCTCCTAGTGACTCAATTTCTACATATATAACATGAGAAACAGTGTTGACATTTCATGTGATGAGGCTGAGGAGGTAGTAGGTTTAGGGATATGTAGACTCTGTTGAGCAATTTTGTCTTTATCCTACAAGAATAGATAACTACTGAAGGATTTTAAGTGAGATGGGACAGGGTATATGGAAGGAAGTGGTCATAATGGTGGTATGATTAGATTTCCCTTTTGGAAAAATCTCTCTGGCTACAATGTGGAGAACACAAGGGAGGGGGTTGGAATGAATATGGACAGACCGTTTAGGGGATGAATGTGGTCATCCTGGTGAGGGATGGTGCTAACTTGAAGTAGGATAATGTTGATGGACATGGAGATGAGCAGGGGGTTTTGAGTAGTAATGGGGACATGAAATCACCAGGGTGTGGTGATGGAGGACCAAGGAGAGGAAGATGTCAAGACTGATATCTAGGTTTCTGTCTTATACAACTAGATGGATCATGTATCATTTGCTGTGTTAGTGAAACTTGGAATAGGGTCAGATTTTAGGAGGAAGTACATGTTTTTAATTTGGGACATAAGTACTTTTTTTTTTTTTTAAAGATTTTATTTATTTATTTTTTTCCCCCCAAAGCCCCAGTAGATAGTTGTATGTCATAGCTGCACATCCTTCTAGTTGCTGTATGTGCGACACGGCCTCAGCAGGGCCGGAGAAGCGGTGCGTCAGTGCGCGCCCGGGATCCGAACCCGGGCCGCCAGCAGCGGAGCGCGGGCACCCAATCGCTAAGCCACGGGGCCAGCCCTCATCAGATTCTTAAAGAAGTCCATGACACCAAAATTGTTAAGATCTGTGAATAAGGTACTTTTGTTCAGCATGACTTCTCTTGGTTTTAAACAGTTTTCTGTGAAAGTTTTGCTGTCATCCTGTATATTTCTCTTTTGAATAATGTATCAAAAATTGCCTTTAGGCTAAAACTGGTCATCAAATCATTTTATCTGTGATCTGTGAACTATCCCTTAAATATAAGTATTTTATGTGGATTTGCATATAATTTAAAATCTACTAGTTTATTTGCATCTATAAATTTCTTCTCAGGTGACCTATACTAAATACTGAATAAATGATGCAACTGTTGGACTCATTCAGGTTGAGAAAAATCTTGATTAGACCTTTTAATAGAAAGGAGATTAGAAGTTAATATAAATTTTTTTTTTTTGGTGAGGAAGATCAGCCCTGAGCTAATAGCCATGCCAATCCTCCTCTTTTTGCTGAGGAAGACCAGCCCTGGTAACATCTATTGCCAATCTTCCTCCTTTTTTTCCCCAAAGCCCCAATAGATAGTTGTATGTCATGGTTGCACATCCTCCTAGTTGCTGTACGTGGGACGCGGCCTCAGCATGGCCGGACAAGGGATGCGTTGGTGCACGTCCGGATCCGAACCTGGGCTGCCAGTAGCAGAGCGCGTGCACTTAACCACTAAGTCACGGAGCTGGCCCCTAAAAATATTTTAATAATGGTCTTTTCCATATGGTGGAATTATAGGTCATTTCTATTTTCATATATAAACTTAAATGTATTACAGATTTTCTATGCTGAACGTATATTACTTTAATTTTTTTTTTTTTTTTGTGAGGAAGATCTGCCCTGAGCTAACATCCATGCCAATCCTCCTCTTTTTTTGTGCCGAGGAAGACTGGCCCTGGGCTAACATCCATGCCCATCTTCCTCCACTTTGTATGGGATGCCACCACAGCATGGCCTGACAAGCAGTGTGTTGGTGCGCACCCGGGATCCGAACCTGGGCCGCCAGCAGTGGAGCGCACGCACTTAACTGCTATGCAATGGGGCCGGCCCCTACTTTTAAAATTTTTAAAAATTTCATATAATTTCTAAAGAAGTTATGAATTTGCAGTTGATATTAACATGAGGAAGTCACTGTCAGAACTTTTAAGTGATTTCCTTTATGTTGATTTAGAGTTTAAAGTGATCATCCACTTAGGTCTACCTAGTGAAATAACTGCTTTGTGTTAGAATGTTATTTTTATTCTCTAGAAACAACTGTAGTTTGACTTTTATCATAGATACTTTGGCTTGCTGCATTCTGAGTTTAATGAATATCTCCTTTTCAAACCAATGCAGTACTCGAGTATAGAAATGTATATATTATAATATATGTAAACGTTAATGTTCCTTAAAATACTTACTGCTTCATTTTAGAATGCTTTCATTTGATATCACAGGGCTTATCTTGTAACTATATGACTATGGACTCACCAAGACGTATTGAAATGTTAATAGCTGGGCCTGCCCCGTGCCTTAGCGGTTAAGTGTGTGCGCTCCGCTACTGGCGGCATGGGTTTGGATCGTAGGTGCGCACCAATGCACCGCTTCTCCGGCCTCACCGCGTCCCACATACAGCAACTAGAAGGATGTGCAGCTGTGACATACAACTATCTACTGGGACTTTGGGGGAAAAAAATAAATTAAAAAAAAAATAAATGATTTCTTAAAAAAAAAAAAAACTTAATAGCTTCATTTTAATCCAGAGAAGATTGTGTGGAAAGGTTGTGCTGCATTTCCTGCCACATTAATGAGTCAGTGAAAGGCCTTGGTGATAAGCATATCACCAAATGTAGTTTAAAAATTTATACATCAGCCAAATTTATTGGACCATTTATCAGAAGTGCATGAAGTATACAGAAGTTGAGAGACTAGTTTAATGTAATGAACCCTGATGAACCGGTAACTCAGCTTTAACAGTTATTGACCTATGCCCAATCTTGTTTCATCTATACCCTCACCCCCTTGATTGCGTTTAGAAAATTAATTAATATTAATTATGCTAAAGATATTGTGTCAGATTGCATTTATTTTGTTTTATTATTATTATTTTTTTAATTGTGGTAAGAAAACACATACAATTTACCATCTTAACCGTTTTTAAGTGTACAGTTCAGTAGCATTAAGTATATTCTCGTTGTGCAGTTGATCACTGGAATTTTTTCATCTTGCAGATCTGAAACGCTATACTCATTAAACAACAACTCCTCATTTCCCTCTTCCCCTAGCCCCTGGTAACCACCATTCTGCTTTTTGTTTCTATGAATTTGACTACTTTAGATACCTCATATAAGTGGAATCATAAAGTATTTGTCTTTTGGGGACTGTTTTATTTCACTTAGCATAGTGTCCTCAAGATTCATCCATGTTGTAGCATGTGACAGAATTTTCTTCCTTTTTATGTCTGAATAATATTCCATTGCATGTATCTACCACATTTTGTTTATCTATTCATCCATCAATGGATGTTTGGGTTGCTTCCATCTCTTGGCTATTGTGAATAATGCTGCTATGAACATGGGTGTGTAAATACCTTGTTGAGCCCTTGCTCTCAATTCTTTCAGGTATATAACCAGAAGACAGATTGCTAGAATATCTGGTAGTTCTATTTTTAATTTTTTGGGGAACTGCCATCCTATTTTCCATAGTAGTTGCACCATTTTTCATTCCCACCAACAGTGCACAAGCGTTCCATTTCTCCACATCCTTGCCAACACTTTCTCTTTTCTGTTTTTTAATAGTTGCCATCTTAATGGGTGTGAAGTGATATCTCATTATGATTTTGATTTGCATTTTTCTAATAGTTAATGATGTTGAACATCTTTTTATATACTTATTGGTCATTTGTATATCATCTTTGAGAAATGTTTATTCAAGTCTGTTGCCCATTTTTTAATTGGGTTATTTATTTCTTTGTTATTGAGTTGTAGGAGTTCTTTATATATTCTACATATTAGCCCTTTATCAGATACATGATTTGCAAATATTTTTTCCATTCCATAGGTTGCCTTTTCAATCTATTGATTGTGCCCTTTGATGTACAGAAGTTTTTAAGTTTGATGTAGTCCCATTTGTCTATATTTGCTTTTGTTGCTTGTGCCTTTGGTGTCATATCTAAGAAATCATTGTCAAATCCAATGGCATGAAGCTTTTCTGCTATATTTTCTTTTAGGAGTTTTATAGTTGGATCTTAAATTTAGGTCTTTTTTGTTTTTCTTTTTTTTTTTTTTGATGAGGAAGATTGGTTCTGAGCTAACATCTGTGCCCATCTTCCTCTATTTTGTATATGGGAGCCACCACACATGGCTTGGCAAGCAGTGTGTTGGTCTGCGCCTGGGATTCAAACCTGCAAACCCTAGACCACTGAAGTGGAGTGCGTGAACTTAACTACTATGCTACTGAGCCAGCCCCTGCATATAGGTCTTTAATCATTCTGAGTTAATTTTTGTATGTTGTGTAAGTGTCCAACTTCATTCTTTTGCATGTGGATATTCACTTTCCCCAGCACTATTTGTTGAAGAGACGGTCCTTTCCCCATTGAGTTATCTTAGCATCCTTGTTGAAGAGCATTTGACCATAAATGTAAGGTTTATTTCTGGGTTCTCCATTGGTCTATATATTTGTCTTTATGCCAGTACCACACTGTTTTGATTACTGTAGCTTTGTAATATGTTTTGAGATCAGGCAGTGTGAGACCTCCAGTTTTTTTTCTTTTTCAAGATTATTTGGTTTTATGGATTCCTTTGAGATTCACTGTGAGTTTTAGGATGGATTTTTCTATTTATGCAGAAAATGCCGTTGGAATTTTGAAAGGGATTGTGTTGAATCTGTAGATTGCTTTGGATAGTATTGACATCTTAACAATATTTAGTCTTCCAGTCCATGAACATGGGATGTCTTCCCATTTACTTGTGTCTTCTCTAATTTCTTTCAGCAATGTTTTGTAGTTTTTGGTGTATAGGTCTTTCACCTCCTTGGTTAGGTTTATTTCTAATTATTGTATTCTTTTTGATGCTATTGTAAGTGGAATTGTTTTCTTAATTTTGTTTTTGGATTGTTCATTGTTCATGTATAGAACATAACTGATTTTTGTGTGTTGATTTTGTATCCTGCAGCTTTGCTGAATTTGTTTAATAGTTCTAACAGGTTTTTTTCTTGTGGATTTTTTAGGGTTTTCTCCATATAAGATCATGTCATCTGCAAACAGAGATAATTTTACTTCTTCCTTTCCAATTTGAATGCCTTTTATTTCCTTTTCTTGCCTAATTGTGCTGGCTAGCACTTCTAATACTATGTTGAATAAAAATGGAGAGAGCAGGCATCCTTATCTTGTTCCTGATCTTAGAGCAAAAGTTTTCAGTCTTTCACCATTGAATATGATGTTAGCTGTGTGCTTTTCATATATGACTTTTATTTGTTGACGTAGTTTCCTTCTTATTTCCAATTTGTTGAGTGTTTTTATCATGAAAGATGTTGAATCTTGTGTAATACTTTTTCTACATCAATTGAGATCATGTGATTTTTATCCTTAATTCTGTTAATGTGATGTATTACATTAATCAATTTTCATATGTTGAACCATCCTTGCATTCCAGGAATAAATCCCACTTGGTCATGGTGTAATGTGCTGTTGAATTCAGTCTGCCCTCCTGATTATTTTTATTATTTTTGAAGCAAATACCAGACATAGGCAGTAAGCTAATAAATAGGTAAACATGGGATATAATGGCAGATACTGATAAATATTATGAAGAAAAGTAAAATAGGGCAGGAAGATAAAGAGCGGTGGAGGTAGAGTGGGGCCGGGGCTGTTTAAGTACAGAGGTTTTAGAAGCCATCTGAGGAAGTGACATTTGAGAAGAACCTGAATGCAGGTAAGGCAAGAACCTTACAGGCACATGGGACAGCAAAGGTGAGAATTTGCTTAGAGCTCTCGGGAGATACCTGGGAAGGATTCTGTAACAACAGGAACAGGAGATTAAGTCACAGAGGCTGGGGAGGCTCAGGATATCTGCAGTATGGGAGGGCACATAAATCCTATCTCTTGAGCCTTAGTTAGCACAGACAGCTCCTTATATGCTTTTATTACTCATTACAGGTTTCCCACTTTCTTTTTATTTCCTTTGCTTTTGCTGTCCTATTTCTAGAAAGAATGTGCTTGCTTTGTTAACCAAAGGACAGGGCCTGAGTTGTATCCCAGATTTCCTCTGAAGAAGGATGAAATTGAGTGGGTGGAGTCTCTGGGTCTAGCCAAGAATCCATTGTGATGTCTAATGTGATTTGGGAAAAAACAATTATTGTTTCAAAAATAGTACATTATGGTGTATGACCTTATATATTTTATAATTAGAATATGTGCCTAATATTTTTAACTTAAATAGTAGGAAACAGATTTCTTGAAGTTCATGACAGAATTTTTAACTGGCAGCATGATCCATAGTATAGCAGTTACTTCTTTCCTATAAGCACTTGTGTTGGAATGTTTTGCATTCTCATGAAACAGTTTTCCCAAATCTGTCTTTTTGGAGGAAATGTAAATTGCTCTCATGCTATTGTGGTAACTAGAAGATAAAAACACCCTGGAGCTGGCAGATGTTTGTTACCATCCTTGATAATATAAGGGATGTTGGTACAAGCATGTTAAATATCGTAGAATGTGGAGAAGTTGTCTGCTTTGTCCCCAAATGGAGTTTTATTTATAGTCTAGCTCAGTGTTTAATATGCATCTGCCTCCTTTAGTATTTAATCAGTTTATTTGTTTTTTTTTAATCCCTGAATCCAGATAATTTTATTTTCCACTGATAAAATATTTACTTGTCATATCAGGCAGGGTGCTAAACTTGGAAATTAAGAGTACTGAGTTAAATTTAAAATTTGTTGAAAAGTATTCATCATAATGCGGTCTATTTAATGTCTTGGCAGTGCCTCTGGCTCTTCTCGCTTAACATGTTAGGAGACAGACTGGCAGCAGTTGTAAACTGAAACCTGGTTGTATTCAGAACGAGACTGATAGGGGTATGAGGGAAAATGGAGAAAATTTGAAAGTGTTACTCTGTGTATGTGTGTGTTTCCTTAAATTAAAGTGTGACACATTTGCTTAAAATAGAATTTTACATTCTATTTATGAAGGCTATTATAACTTCATGATAGATGATCCTAAGACTGAAACCGGTATTAAATATTGTTTTGTAGAATAATCAAATTTATCTGTTAACAAAATTGTCATAATGTCACATAAGTTGTTTTGATATAAAAAGCTTGTTTTACAATGTTTGAGTCATTTGTCCCTAGTAGACCTGAAATTTATTACTCAGAGGAGAAGCATGCATTTACAGTATATTCTTAGCTGCTCCTGTCTGTCACTCAGCTGTCAAGCCCTATGGAATCTAAAATAAAACCTGACCAATGGGAGACAGTCTACACACTGTTGACAGGATGATTCGGACGTAGACAGTTTTTTCATGCACTGCAGCGTCTGTGTTGCAGTGCTGAGGCGGCAGGATGCAGAGTGCTGTTCAAGTTTTTCGGTGGAGTCCCTGAAAGGGACAGCTTTGAAACACAGCTTCTAAAGAATAAGAAATAGGAGGACGTACAGTACCTGATTTGGGGCTGCTCTTAATCAAGTGCTGC
This sequence comes from Diceros bicornis minor, assembly GCF_020826845.1. Lineage (NCBI taxonomy): Eukaryota > Metazoa > Chordata > Mammalia > Perissodactyla > Rhinocerotidae > Diceros > Diceros bicornis. The sequence goes on along the minus strand of NC_080744.1, from coordinate 64,350,109 downwards.
ACAGCAAGGAAGATAATTTTCAAGCGTTATGAAGGCGGAGAAGGATCCCGAAGACGAAGAAAATATTGTTAGAGATCCAAGCTAAGTGTAGCACAGCATGAAGATCGTAGAACAGGAAGAGCTGTAAAGAGAGGGACGGAGTTACTTGTTAGGAGTTGGTCTCAGGGCTTGCTTTGTGAGCTACAGAGATTTGTAACAACGCGAAGTGGCTTGCTGTTAGCAACAAGAAGCTAAATCCTGTCTATGATGAACTGTTGGTTTTCTTGTGCTCCTAAGAACAGAGTAGGTATCCCTGTAGTCCAGTGTAACAAAAGATTCTTGATTGGGCTTTCTGAACTATATTGTTTTAAAATGTATTACTGTTTTATTAATTTTGGTTTCTTTGTTGTCTTATATTCTTTCTGATTTATTTGATTAGCAGATTGGGGTTAATGATAGAAAACAAAAGTTCTTGTTTCTTTTTCTGCGTTTAAAAAGCTCATAATAGAATCTTAATAACTGAGCAGTATTTCTGTTAACTGACAGTGGAGCAAAATGGAAATCCGTGCTTGGTGAGGTAGAACTGAAAATCACATGATAATTGGAGACTTTAATCACGTTTAGTTATCTTTTAAAAAGCCTTGCTTTTGGATTTTACAAGTTTTTAGTGTTGTAAACAATTCCTTTCTCTACCAGCGAGTTTACTTGGAAATAAAATTGAGATTGTTTTAACTACAAGGATGAACTAATCAATTTAGAGCAAGTATTTGTGTGCTACACATGACTTAATCCCTTAGGTATTTGAAAACACAAAGTCTAGTAAGCCTACATCTACTACCACTCCCCAATTTAGAGTCAGCAAACTGTTTTGTTTTAAAACTGAAGAAAGGGAATGCCTAAAATGTAGTTTAAGACTTTGAGCCAATAAGTAGGGCTAGTCTCTATTCATAGTTGACATTTTGAACTTTAGAAGTTAAAAGGAAGTGGGTTCACTCCAAATTTGGCTAATTTAGAGAGAGCAATTGTGAAGTCTTTGTAGGTACTTGAACCAGATTCCACGGAAATGTTACATTTCAGGAGTGACTTAAAATTTTATTTGTCTTTTTTAATTTCAATTTTCATATTTATTTTTCACTTCAAGTATTTAAGGAATACATTGCTGATTTAGCTAGAAAATTAGTGATTTTTTTGGTTGGGAGGGGATAGTAGATATAAAATAATCGTACTGATCAAACATTTAGAGGATGTGCTTCATATAAGTGATCAATTTCTTCCCCCAGAGATTTGTTATGGTGTTTGTGGGCATAGGAATTGCTTTGTAAGTTAAGTGAAAAATGTGTACATCTTATTCTAGAAATAATACTAGACTTAGCACAGACTTGAGCAATAAGTTTACTGTATAATATTCTAAAAGGCTAAAACCTTACTTGTTTAAATAATGTATGTTTTAATTCTGGGTTCTACATTTCTGCTTTCTAAGAAAAGATCCAAGTTATTGGCTTCAGAATGTCTTGAATATATTTTCTCAAATCAAAGCTAAAGATAACCTGAATACAATTAAAATGTATATCATGTGATACATCCATCTATTTGAAAAATTGTCTTCGATCTTCCTTTAAGTACATGTGCAGTGAGTTTTTGTTAAAATTAAAAATCTTCTTAACAAAAGCAATATATGTTGAATGTAAAAAAGAAGACAGAAAATGAGTCACCTGTAATCCTGTTATCTCAGGGTTTTTAAATAGTTAATACTTTATAGAGTCTTTTCTATGTAGAAGTTACTCTTTATTCTAATATTTAAGCATAATGAATTGCTTTCTCTATTGAGTGTATGTAATTTGCCTTCATAAATGTATTTCCAAAAGTACCTTTTAATTTTATTTATTTATTTATTTATTTTTCCCCCAAAGCCCCAGTAGATAGTTGTATGTCATAGTTGCACATTCTTCTAGTTGCTGTATATGGGACGCGGCCTCAGCATGGCGGGAGAAGCAGTGCGTCGGTGCGCACCCGGGATCAGAACCGGGGCCGCCAGCATCGGAGCGCACGCACTTAACCGCTAAGCCACGGGGCCGGCCCTCAAAAGTACCTTTTAAACAATTGGGGGGGGGTGGTCTTAAAATGTGTACAGAATTCCACTGCATCTGAGGGTCTTGGGAGATATATAACCAGAGCCAAATCTGAAAGCATGAGTTAGAGAATAGGAAAAGCACACTGATTTTGGAAGTCATGAGAATTTGTGGTTGAGCTTGGCCACTTAAGTCATTTAATGTCCCTGGGGCCTTAACTTTTCTCATCTGTTAAATGAGGATGATAATTTTGGTTTACTAGGGTTGTTTTAGTAATTCATGCCTGGCACAGGGTAGGTAGGTGTTCAGCAATTAGTTACCTTTCTTTGCTCTGAAGGCAAAGAAAACAGAGCAGAGAACATGAGAAATATGCTTTTTCTCAAAAGTATACTTTAAAATCTTTCTTGTATATCATGTGTTTTGGAAAGGTTCTTTTGGTGATGTTAGCACAGCAGGCAGCAGGAAATTTGGGATGCGGTTGGAAATCGAGTGATGCATTACGCAGTACTGCTTTCCCTTCTCCTTTCCTTCCTTCTTTAGAAAGTCTTACTAATATAGTATAGATATTATGCCATGTTTACTTTTTTTTCCTTTTTGTAGCATGCAGCAGATTGGAGCAAATATGATGACCGACTGATGAAAGCAGCAGAAAGGGGAGATGTAGAAAAAGTGTCCTCAATCCTTGCTAAAAAGGGAGTCAGTCCAGGCAAACTAGATGTGGAAGGCAGATCTGCGTAAGTATTACTGATGATAATTCCCTACGGGGGGTTTGGGTAGACACTTGGGATACAAATGAAATGGTTATCAACTTTTTAGTTAAAAAAATCTTTATCAAAACCCACACTATAAAATCTTTCAAACTTAACTTTCAAACATTATAGACTAATAAACGTTTTCAATTTGAAAGATTTTCAAGCTAGAGAGAGAATATTAAAATACTGCCCAGTTGTTTAGGCCCTATGGCAAACCACAGCCTGAGTTATTTCGTGCATTTTCATTTATAAGTTTTTTCGTATTCCTTATCATATTTGATCCTCGCAGTGGCCCTCTAAAAGACATAGGAAAAAGTTTACAGAGGTTAAGTAACTTGGTCTAATTTCATGATAAGTCACAGAGCTGGGATGTGAACCTGTTTTCTGACTTGGAAGAATTTTGTTAAGTTACACTGTGTTTTCCTTTCAACTCCCAATCCATTTTTATATTTGGGTTATTCGTTTAAATGAGAACGTTTAGAGCGGAAGGGGAGGCAGAATAAGTAGTGTGGTTTAGGAAGACACAGGTAGCGATCCTGCCCTTTTGTTTTTGTCACTGAGGAGGACCACTGGCTTTGTTTATATGCTTATTTTTTCTCCCACCCCTCCCCAGTGTTCATCATTTCCCTTCCTGTTGGGGTGGGGAGCAGTAGGGTAAAGGGTAGATCTAGGTTCTGTCACTGCCCTCTATAAATATAACAGTTAAAATGTAATCTGGGAAACCTTCCAGAGTTAGAGGTGAAAAGTCTCATTTCCTCAAATTCCTCTCAGTCTGATACTTGCATGAGTTTATTTAGAATATTACACAGTAACTGGGAACCAGATACTACATATAGAAATGGATATTAAGACATGAATAGTTAATGTTTGATGTGGGTCACTACCTGAGAATGCTTAGATATTTAAGTTTAGTAAAAATGGCAAAGCATGACTTAAAAATTAAGTCATTTTTGAGAGCAATAAAGTTTGAAAAGTTCCAATTTTTTTATACTGTTTCAATTTTCTCAAGTATGCAATTTGATAGCTATAGAAACCTTGGTGATTTTGAGTCCTGTTCCTATTTTTGCTAAATTTTAAACTATTTATAGACCTCACAATATAAATAGGAAAAATGTAATATCTAAAAGTGACTTTGTTTTTCATGTTTCTTTTTTTCCAAACGCCAAAATGTTAAAAGATGAAGGGAACCTGTGGGATGAAACTCTTCAGTGAAACCTGTTTTCTTCAGTTCTGCCCATCCATGCTTTGAATGTTTTAACTGATTGGTTACTTGAGTACTTGTTCAGATTTTTTTTATGTAAGCTTTAGTTTTGAGTGAAATTATTGTGTTAATGGTCAGAGTTATAAAAATCTTGTGTAATTTGATGAACTGTGAACTTTAGTTTTTAAAATATTTGAGTGGTATTAGTTGCTGTTTTTTTCAATTAAACTTTTTAGTTTCGGATAATTGTAGATTCACATGCATGCAGTTGTCAGAAATAATAGGGAGATCTCGTGTATCCTTGACCCAGTTCCTCAAGGGTAGCATCTTCTCAAACTACAGCACAATATCTCAACCGGGATATTGACGCTAATACAGTCAAGATGCAGAACATTTCTTCACAAGGATTAAGTGGTATTAGTTTTTGAGGTTTTCACTGCAGAAAGTAGAATTCTTTCTGGTATCCATAGGATAAAATATTTTCCTTTTGTTACTCACACATAAACTATATTCTTCCTTAATTAAAGCATTTTATATTTAGTCAAGTATAGGCCATGTTGCAAATATATTTTCTCTATTATCTATAATTATAAAAACAATTTTATTTTGAATGATTTTTTGTTATTTTTAATTTTGAAATGTAAGACAAAAGTAACATGTGCTTCTTGACCTCAACCCAGTTTTGAAAATGAAATATTTGAAGCCCAGCCATAGTCACTGCAAGGATCTGTTTTCTTCATCTCTCTCCTAGGGGGCAGCCCTTTGCCGCCACAAAATGAGGCAGATTCACCAGAGATCCCCACTGCCACTTGGAGAGCCATGGATTCCAATTCCTGTTTCCCCATCCCCTCAGGCTGTCAAAAGTGCTGTTTAGGGGCTGGCCCGGTGGTGTAGTCGTTAAGTTCGCACGCTCCGCTTTGCGGGCCCGGGGTTTGTGGTTTCAGATCCCAGGCGTGAGCCTACGCACTGCTTGTCAAGCCATGCTGTGGCCGTGTCCCATATATAAAAAAGTAGAGGAAGATGGGCACGGATGTTAGCCCAAGGCCAATATTCCTCAGCAAAAAGAGGAGGCTTGGCAGATGTTAGGTCAGGGCTAATCTTCCTCACCAAAAAAAAAAAAAAAAAAGTGCTGTTCAGCCTCCTAGCTGTTTTCTCTGGAATCAGCAAACGGCAAAAAGGGCCTCAAATACTAAGTTCACCTCTCTGGGCCTGTGACCTTCCGTGATTTCTGGACTAGTAACTTTTCACTGTTTTGTTAGCGTCTGGGTGCCTTCAAGCATGTCTTATATTTTATGCAACTTTTCTAGTTGTCCTCAGAGGTGGGGATTGTCCAAATTACCTGGATCTCCTGTTATGGAAGCAGAAGTACATCTTGTTTAAACAAAGAAAACTTAAAGTTGACTTTTTTAATTGCAAAAGACTATTTCTATAAAGCAACTTTTCCAATTTCCTTTACAGCTTTCTGCATACATTTTAATGATTGATATATCTTCTTTCTGATGCACATCTACTATTTATAGCACCCCAGCATTAATAATGCATTGTGGATTTGTTGTGATTTCTGCTCTTTAGTGCATCATCAGTATAATGTTGATTGATTTTGAAGAAAGAAATCTTCCAAATTTTGTGGGCTAAGAAATGAAAATAAGCAAACAAAAAAATATCTTCAAGATTGTTGGGAGACTGAAAACCTTTGCTTGAAGGAAACTACCATTCCTCAAAATGTTCTAACTATGCAAGGCATAGTATAATTCCCTACTTCATTGTTGCAGAGAGATTAATTGATACCCCAGCCTTATAGCAATTTAATTCTACTATAAGGAGAATGTATCTGACTCTTAAGAACATTATATTCCTTTTTATCAGAAACATCTCTTTCTCTCTAATTCAAATTAGACACAAACCTGCTTTGCTTAGTAGTGCTTGCTCTCTAGTTTGCATTTATATTTGTCATAATACTAATAGAGATGCATGACTGAGTGTTTTAATATCTGGAAATGAATTTGCAAGCTGTCTCCAGATTTTGTCTCTAAGCATTCAATTATTCAAATATTTGAGGGCCCATCATCTGTCTGGTACTGTTATTGTCTCTGGTGATATAATAGAAAACAAAACAGACAAAAATCCCTGCTTTCATTGAGTTTATAGTTAAGTAGGAAGAGATTGATAGACTATCAAGAAAATAAATCTTGAATTTATATATTATATTAGAAAATGTGTAGTTCTTTTTTTTTTTTATAATTTTATTTATTTATTTTTTTCCCCCAAAGCCCCAGTTGATAGTTGTATGTGACAGCTGCACATCTTTCTAGTTGCTGTATGTGGGACACGGCCTCAGCATGGCCAGAGAAGCGGTGCGTCGGTGTGCGCCCGGGATCCAAACCCGGGCCGCCAGCAGCGAGCGCATGCACCTAACCGCTAAGCCACAGGGCCGGCCCGGAAATTGTGTAGTTCTATGTAGAATAATAATGGCAGAGATAGGGGAACCTGGAGTACTAAGGTTTCAGGGAATGGGAAAATGTAAAATTTTTAAATGGTCAGGCCGGGGAAGATCCTGCTGAGGGTGTGATACAGAGTGTGTCTGTATCCAGGCACCTTGCCCAGTGCTTGCGCATCCTTTATCTTCTGGCATCGTCACATGGTTATTGTAGTGCTTGTTTAGGACCTCATTTCTATTTCAGCCTGAGTTCAACATCCTTTGCCAACAAGTCCTACTGTATTTAGTTACCAATTTGTATTTGGTGGAGTATAGTCAATCTCAGTTCTTATTGCACACAAAATATTTCTGTAAATATTTGTTGATTAAAATAATTTTATTTATTTATTTTTTTCCCCCAAAGCCCCAGTAGATAGTTGTATGTCATAGTTGCACATCCTTCTAGTTGCTGCATGTGGGACGCGGCCTCAGCATGGCGGGGGAAGCGGTGTGTCGGTGCGCGCCCGGGATCCGAACCCGGGCCGCCAGCAGCAGAGCGCTGCGCACTTAACCGCCAAGCCACGGGGCCGGCCCATTTGTTGATTAATGAAGTATAGATGATCAAAGAAACAATGGGATATTTTATGGTGTATGTAGGATACTTGATGGCTTAAAGTTAGTTTCTTAAGCAGGCTTTACTTGCCTTATGAGGAAACTTGTTCAATTATGCCTGTCTTTGCTCATAGAGTCACACAGCTCTATGAGCAAAAGGAAGAATTAGATGGTAGTCATTGGTACTTTTGGGGAAGAAGACTATGCCAGTTCTTTTATGGCTTTTAAGTGTAGCTTAGCTTGTTGTTTTGAAGGCTTTTCTATTTCAGGCTTAATTTGGTAATTCTAAAGAGAAGGGATAAATGTTTTGATCTGTCTTTGGCCTTAGTGTTCTGCTGTAACTTCATTTGTTTTGGCAGTTTCAGTATATTTGAAACTAAGCAAAATAATCTGATAGGCATTTTTTAGTGCATTTATTAAGCTCCAAACACCAGTGCCTTTGTTATTGAAATAATAAACTATAGAGTGAATGATATTATAGTATAAATTTTCTATTATTAAAGCTATTGAACATTGGAATAGTCCATTGGTTCTAAGGAGGTATTTCTAGAAAGTATTGGCCCCTTATAAATTTGGGTTAAGATGAGTTTTTCAGTGATATGGGTTAGGTTTTTTTCCTTGTATGAAATATATAGGTGTTTAATGTAGTCTTTAAAATGTATTTGTGTACGTGTGTTGAATAAAAGGTGACGTTAATGTAAATTTTAAGTTGACCTTTGGTAGTTTCCATGGCATAACAAATATTTTCTTCTTGTTTAGCCTTCATGTTGTGGCATCAAAGGGGAATCTGGAGTGTTTGAATGCCATCCTTATACATGGAGTTGACATTACAACCAGTGACACTGCCGGTATGTGTGCCTCCGTAGTCAATTACAAAACAGAAAGAGAAGACAAACATTGTCCACTGCTAATGTTCTTAATCAGACCTAAATGTGATTTACAAAGAGAAGTCCTTAATTTTCTGTTTTTAATTAGTTGAGAAAAGGTTTGCTTCTGAGGTATCGTTGTAGGGGAGAGGGCAAGTACAAGGAATTTAGGAGAAACGATTGCTGAACTGATGAACAGTTGGAGACCTGAAGTCTAGTGCTGGTCTTGGTAGTGTTACGGGATCCTAAAATCTCAGATTTTGAAGAACATTAGGGGCCATTTAGTTTATACTTGTATACTATTCAGCATATGAATCCTCACTGTCATAAGCATTTGGAATTTGGTTGGACATTTCTTGTGATGGAGAGCCAACTGCCTCATAACAAGAGCATCATCAATAATGATCATAAAAAGAGTAGCTGACACTTATGTAACATGTATATAGCTACTCTGCTAAGTGCTTTACATGTACCAACTCATTTTATCCTCACGTCAACCCAGTGAGGCATTTGAGGTACTGAGCTGTTAAGTAACTTGTCTAGGGTCCTTCAGTGAAGCAGTTGCCGTCCGAGTCTGTGTTATTTTATTTTATTTTTTTGGTGAGGAAGATCAGCCCTGAGCTAACATCCATGCCAGTCCTCCTCTTTTTGCTGAGGAAGACCAGCCCTGAGCTAACGTCTATTGCCAATCCTCCTCCTCTTTTTTTTTATTTTTTTTCCTTTTTCTCCCCCAAACCCCAGTAGATAGTTGTATGTCATGGTTGCACATCCTTCTAGTTGCTGTATGTGGACGCCGCCTCAGCACGGCCAGACAAGCGGTGCGTTGGTGTGCGCCCAGGATCCGAACCCGGGTTGCCAGTAGCGGAGCGTGTGCACTCAACTGCTAAGCCGTGAGGCTGGCCCCTGAGTCTGTTTTCTTAACCATTATGCCTCATGAGGAAACCTGTTCTGTGTTTGGTTAGCTATATTTATAAAAAATTATTTCTTATAGACAGTTTAAGTTTGTCTCTTATTGGGTCTTCTGCTTAAAGAGTCATACCTATGTCTGTCTTTTAAAATCTTATAGCATAAGTTTGTCTGCTCATCACAAGATAGACTTTTAAGTATCTGAATACAGCTATTGCTTTTCTTCAACGAGCATGTTAGTTTTCTATTCTTCAGGATAATCATTCTCAGTCTTCTGGGACTCGTGACAACTATTTCTCTGCAGTTCTACTTTGTTATTCAATTAAATATGAGAGTTGACCGAGAGCAGAGAATTTCCATAACAACTTTAATATTTCATTCTATAACTCCATGTATGGACAAATAAATCAATTACTGTTAACCAGCATTGTATTTACAAATGGAAGGGGAGGAGAAGGAGAGAGAGAGATCACAATTGAGTTAGTGAGGAAAATCTTTACCTAAAAGATACATCAGATTCTTAATTGAAGGCCAAACTCAATTTATCTGCCACCTTTGAACCAAAAAGAAACTATTTATTACTTATAAATATGCTTTCCATTAATGTAGAGGAATATTTATTTTTAGAAATTTTGGACTAACCATACCTCTTCAGAACTCTCAAGACTTTATTTATTTATTGTGCTGATTCCAATTCAAACTAGTGTCTTTCTTGTTTTTGTTTGTGTTCTTTCTGCTCTGGACATTTTTGCCTCGTGGTGAATCTAGTGACTTCTGCCCTCCCTCCTTCAGTGCAGATCCAGCTCAAATGCTTTCCCAGGCTCAGCAGTCATCATTTCATATGCTGCATTCTGACATACCCTGCTTAACTTTTTGTCTTTTATTTTTGCTGTTGTTTAGTCATATTTTTATTTGATTTGTTTTTGTTATGTTTTTCCTTAGAATTGTCCTTCCCTAAGGGTAAGGACCTTGTCTCATTTACTGTTATATTGTTTGTCATAATCCAGAAGTAGATATTTGATAAAAATTTGTTTTAAAAAACTTTATATATTTTATCTTAAGTCCTTTATTTGCTAGCAATACAAAATACCAGATTTCAAGTTAGTGTGGTTTTGAGGTATTTGTGACCCAGGCCTCGGGAGGTATGCACCTTGAGTGTGATTGATCGAGGTATGTGTTAGATATGATGTTTCCTTGATTTTTTGCTGCCCTGTCTCAAGTGGCTGGATTTGGTATTTCCTTAGCCCTGACATTTTTATATAACCCAGTTTGTGGCAATTTGTCGAGCACCAGGGACTGTCACCACTGTGCCTGTTCCCACCATCCCACTCCATGCTCTCTCCTACTTCCTATGTGAATGTCAGTTAATATAGATACTTTTCACAATGTGAAATGTTCCTAGGAAACTTGTCTAAGAACAATAGCAAATTGGAATTTGAAATCATCACATTTGACTTATTTGTAATTAGACGATCGATGATTAGGAGTGATTGAATATGTTGTATCTGTACTCGTTTAAAAGTCTGGACTGACTGCTTTTTGTTCTAGAACCTGGTTAGTCAGCTACATAGAAGTGATCAGACCCAGGAAAACTTATTCACTTATCTAAACTCATATAAAACTGAATGACAGTTGAAATTCAATTTATTCATTCATCCAGGATGAACAGAACATAAATCACTTCTTTTCTAGCAGAAAGGTCTACTTGAGAAGTCAAATTATGTTGTAAGAAGTTTGTGAATTTAGAGAGAAATTAAGAATGTTAAAGATTAGAAACTAGAATAGCCTGGTGAAGCCCTTATATTTTTCACCATCCAAGAGAGATATATGTGTAAAGAAATACAATTAGGAGAAATAGTGTTTGGAGGTAGATTGTTCTCTGCAAATTTACCTTTTTTCAATACTCAACATTAACCTTTCAGATTATCTGGTAACCTCTTCCCTGCTCCCCCTCCCAGTCGTTTCCTTTAAATTTGCCTATTTCAATACACATTATATTTGAACAAGTTGTCTGATTTTCAGAGACAAGATCTCTTAATGAACTTTGAATTTTAGTTGAAGCATAAAAATGAATTAGAGAATACTCTTTCTTTGACTTAACGTCACTTCACTTCCGTTTTCGTATCTACACTGCCTTTTTGGAAATGTTATGTGAAATCTAAGTATCTTTCTCTCCCTCCTTTCCCTATTCTCTTTTTCTCTTTGTCTCCCTCCCTCCCTCCCTTCTTTCGTATGCCAGTAGTTAATTACTTGTTCTGTCTCAGGTATTGCTCTAGGTATTGGAGATACAGTGGCAAATAAGGCAAAGCTCTTGCTCTTCATGGTTGTGTGTTTAATTTTTCTTGCCACCTTCATTGTTTTGATGTGTATGTTGTCTCATTAAAATATGAAACTGGGTGAAACATCTTGGAAACTGAAAGGATGCTTACAAATTAGTATCCTGTCACTAATTTTGGAAAAATGAATCATATTTCTATGGAAAATTCACATGTGAAGAAAATAACCCTTATATATTTTAAAATATTTCTTTTATAGGAAGAAATGCTCTTCACTTGGCTGCGAAGTATGGACATGCATTGTGTCTACAAAAACTTCTACAGGTAGTAAAGTGGTTAATACTTTGGCTTTATTATTTTGACTGCAAATAGTAGATGTGTTTTTAATGTGTTTTTGGAATTTGAGATCAAAGAAAATAGTAGGCTAACTTTGACTCTTAGCTTGCATAATATTTTTTCCATCATTTGTGAAAGAATGTGAACAATAAAGAGCAGAAACTCGGAGGGAAGTGCATTGCATAACTCAGTGTATTAAAAATAAATAACAAAGACTTGACCTTCCTGTTGACATTAGCTGGAGATTGGAATTTTCTGTTGTCTAGTATATGACTTAAGATAAAGTGTTACAGCATAGGATCTATATATTTCTATATAAACATTGATAACTTAGACTATATCATATTAACACCATTAGTTAAACTTGTAACCAGGCAACCACAAAATTCTGTGAACTAGTGGGCTGAATTAAGTTTTCAGTTAGAGGGTGTATGTTTTGCCACCAAGTTTCACAGCAGAACTCATTTGTTTTTTCTGATTCAATTGTTCAAGTTTTAACTCTTGCTAAAAAAAAACCCAAACAATAACTTAGTTTCTGTATCCCGTTCCATTGTAATGTACCATATGTTTTCCTGTTTAGTGAAATACTGTTAAATTTACAGTATAATGTTATGATATTTGTTTTGTGTCAAAATATTTAGTGGCTTGTCTAGTAGTCTTTAGAGTTGCTGATAAATGGAATATTTTAAGATTAAATAACAGCTGTTATTTGAGTCTTGATATTTAATTTTAAAATAAAACTCTGCTAGATTGCTAAGTTTTTATGTTTTAACAGTACAATTGTCCCACTGAACATGTGGACCTGCAGGGCAGAACTGCACTTCACGATGCAGGTAAGCAAAGGTTTCACTTGGCCATAAACAAGGATTTGTTAAAATGGCTAAGCATTTAAATGAATTTCAAAGTTTTAACATGCATATATTTGTATAATTCATGAAGAAATAGAATATTATGAATTTTTTGTTTACTTGAATTTGAAATTTATTAGATTGTACAGCTTACAAAGGTTCCTTCAGCCAATATTTACAGGCCAGTTTGCTAGATACAAAAGTCCAAAGATGAATAAACCATAATTCTGTTCTCAAGGAGCTCTGAGCACCGTGTGTGTGCGTGCGTGCGTGTGTGTGTGTGTGTGTGTGTGTGTGTTTGGGAACTGGTAGCAGAAATGGGAAGGAAGAAGACTTTTCTCTTTCTTAAAAACTGCATTTACCTCGTTAACATGTCTGAACCTCATTTTCTCCATCTGCAAAATGAAATTAATACTACTACTGCAGTACTTGGTTATAATTGAGGCATAAATAGTGCCTGGCATATAATAATTTCTTAATTAATGGTGGTGGTGGTGATTTTGATTTGGAGGTGTCACTGCTGAATTTCATATCACTGTATTGTGCTCTATTTTTTAAAGATTTATACTAGTAATTTCACAGATTTTATTAATCATACTTGTGTATGGGAGTTTGTCTGCATTTCTATTTAGATATCATAAAGAAAATACGTAGAAAAAAATTAGATATTTAAGTATTTTTGGAATGTAAGTTAGTCTGACCTCTGGCCTGCCTCTGAAATTCCTACAGTTTACTGAGAAAGAAAAAAAAAACCTGCCCTCTCTTTTCCTGTATATGGAATATCTGCAATAGATGATAGTGGTCTGTGTTAAAACTATATTATACTTCAAATTTCCTTCAAACTTTTATGCCTTAATTTTCTTTGTTTTTTTATTTTTACATTTTACGTGTTTTACCATAGTTTAATCTCTCACACAATGCATTTTTCTCTTTTGTTTTTGTATAGAGTGGTATAATTTGCAAAGCAGTTTTACATACATTATCATTTGAGTCTCACAATGACCCCTGTGAGTTTCTATAGTTTTTTTATTTTTATGATAATTTTGTATTGCTACCTAAAATAAATAAAAACATAATAATTAAATAAAAAATTAAAAAATAAGCCTAGATTCATATGATATACATAGCAAGCTTGTATAGTTATGGAATTATCAAAACAAATTTACAAATGGAATTTAAAATAATAAAAAAAAATTACAATTCGGGCCGGCCCCGTGGCTTAGCGGTTAAGTGCGCGCGCTCCGCTACTGGCGGCGCGGGTTCGGATCCTGGGCGCGCACTGAGGCACCGCTTCTCCGGCCATGCTGAGGCTGCGTCCCACATACAGCAACTAGAAGGATGTGGAACTATGACATACAACTATCTACTGGGGCTTTGGGGAGGCAAAAAAAGGAGGAGGATTGGCAATAGATGTTAGCTCAGAGCCAGTCTTCCTCAGCAAAAAGAGGAGGATTGGCACAGATGTTAGCTCAGGGCTGATGTTCCTCACCAAAAAAAAAAAAAAAATACAATTCATTTTGGTAGTGCTAACTTATTGTACTTGATGGAATTTTAAAATGATTTTGCTGCTTGCTGAAGTAGGAATATATGTCATGTGATATTTCTATTCTCCTACCACCTTTTCCTAGTTGTTTTTTTTATTAGTCCAACCTTTTTAATAATCATTTTTAAAAAATTATTTTTTAGCTTTTTATTATGGAAAATTTCAAACCTACATAAAATTAGAGAGAATGTTATATATTAAAACACCTCATACCCTTCACCCAGCTTAGACAGTTGTCAATATCTGACCAATCTTGATTCATACCACCACCCCTTATTTTTCCACTCCACTGGCATATTGTTTTTTCAAACCATAACATGAAATATTTATTTCAATTATAGTCAGTTCTCATCATATTCTATTTTACAAGACGTTTAATATCTTTTTCATAATAACAACAAAAAAATTATGTGCTACTAGACCAATTAACAGACTAGAACTTTTCTGTTATTAGTGGCATGTCTGATTTTCACATTAGTTATTTATTCTCCAAAGCCAGTCAGCAGCATTCAATAGCATCACACAATTTTACCAGAGATGTACCAAGTCTTTTATCATTTTTCTCACTTTACATGAGAAAGAGTGTATTGATCATCTTGTTTATATAGCTTGGAATAAACTTGGAAAAATTAATTATATTAGATCTATATCATTTTAGTTCTGATTGTTTTTATCCACAGGCATATTTTATTTTATTTATTTTTATTTTTTTATTTTATTTTATTTTTTTTGGTGAGGAAGATTGGCCCTGAGCTAACATCTGTTGCCAATCTTCCTCTTTTTGCTTGAGGAAGATTCACCCTGAGCTAACATCTGTGCCAGTCTTCCTCTATTTTGTATGTGGGTCGCTGCCATAGCATGGCTGGTGAGTGATATAGGTCCATGCCCGGGATCCGAACCTGTGAACCCAGGCCGCTGAAGTGGAGCACACTGAACTTCACCACTAGGCCATGGGGCTGGCCCCTCCACTGGCATATTTTAAATCAAATACAAGACATAAAATTTTATCCATAAACAATTCAGTTTATATCTCTAAAAGATAATGATTGTATTTTGTAACCTAAATGTAATACCATTATCACACTTAATGCATTTGAAAATGTTTTCAATATCGTCTAGTCAATGTTCAGTTTTCCCCAGTTGTTTTTACTTTTATTTTTTATGCCTTATTGAGGTATAATTGTTATACAAAACCTCTACATTATTAACGATATGATATTGTGCAATTTAAAATATATTGAGGGTAGATCTCATAAAGCAACCAAAAACAAAACACACATATGCACAAAAGAGCACAAGAAAATTTTTAGAGGTGACACATACGTTTAGTACCCTGATTGTGGTGATGGTATCATGGTGTATGCATATGTCCAAACTCATGAAAATGTATACATTAAATATGTGTAATTTTTTGTATACTGTAAATTTTATTGTCCCTGTATTTAAAACTGGTACAACTTAATCAATTGAAATCTTAATATTTCTTCAGTAGATGTGCAGATGAAGTTAGAATGAAAACTAAGTTGATGTAATAAAAGAACTCCAATATCAGCTGCTTATAAAAAAAATTGTTGAGTGGTATAGGTTGGCAGGTGACTTGAGATCGTTCATGAACTGAATTCTTTCCATCTTGTTGTTCCCGTTTCCTCTGTTATTTTCCTCAGCTACAAGGTTGAGCAGGGTTGTAGTCATATCCATGTTCCGGCCAGCAGGAGGGGAAAGAGAGCATGGAGGAGCACACGCCCAAAGTCTAAGGCCCAGATTTGGAAGTGGTAGATAGCCCTCTACTCATATTGCATAGACAAGAGCAAAGTCAATTGGTTGAATTTATCTACAAGGGAGGCCCAGAAATATGATCTCTAGGTGACTAGTCATGGCCCAGCTGCTCCACTGTAGGAGAAGGGGAAAACAGATTGGTAACAAATTGCATTTTTCTGCCACAGTCCAGCCCTCTGGCCTTCCTGATATTCCTGCAGCCCCTACTTCTCACACATAGAACCTTTTATTCCTGCCCCATGAGAGAGGATACATAACCAGTCCAGTTACTGAAGCTACCTTAATGTCTGGGATTTCTGGGTGATGTGCAGTTTTCTCATTTTGGCTCTGATGTGGCTCTTCATGGTCCAGCAATCTGTAAACTCAGAAGAGATCTGCTTCTCCTGATATATAGAGATGGAACAAGAACAAGATCAGTGAAATAAAGACTTCCTTTCAGAAAAGGGAGAACCAGGAAACACACAGCAGTCCCTAGTCAATAGCAGGTATGCTGCTGAGCAAAACTTGCGAAGACTTCCTTCATACTGAGGTCTTGGAGTAAATTTCATGGTTAGCTCTTCTGGGTGCTGCCCTTTCTCTGTTTTCTGGGAGAAATCCCTTGTCCCTTGTCCTCTGTGGGCCCTAGCTCTGCCTTCTGGGAGGTTCTTCCTTGTCCGTTATTCTCCAAAGTCACAGGTAAATTGGATGTTTTTGAGAGTATGCCCTCTGTAGAAGCAGCTTAAGGGCAGGAGCAGTTATGAGTTTTAGCCAGCTGGGCTTTTGAGGTCTTGGGTAGTTACAATTCCCTCAAAACCTTGGTAGGTTTCTGGTATGTTTGTTGCCAGCCACTTCCATATGTCAGGAACCATCTCCAAAGTTATTTTCTGGACATAAAGTTCTTAACCCTCCGTTATTTCTAGACTCACAATTCTCTATCTCATTTTAATGCTGCTACCTCAAAGCCATCTGAAATAATAGTCTTGGATGGAAGTATAATATCCTCAATTTGACCTGTACTCCAGGGCTGGATCTTTTTTTCTTTTTTCCTCATTGGGAGGTCTTTGAGAAAAGTTTTATGTCTTGCTGTTTGATATAGAGAAACAATTGGCTTCTCCACACTTGCGAGGTGCCAAATATCTAGACACTCTCTTTTCCCTTCCATCTGTGTTCATAAATTGGCTAATTCTTGCTTGACCTCATCTCTTTCTTATAATACCTTACTAAAAGCATTAAGCAGCTGCCAGTCTGTGCTGAAATTTTGGCTCTTCTCTATTGCTTCACCTAGAAGGCTCCATAGTCACGTGGTGTACTTTCTAAATTATCATAGATGATTGCTCTATCAGATGTTTTGCCACAGCATGAGAAAAATCACAAAGTTTCTAGCCTGAAATATGTTTACTCACCACCTAGTACCCAACCACTAAACCAGTACCATATAATTTAGGTATTTGTTATAGCAGCACCTGCCTCCTGATAGCAATTTTTGTCTTAGGGATAGGCTAGGCTGCTGTGACAAAGACACTATAAAATAACACTGGCTTTAAAAAACCCACAGAATTTATTTCTTTCATATCACAGTCCTTACATTCAGATTGGCTTGTGCCTCTGCTCCATATGGTCATTCAGGTACCCAGATTTCTTCCATTTTGCAGTTCTACCATTGCCTAGGGTGTCGTCCTCATCTTTAAGGCTGAAGCTGATAGTAGACACCTGTTTTTCTGCTAACAGGAAGGGGAAAGATCATGGAGGAATGTATAACCACTCTGTTAAGCCCTAAACTCAGAAGGTAGCACTCATCACTCCTGTCAGATTCCGTTGGCATGTTCTAACTCACGTAGTCATGCCCACATGCAAGGGAGACTGGGAACTGTGGTCTCTAGGTGAGCCACCATCCCAGCACAACTTTATTACCATGGAGAGTTTGGTGAACAGCTGGCACTCTCCATCATAGCACCTTTAATACTTATGTTACTTGTTCAATATATTATAACTCTTGAATTTATTATGCTTTACATTTTTTAATTCTTATTTTTAATCAGGCCTGAATGGCTGTTAATTTTACGATTCCTGAATTAATGTGTTCAGTTTCAGTTTATCTTTTTTTTTAAGATTATATATTTTATATAAAAGACTTGCTGAATTAAAGACATAAGAAATGAAAATTTACTTGATTCTCTTATTTATGTTTGGTTTTATTCTATTGAATTTAACCAAAAAAAAAAAAGCTGACTTTGTCAGTACCTTTTGTGCTAGTGATCTAGTATCAACTCATAAGGCTTTTTAAAAAAACTCATGGGGAGTGTGAACACAGTCCTATTTTATGAATTTAACACTAATTTTTTTCATAATGCAAATATGAACTCTACTGTTAGAGAAGAAGCATTGTGTGATTTTTTAATATAATTTTTAGCAAAATGACCCTGCTTTGCATCATTAAGGGCAGACATTACAGTCTCTGCTTTTAAAAGGAAATATGAATTGTATAAGTCATACTTTATTTACTGTGGCTCTTCTATTAAAAAATGAGTATGATTCTTTAAAAAAAATATTGAGTTAACACTTCAGTTATAGCCATGTTTAAAAATACTCTATGAATAGAAAATTTAAGTTTGATTTTTGTTATCTGTGTTTACCTTTAGAAACCTTTAGAATAGCAGTATATTTCTGTCTTCTATAAGGATGACAATATTCCTTGGTCCTAATTATACAAAATTTATAAAATGATCTTGTTTAATCCATTTTCAGATAAAAAACTGATGCTTATAATGCTAAACTGAGAGTGAAGGATGTGAAGCTTGGTAGTTTAGAAATTGAAGAATGTATGCCTTCTATGGACCTAGCAAAACACCATGTGTCTTACCAACACATGTTCACCATTTATCATCTTCCTTTGTTCCTCAAAGCTATGGCTGACTGTCCTTCTAGCATACAGCTGCTTTGCGACCATGGGGCCTCGGTGAATGCCAAAGATGTAGTAAGTCAAAACATGTTTATTCTCATTTCAACTCAAGTATTCTAACTTTTGTGTTTTGGGAGATTTGTTGTCTTAATGCTGTTTCATTTTTCTTGTTGCTTAGGATGGGCGGACACCACTTGTTCTGGCTACTCAAATGTGCAGGCCAACAATATGTCAACTGCTGATAGATAGAGGGGCGGATATTAATTCCAGAGACAAACAA
Organism: Diceros bicornis minor; assembly: GCF_020826845.1. Lineage (NCBI taxonomy): Eukaryota > Metazoa > Chordata > Mammalia > Perissodactyla > Rhinocerotidae > Diceros > Diceros bicornis. The sequence goes on along the minus strand of NC_080744.1, from coordinate 64,331,371 downwards.
AACAGGTAATTAATTCTTTTATCACAGCTCCCCAGATGCCAGCTGGATGCACAGTGATTCTGAAACACTGCTGCTGTGACTTGGCCCTTCCATCCTCTTGGTTCTCCCCTTCCTTGGAATTAGCACCCACTTGTTATTTTTCTTCAGAGTCTACTGAAGAAGGAAGGAGAGGGAAATAGGGGAAGATGACAGGCTAACTGCGGAATACAAGCAGTGATTAGGGCCTGTGTTCAAGTCAAAGAGCTGAAGAAAGAGGAATTATATCTCAGTTACTTTAAGCTTTAAAAAAGTCTTTAATGAAATGGTCTCAAATAAGATATGTGGAAGAAGAGTAAAACATTACATGTACCGTCTGCTTCTTCGTTAGTGATTCTTTTGAGAGTAAAGTGGGTCTTGGCTATCCTGGAGGTTGACGTGTTTCAATATAGATTTTCTCAAGGTCTTTTCTCTCCTTACCCTGCCTGGGCTCAGTGCCACCGCCTTCTCTGAAACTGAGATCATCTCTGTACCCCAAGATTCCCTTAGTTTATTTTTGCTTCTGTCTTTGCAACATCTTTGATGTTATTTTAGTCAGTGTGCACTCATACTTTGTATCTGTAATTCTCCCTTTCCCCTTCTCTAGCTCTAGTGTATCATGGTGCTTGCTATATTATATTCTAATGTTTATGGTCACAAAATTTCTGACACCAAAGTATCTGAAATACATCCCCTTCATTAGTTTTGAAGCATTACAAAAATTTATAACAAGTTTCTGGGATTTTATAGATGATTACTAGTAAAATTGTTATTTTCTTTTGACTTAATTTTATTCTTCTAAACATATATTCTATTGTTTGTAGTTCATTGCAAATAGATAAGTATAATAAAATAATATTTAGACACCAGATTTTATAACTCTAATTGTTTTTATTGTTCAAGCATCTCAAAGGAGGAAATTCTTAAACAATTAAATCATTAACAGGATTATTAAGAAAGTGGTTTTTTTGTATTACTTTGTTTTTGCAGGTGGTGTAGTCTGGTTCCAAATATGACTAAGAAAATTTGATTTACAAATAAATTTTAGGATCAGAGAGGGATGATCTGGTTGATCCATGTATAATGCCTTATTTTTTTTTATAAATCTTATATTTTTCCAAGTACGTTTGTCTCTATTTTTTCTCACTGGGCCTTCACGAAAAAAACAGTGAGATAGGGCAATGTGTATTATATAGACTAGATAGCAGATGATGTTAAAAATAAGTTAAAATCTTAGTTTCTGACACTCTGTATTCAAGTTTCTTTTTTTTTTTCTTCCTGTCCTATCTATAGCATTTTTTCCCTAATAAAAACTTTGTTAATGCCTATTGTATATAAAATTGTATTCTGTCAACTACTGGGGAGTATAAAAGAGAAATAAAACATACATAGCGGAGTAAAGACAAGAATCTTTCCTTATGAAATCCAGTGCATATTCACAATCGAAGACAGAGTTAGATACTGCAGGATAAGTCATTTCATTTCATTAGGTGTGGTTTTCTTCAGTGGTAAAAGTAGAGAATTGGACAAAATAATTTCTAGGGTCCTTTTAAATTTCTATGATGATTTAATTGTTTTGTTACATTATTACTATTTGCCGATATACTGTTAAATGCTTAAGTGCTGATTATTCTATCATGGCAGAATAAACAAATGGTCCATGATAATGGGATTAATTGAGGAAGGTTTATTTGAGGAGGTGAGTTTTGAAATTAAGGGTGAAGATGTGAATGTCTCCGGGTAGGAGAAGGAAGGCTCTTCTAAGGAGAGAGATCAGGAACAGGAATCTGATTCTTGTTCTGGAGCAGAAGGGATTCACCTAGGGAGTTCTGCGTGGTGTGTTCATTCATGAAAGGACTTGAATAGTTTGGTAATTTACTTGTAGGACATAGAAGGACTGGAATAAAGAAGGTTAGTTTGGTAGTAGAAGTAACAAAGGTATATGAGGTGATATAAGATTTTAGCTCTGCAAACTAAGACACAAAGCAAATGTTTTTATGAATGTGATAAAGTTAAAATATAAGATAAAAATATGAAGTAAAATCTGTATCTGTAACAAGAATGACTTTTTTGTGTGTGTGTGTGAGGAAGATTAGCCCTGAGCTAACATCCATTGCCAATCCTCCTCTTTTTTGCTGAGGAAGACTGGCCCTGGGCTAACATCCGTGCCCATCTTCTTCTCCTTTATATGGGACGCCACCACAGCGTGGCTTGACAAGTGGTGCATCGGTCCGTGCCCGATATCCGAACCTACAAACCCGGGGCCACCGAAGCGGAGTGCGCGAACTTCACCACTGCGCCACCAGGCCGGCCCCAAGAGTGACTTTTTAAAGCAGTATCTGTTCTTTAAGAAGGGGGGCCTCTGGAAGATTTCTGAAATATTTTCTTGGATCTTTCTCAAGGTCTCTTATTACTCCGTCTTTTCTTTTAGAACTGCTCTCATGCTAGGTTGCGAGTACGGTTGCAAAGATGCAGTAGACGTCTTAATTAAAAATGGTGCTGATGTAAGCTTGCTGGATGCCCTTGGCCATGATAGTTCTTACTATGCAAGAATTGGTGACAATCTGGACATTCTAACCTTATTGAAGACTGCATCGGAAAATACCAACAAAGGTACCAGCAGTTTTCTGTAGCTAGAAAAGTCCTGGTTAACAAAGAGCAGCTTTTAAAGATTTAGGTGGTAGAACTACAATTTATAAGAGGCAAAATGTTCCTTCTGATAAACAGCGTTGGTTCTTCTCCCTCTATGCCATGGCTTTGTGTATTTACATTATAGTCACTTGTTTTGAGGCAGTGTGTGTTGCATATATTGTCTGGTTTATTGAGTAAACCATACTATAGTGTGGATTCATTTAAGAACTGAGGAGAAAGAGTCAAATCAAGTGTTTTACTAATATATATATACACGTGTATATATGTATATATATATTTTATAAGGAGGGGTGAAGCTCTTTTGTACTTAAATAGTTTTATTTTTTTTTATTTTATTTTATTTTTTTGTGAGGAAGATCAGCCCTGAGCTAACATCCATGCTAATCCTCCTGTTTTTGCTGAGGAAGACCGACTGTGAGCTAACATCTATTGCCAATCCTCCTCCTTTTTTTTCTCCCCCGCCAAAGCCCCAGTAGATAGTTGTATGTCATAGGTGCACATCCTTCTAGTTGCTGTATGTGGGACGCGGCCTCAGCATAGCTGGACAAGCGGTGCGTTGGTGCGCGCCTGGGATCCGAACCTGGGCCGCCAGTAGCGGAGCGCGCGCACTCAACCGCTAAGCCACCGAGCCAGCCCCTGTACTTACATAGTTTTAAAGAAAGAATCATTATTTAAATGTGTATATAAAATATTCAACCAATATTTATTGAATACCTGTGCCAAGTATTTTTCTATGTTTATTAAAGAGAAATTGGAAAATACAGAAAAGCACAACAAATAAAATTAGTCACTCATCCTACCACTGAGGAGCTTCTGTTAACATTTTGAGGGATATCCTTCCAGTCTTTCCCTATGCATAAAATTGAGGTCACTTGAGTGAGCTGTAGATTATTTTTTGTGTAATGTATTTTGAAGGCTTTTCCCTCAGAAATAAATATTTTTTCTACAGTATGATTTTTATTGATGCATAAAATTACATCTGTTTTAGTTTAATTTAAGGAATTTTCTGTAGGTGTCATTGAAGTTGTGTACAGTTTTTACCAGTATAAATAACAATTTAATGAATAAAAATTTTAGCATATTTTTATTATACCCTTAGGATCAATTCCTAGAAATTGAGTCATGAAGTTCCAGGGTATGCACACTTTATTGACAAATTGCCTTCCAATTTAGCAGAGTTTTAAATTTGACATTTTTTACCTGCCTCTCCTCCCTAGCATTGAATATTTTCTACCTGGATGTTGTCATAGCAAAAAATCTTTGCCAGTTTGAAAGGCAAAAATGATATTTCACTTTTGTTTTAGCTGTAAAGTAGTAGTAGAGTTCTTTTAGAGGAACCTTTAAAATGTATTTCTTTAAAATTGACTCAGTTGTATAGTTAGGGAACGCGTATCCACCCAAGTTAACCTGCTGTTTCACTGTTCCTCTTTCTCCTCTCTTTCTCTCCCTTTAAATCTTCAGGGAGAGAACTTTGGAAGAAAGGACCATCTTTACAACAGGTAGGTATTAATTTAAAAAAATTGTACATATTGTGCAATTTAAGTAAAGTGCTTGCTCAGACTGGTTAATGTTTATACATAACTGTTTTGACTTTAAATGCATGCTGTTCTCTTCATTTCATTGTGCCCTTGTAGAACTTAGTTACTAAGATCTTGAGGCTTTATCTTGATACCGTCACTCAGCTTGAGACAGTGGATCTTAATTACAATGAATGTATCCACAGGGAAATAAATAGCCTCCTGATTGCTGGCCTTGAATATCCAGCCCTTTGAAGTATGAGATACTGCACCTTGTTGAGATTCTTTTTTTTTTTTCCCCCCGAAAGCCCCAGTAGATAGTTGTATGTCATAGCTGCACATCCTTCTAGTTGTTGTATGTGGGACACTGCCTCAGCACGGCCGGAGAAGCAGTGTGTCGGTGCGCGCCCGGGATCCGAACCCGGGCCGCCAGCAGCGGAGTGCGCGCACTTAACCGCTAAGCCACGGGGCCGGCCCTTGAGATTCTTAAATGATGAATTTTAGCCTGGCAGGTCATAGACAGTTTGCCCCTATTCTCCCTTAATAACACAGCCAAATATTTACTGTTATGGGAAAATTCTTCCAATGCAGTAAGAAATGAAGAAAACAGAATTCAAAACTGGTTGTGTATTGTGATTTCAATACCACTGTTAGCGCTTTCTTTTTTTTGCTGTGTGTATTTAATTAATGAGGATTTTACTTAAAAAAAAAACACACAATACATGAAATAATTCCTAGCTTACACTAATTTTATTATCAAATCACTGTTTAACCCTGGTTTTGTGTCCCAGTCTCAGTAAATGTCTTATCATTTTCCCCTAATCTCTTCGAGTGAAAGTAAGTGGGGTTGGTTTACGGCACTCTCACCATCTGCTCAAAAGCTAGTGTGGGCAGCTCTCCTCTTCTGCTGGCCATTCCTTTCCAAGCTTTCAGCTTTTCTCTAGTGAGAGGAACCTGAGCACTTCCAAACCCTGAAGAGAAAGTCATCAGGTACCTTCTGAACAATTCTGATCATCATTCTGCATCATTTCTCTACCTCTCACCTGATTCTGACAGCTATATTAAAGTATGTTTTCCTTTTTAATCCATCACAGTTAAGTAATAGGTTCATGCATGGGTCATGTCTGCTGTCACTTTTCTTTTCCATCTGGAGCAACTGTTTCAACCTTTTCTCCCATTCCTCAGATAACCTAAGTAGGGGTAGAGTGAAATAAAATGTACACTGTTATGTCTGTACCAGCTGTCTCACACAGAATCCGAGAAAATGATTCCTGAAATATACAGATATTTAAAATAAGGAATTATTGAATATTACTATGGGAATGATATTCTGCTTAGTGCTCTAGGAGTTATCTAAACGAACACATGGAGTTAATTTTCTGCTAGGAACAGTAAACTCATTTGTTTCCATTATTTATTAAATATATTTTAAAATATCTGCTGTAAGTGGGATTTGTTCTTGTACTAAGGGAGGTGTAATCCCTGTTATCAAGAGGACTACAGTATAGTTTAAAAAATAAGATTTACTCAGTTATTTGCTTAACAGATATCTGTAGAGCACCTACTATATGCCAGTTACTGTTCTAAGTGCTGGGGATATCATGGTAGTCAAAGTCCCTGCCCTCATGGAGCTCCCAGCCTCGTGAGAGAGATGAGCAATAAGCACATTAGTATCATAGCAGATGCTTTGAGGAAAAGTGGAACAGGATTAGGGGATGAAGAGGGAGAGGGCAGGAACCTGTTTTAGATTGTGTGGTCAGCAAAGGCCTCTCTCAGGAAGTGACATTTGAGCAGAGGTCTCAAGGACATGAGGAGGGAGCCACGGGGCTCTGTGGGAGGAGCCTCGCAGGTGGAGGGAAGGGCAAGTACCAAGCTGCTGATGAGGGAGCATTTGAGCATGTCCATGGGCAGTAGAAGGCCAGAGCGACAGGAGTGATGTGCACATGGCAGAGCAAGAGAAGAGATGGGTGAGGTGACCAGGTGCCACATTATGAAGGACCCTCTGAAGGGAAGGCGGGAGTGAAAGTGGTATGATGAGACTGGCCAGATTCCATGTGAAGAACAGTCCTTTGGTGGAAGAAATGAGGCTAGAAATGTAGTTGAGCCAAATTGTGGGTACAGAATGTCTTAATGGGACCTTGTCCCTCTCATTCTAAATGCAAACTCATTAGCATTATAGTTTAAACACTTGGTTAAACAAACTCCACAAATAATACAAAACAGAAAAAAATTTTCCTGGAGAATTAAAGCATTAGCTTTTTTTCTTTTTAAGCTCTCGGAAAGGAAGAAAGAAATAGCTTTCTAAATTATTGCGCAGATTTAAAGGGGAATTTGGGCAAAAAAAGGTTATTTGCTCTCTTGTTTAATAATTGTGTTGTGTTTTTATTAAAGCAAATCTCTAAGCTGGAGTAAAGTTTCAAAGCAGTAAGTGTACAAAAACAGAACACATACCCGACTAGGTCATTTAGAGATCTTTTATAAAGCTCTGGTCAGAGGATTGTCTGTCTCTTTCTTACCACACCCCTTGATATTTTTTTTTCATCAGTACTCAAAGAAATAAATAATTTTTGTATTTTCTTTCAATATTAATGTAACTCCCCCTCTTCTTTCTTTTAAAGACTAAATTCTTCCTTTGGGAATGGTTGATAATGCTTTATAGCACAACTTTAGTTTTGTGTCTAGTACAAGTTCTTCTTTTGAAAATTTGGTGACTTTAGTTAAAATAAATCTTAACAATAAGGATTTTAAATTTTGTTGTTTTTTAGTATTTTAAGATAAATTACACTTGATTTATTTAAAACCTATAATCCTTGAAGATGCTTTCCATTTGGAGTTCTAAGAGGAAACACTGCCACCTTGTGTTATGTACAGTAAAATTTAATGTTGGATAAGCTGAAAATCTCTAATTGGGTATATTGCTTATTGAAGAAAATGTACTCTTCTATATTCTCATTCTTGCTAACCTGTGTTCTTTTACGTTTTACAAAGCGAAATTTGACACACGTGCTAGATGAAGTAAATATGAAGTCAAACCAGAGAGAGCATCAAAACATTCAGGTAAAAAGAAAAAAATAATAATATCTTCCTTTGCAAATAATTCCAGTGTTATTTGTAGTGGGGTGGGGGGAAGAGAGGGAGCAAAAACATGGCGGAAAGGAGAGGCAGCTTGTTCTGTTTTGTGATTCAATTTTCTTGCCCAGTCCTTTCAAGAGGAATTGACTCTTGATGTGAATGTTTGGGTCAGTATTATCTTACAGAAAGTATTGTTTTAATATCTATTAGGAAGCAGATAATTTAACAATTTTATATAACTTTTTGTTGATTTAAATATATCTGTTTTGGGCCATAAATCTGTATTCATTTTAGAAAATTAATTATAGTGATAAAAATGATATTTATTAATGTAAGTAAAGTAAAACCCGAACTTCTTCTTAGAGTATGTTTTATTTTGATTAAGAAAAAAAATTTTGTTAACCACACAGCACTTTTTACCTTTTATATTTGTCAAAGTGTGCAAAAAATAATTATTATGTGGATTATATTGGAGGAAGATCCCATAGTTAAATGGTTTATTTTATGACTGAAATACCATTAGAATATAAATTGAATAGCTGTTTTCCATAAGATAAAACAAAAGCATTTTTTTTGGGTTTTCATAGTTTACTATGTACTGTTAAGAAAGTGAACGTTAGCCTTAAATTAGAGCCTTAAATGTTTTATCAGAGCACTGAAGTGATGATTAGTTTAACAAAAGCATTAGAATAGACTAATACACTTGAGAGATGTTAAGCAAAAGTTACAATGGCATATTCTTCTGTTTTCTATTTTTAGATGATGCTTTTTTAGTATTAGAATCATGATGGTTTGCAGTGTTGTATATATTTGTATTTGTTAGATATCATAGGACCATAAATTTTTATATTATTTCTGGTCTATAGATTTTAAATCATTTGAATGTCATTGAAATTATTGCATCTTTGTACTTAAAGCTGTTTTATATATGTATATATCTGTATATGATAGCGAACTGCTTTTAAAAATGTCTTCCATAAGAACTGCTCTTTTAAGATTGGTGTAGCCCTTGTTATCTTTACTATTTAAGGATCTGGAGATTGAAAATGAAGATTTGAAAGAGAGGTTGAGAAAAATTCAGCAAGAACAGAGAATATTATTGGATAAAGTCAATGGTTTACAACTACAGCTGAATGAGGTAAATAATCTGCATAATACAAAAAAATCCAAACTGTTTTGCTCCCAGTAATCATCATCCGTAACAAATTGTTAATGCTCACCTGTCACATCAGGTCATGGTGCTGGGTGCTAACGGAGATGAAATCAGGTCATTGCCCTTGAGGAAAGTTATATCTTACTGGGACCTTTACATGAAACCTTTAATGTCAAGTGTAAGAACAGAGAATACTGTTGATGCGTGGTAGTAACAAAGGACTGAACTAGAGTTGGGGCTATGAGATTGGAGAGGAAGGAGTAGACAAAAGATGTGAGGCACAAGAGCAATGGAGTTGGCAATAGATGGTTTCTCAGAAGAATCAAAAGTGCTTCTGAACCTGGTTAGTGAGAAGAGGGAATGACAATTCAGACAACAGAATTGGGAGTACATAGACATTGTCTTCTCACATCCTGTCCCCAATCTTAAAGACGTGTGCCAGTCTTTTCAAAAGATAGTTGCCAAGCTCAGGCCTTTTAAAGCAAACTTTCAAGATTGAAAATACATTTCTTCTTCTTTTTAATTTAGGAAGTAATGGTTGCTGATGATCTGGAAAGTGAGGTAGGATGATAAATTTTACTTTAAAGCTGTGAAATGTAAATTGAAGATGATATTGCAGAAGATATTTATGTCCCAAATTGAGATGGAGACCAGGATTCTATTGCTGCTCAAAGGGAAAAACAAAACCTACATGTAACTATAAAAGTATATTTTGAGTATAGTGGCATGGGTTGTCATAGGTATTTTGTTGTTATTGCCTCTGAATGTCTCATTTTATGTGAAACTTTTCATGAAAAGATATAAAATTCCAAACACTATAAAGTAAATGTCTGAAAATAATAAGATTTAAAACAAACAATAGAAATTTGAATTTTTCATAATATCATTTGTATATATTGTATATTTTATTAGTATATTTGTAGAAATTTTCAACTCGACTAACAGTTAAAAATCTACCAGGTTAGATAATTTATTAACTGCAGTCCTCAAAGTAATTCTAATTTACATTTTCTAAAACACATTTCTAATCCAGTTTGAAGCACAGGGTGATTTTGCTCTGTATTTATTTCTTTCCATTTCAGAAAGAAAAGCTGAAGTCCCTTTTGGCAGCTAAAGAAAAGCAACATGAAGAAAGCCTGAGAACTATTGAGGTTCTGAAAAATAGATTTAAATATTTTGAGGTATAGAAAGCTTAAATTATTTCATGTAACTCATAATAGGCAATAGTAAGGGGCTTGGAGTCACACTTGAATTTGAATTATCACTCTCTTCTTTATATTGTGACCTCGGGCAGTTTATTTAAAGTCTCTGAGCTTGTTGCTGCTTCGGCAGAATCGAGGTGGTTGTCCCTTTCTCCACAGAGTTGTTATAAAGGTTAAATGAGGTAATTGAAATTGACTAGCATTTAGTTCAGTTCTGATTTCTCTTCCCCAGCTTTCCTCTTTGTCCATCTTCTTACTTGTACCAGTAAATTTGGAATGATTATGATGGTGATAATAACAAAGCGTCATATTGGTGGTATTTCCGGGATTATCTCAGAAAGGATTTTGTGCATATCTGAATTAACTAGAACACTTGTTTTGTGAGAGTAGTGTGTTAATAAGGCACAGATCATATACTCATCTTTGGTTGGATCACTTAGCTCTTAGTCTTTCCAAGGCCATGGATTTTTTTAAACTTTTTATTGAAATACAATATACATTAAAAAGTACACAGGTTAAAGTGTATAAGTTTAAGAATTTTCTCAAATTGAGCACACCCAGCTCAAGAAACAATGTCACTGTTACCCAGAGGCATCCTCATACTTGCTTCCTGTCACTACCCACACTCACCACATCAAGAGTGACCACTCTCCTGACTTTTAATTGCAAAGGTTTGTTTGCAAGGCCATAATATATATTTTATAAATGTTGTTCATCACTAGGGGGTTACTGAAGAGGGTGGCTGTTTCAATATGACTCATTTATCTTTATTAGGGAGTACAACTCCAAAGTACTTAACAAAAGTAATTTTTTTTCTTTATAAATAAAAAAAATGTGGTCGGCTATGAAAAAGAATATAAAGACATGGATGAATTTCACAGACAATGTTGCATGAAAGAAATCAGACACAGAGTACATAATGCATGATTCCATTTTTATGAAGTTTAGAATCCTACAAAACTGATCTGTGATGATGGAGGTCAGAATAGAGGCTGTCCTTTGGGGAAGGATTACTGACTGGGATGGGGCATGAAGAAGCTTCTGAGCGTGCTGGAAATGTTCTATGTCTTGATCTGGGTTGTGATTACACAAGGTGTACATATCCAGAAGTTCATTGCACTGTACACTTAATGTGTACTTTATTGCAGGTGAGTTATGCCTTGATACATTTTAAAAAATCAAACAAAAAAAGCGTGTTTAAATTTATATGACTGAATTCTGAAGATTACTCAGAAACAGTTTTATAAGCTAAAGAATAATCTGTTATAGTGCCTTCTATCTTTTTCACATTTGAAGGGTTTTTTAAGGTTAACAGTGAAACTAGCAATAGCTAACATTTTCATAGCACTGGCCATGTGCCAGAAACCACTCTGTGTACTTTACATGCATTTAATAAACACATCAATTCTATATGCTAGGTTTTATTATTATCTCCACTTTATACGTGAGGAGCCTGAGGCACAGAGCGTTTACCCATGAAGGGTTTTATAAATAGTAAGCGGCAGAGCCAGATCTTGAACCCAGGCAGTCTGGCTCCTTTGTGCTCTTAACTATAGTACTAGTTTTATGCTCAGAATAGCTTGAATGAGAAAGTATAGAGGCATAGACGGGCCCTTTGAAGTACTCATCAAAGTTTGACGCCTATAATTGGGTACTCTTTATGTTATTACTTTTCTTCTAAGAGTAGACTTTCATGTCTTAAGAATAAGATGTTTTTCTGTAACTTTAGACAGACTTAGAGGCAAGTCTGTAACTTTCCATGAGGTTATAATAAACTATAGAAAAATAACTTTATTATTATTGTTATACATAATTATTTTTATTTAAAGTAGTATATATTTATTTCAGAAAAATTAGAAAATATAATTAAACTAAAAGCAGAAAATAAGCACACCTATAATCCCAGCACTCTTAGCACCTGGCTTGTATCCTTTCAGACCTTTCTTTGTGCATAACTTGTGTTACATACATATTCAACAGGTAGGAATATTGTACATCCTGTTTTGTAACTTTTTTCACTCAATATAGTGGGGACGTTTTCCCCAGTCAGTACGTATTCTTTATGATGAATTTTTATACTAGAAATGATTTTTTACTTTCAAAAAGAAAATTATGGGGCCCACTTCATATGTGACCCAGTATTTATGAAAGCAGCCATTAAAAACTAAGAATTCATCATTTACAAATACTGTATATCCACTGTGTCGTCTCACATGCTTAAAAATCTTCATAAACTGCCAACAAAATTGCTGTGTTATGTGTAATACTTAATAGGTAGGCATTTCCTTTGTGTTTATAGGAAAAATATGGGAAAATATGGATATTTTAGAACTTGTGAGGCTAATTTTACATTATAACTCATGCATTTGTTTTCATTTGCGTGATTAAGGAAAGGTAATAAACCCAAACTAAGTTTTTTGAACTCCTTATGTGCGTAGGCCACCCCCAACCGTACATGCATGAGCCCATTGAGTAACTATTGCAAACTCTAGTATTAAATATTACATAGAACAGAGAGCTTAACTAAGTTTACAGACATTTTTCCATACCCTTGGGGCACTAAGAATTAGCAGAGGTGGCATTAATTTAGTTATAGGACTGTGGACCGTTCTTATCGTAGTATCTAGATCGGAGTTTGACGCGTGGCTGTTAGTACTGATACACACAAATATACAAACATGAACTACATCTACATATCTTTACTCTTGAAATTATAATATCTTAGTTGATATGTTAGATTCTTTGTATTTGGCTTACTTGGAAAAAAGGAGCAATCCAAATATATTTTGATTCAGAGCATCTAGATTTTCTCTGTTATTCTCTTTCTCCTAACTGATGCATGGATGGATTTATTACTGTGTGTAGGTCTTTGTCGCAATTTCATTTCCTGCTCTTTGTCTCATTTTACCTTCAAAAGTAATCAGTATTCTATAAATTCTGATAAAAGGGTTATGTGGCTATATCACAATGAAGTAGGCTTTCCGTTCCCAACAGTGGTAAAGTGAGTACTTGATGGGAATGTGGCATTTCCTTCGTTTTGAGGCAGAGAAGCAGCGGAGAGTACGCATTGAAAGGTGTTTCAGTTCTTTTGGACCTCACTTTTTTTCTTATGAGCAATAAAATTTTTCCTTGATACACTCGGCTGCTTTTATTAAAATGCCTCGTGAAGTGGTTTATTCCCAACTGATCTCTCTAATTGTTGCTAGTGCTGTGTCCTTTTGTGGGTTCCAGTAGAATAATACTCAGGAGAAACAAGGAATGTTGAAAATGTGGTTTTAATGACTGTATCCTTTAGAGCTAAAATAGATATAGAATTTAACAAAATAAAGCAATATTCACCTAAAATGTTTTAATTATACTTCTGATTTCAGAGTGATCATTTAGGATCAGGAAGTCATTTCAGTAACCGTAAGTATAAAAGTATAGATTATCATTACAGTTGACCCAGTTCAAGCAAAGAATAATATTTATGCCTATTTATTCTGTCTAACTGTATATGATACTCCTGCTGCTAAACTTCATCCAGCTACTTGTGTGTTATACTCAACACATGCAACCAAGAAGAGGTTGAGATGACTACTATAGCCTCTAAAAGAATCTGGTAATCACTGAGGCTCTGATTTTCCTTAGCCACTTATATTTTTAAATTGTATATTGTATGAATTACCAAATTTGCCTTGTCGATTAGTGGACATTTATCTTGTGATATTTGGGGCTTGTTTTTTGTGGAAAGAAACATAAGATTTGGAGATATCTTTGGATATAGTCTCAATGCAGGTAGACATTTTAAAATTAATTAGAAGTTCCATAAGTAATTATTTATTATTTATTTTAAGACTATACATAATTAATCTTCACTTTTGTTTATTATTCACTCATTTTAAATAATTTCTCTAGAAAATCTATTTTTTTGCTTCCCAGTGAATATTAAATTACATTCTAGCTAATTACAACAGTAATATTTATCCTTTAAATTGCAAAAGAACACCATTTTTATTTTAACTGATGGTAAGATACATATTTTATAATAATCATGTAGCTTATTTAGTCTAACAATCTTAGATATTTCTCAAAACCAACTTAGTCTCTATTCAGAAGAATATAGATTCTTTCCTTATGTATATAGAAATACTAAGGAAAAATATGGATATTTTAGAACAAGGATAATTTTATGTTGTAACTCTGCTTCTCTTTTGTTTGAATAATAAAGGAAAGATAATAACACCAAATTAATATGTATCCTACTTTGGTATAGATATTTAAGATATCATTTATTTGGATTTACTTAGGAAAAGAAGATATGCTTCTTAAACAAGGTCAAATGTACATGCCAGACTCACAGGTAATACTATTTTTTTTATTTTAAAAAATATTTATAAAAAATATTTGTGCCTTTTTAGAAAGAGGAAAATAGCATTGTATATTTATCAAGTATATTTACATTGAATAAGGTTTTCATTATCAAAGAAAAGTTGGTCTTGCGTTCTTGAGAATAAAAAGAGATAAAAGCAGATATTTCTGTTTCTGGTGCCCTCTAGAGTATTTTTGATAACAGTGGCTTAAATAAGGGATTTGAAATAAAATTTCATTGTCTTTGATAGTAAACCTCTATTCATTAACAGCAATCTGTTAACTCTTCATATTTGCTCTTATAAAGGGGAAGACAAGGATGAGTAAATCAAAAGTCATTTGTTTTGGCTTTGAAATGTGTTTTTCCTTGCATTGAAATATATATTCTATGTTTTGGAAATTCACCTCAAAATAAAGAAAGCTTGCAAGAGGGATTGTTGTCTGATTTTCTTACTTGTTTATCTGCTCCTCACCTTTACTTTCCAGTAGATACAAGGTTTGCATTTCTAGTACCTCCTAGGGACTGCAGACCTGGTAAATATTTGGGCTTTTCTTTTTCTTAGAACAGTAAAACCTGCCTATTAAGATAGTGCGATGTACTCGTAGCCCATAGCTTTTATCAATGAATTAGTACTTGTAAAGATAATTTCTATGAAATATTATTATTAATAATAATTTCTATGAAATTATTTAGATTTAAAATTGCAATCTTTGTTTTTATTTAAGGGTTCTGATGGCTTTCTTTAGAATTTGAAGTTCTAAGCACATTATGTGCCATCAAATAGAAATAGTAAATGTGTTTTGATAAAGTTGATACTCATGTGTAGGTAGGTATTATGAATGAGGAAAGAAAGAGAAAATAGTACCCAGAGGCCACAACTATTTTCCTTCTTTGTTCTGCCAGAAATACACTTAAATAAATAGACTTTCAAAATGTCAGTGCTTAAGAGTGTGTTAAGGAAATCGTACTTAGAACTGTTTTTGTTACTTCAAAAATCAGTACCGTATTTTTCCAGCATAACTAGTCTGAAAACCCTTGACTACTGATGATATGTAAACTTTCTATAAGTTTGGTAAATAAGTGTCTTCTTGAGGCTTTTTTGATTGATATATATATATATATTTTTGCTTTTCAGTGTACTTCCCCAAGTATGCCAGCCCATATGCAAAGCCGATCCATGTTAAGACCACTGGAGCTATCGTTACCCAATCAAACCTCGTATTCCGAAAATGAAATTTTAAAGAAAGAGTTAGAAGCAATGAGAACTTTCTGCGATTCAGCAAAACAAGACCGACTCAAGCTCCAAAACGAACTGGCTCACAAGGTGGCAGAGTGCAAAGCTTTAGCCTTAGAATGTGAAAGGGTCAAGGAGGATTCAGATGAACAGATAAAGCAATTAGAAGATGCATTAAAAGATGTGCAGAAGAGAATGTATGAGTCAGAAGGTAAAGTGAAGCAAATGCAGACGCATTTTCTTGCCCTTAAAGAGCACCTCACAAGTGAAGCAGCGACAGGGAATCACAGGTTAACGGAGGAACTGAAGGATCAGCTGAAAGACATGAAAGCAAAGTATGAAGGTGCTTCAGCAGAAGTGGGAAAATTAAGAAACCAAATCAAACAAAATGAGATGTTGGTAGAAGAGTTTAAGAGGGATGAAGGCAAGCTGGTAGAGGAAAATAAGCGATTGCAGAAGGAGTTTAGTATGTGTGAAATGGAGCGAGAGAAGAAAGGAAGAAAGGTTACAGAAATGGAAGGCCAGTTAAAAGAATTGTTAGCAAAGTTGGCCCTTTCCATTCCTACAGAAAAGTTTGAAAACATGAAGAGCTTATTATCAAATGAAGTAAATGAGAAGGCAAAAAAATTAGTGGAGATGGAAAGAGACTATGAAAAATCACATGGTGAAATTAGACAGTTAAAGAGAGAACTTGAGAATTCTAAGGCCAAGCTTGCTCAGCATGTCAAACCAGAGGAACATGAACAGCTCAAGAGCAGATTAGAGCAAAAATCAGGAGAACTTGGGAAGAAGGTCACTGAATTAACATCAAAAAATCAGACGTTACAAAAGGAAATTGAAAAGGTGTATCTGGATAATAAGCTCCTTACCCAGCAAGTACATAACCTAACAATAGAAATGAAAAATCATTATGTTCCTTTAAAAGTTAGTGAAGAAATGAAGAAGTCACATGATGTAATTGTTGATGATTTGAATAAAAAGCTTTTAGATGTCACACAAAAATATACAGAAAAGAAGTTGGGAATGGAGAAATTGCTAATGGAAAATGACAGCTTAAGTAAGAATGTTAGCCGCATGGAATCTGTGTTCGTACCTCCTGAGAAACATGAAAAAGAGATAATGGCTCTGAAATCCAATATTGTTGAACTTAAAAAACAGCTCACTGAACTTAATAAAAAATGTGGGGAAGACCAAGAAAAGATATATTCACTCATGTCTGAAAATACCAACTTGAAAAAGACTGTGAGTCATCAATGTGTGCCAGTTAAGACCCACGAAGAGATTAAAACTGCATTGAGTAGCACATTAGATAAAACTAACAAAGAGTTATTAGATGTGAAGAAAAAGTTTGAAGATATAAATCGAGAATTTGTAAAAATAAAAGATGAGAATGAAATATTAAAAAGAAACCTGGAAAATACTCAGAACCAAATAAAAGCTGAGTATATCAGCCTAAAAGAGCATGAGGAAAAGATGAGCACTGTAGGTGAGAGCCTGAAAAATGTGCAGGCTAGCAGTGCTGAAATACTGGCTGACTACCGAAAAGGCCAAGAAGAGATTGTGACGCTCCATGCTGAAATTGAAGCCCAGAAAAAGGAACTTGACACAATACACGAATGCATTAAGCTAAAATATGCTCCGATTGTCAGCTTTGAAGAGTGTGAGAGAAAATTTAAAGCAACAGAGAAAGAACTAAAAGAGCAGTTATCAGAGCAGACACAGAAGTATAATGTCAGGGAAGAAGAGGCCAGGAAGTACAAGCAGGAGAATGACAAGTTAAAGAAGGAGATTCTCACTCTTCAGAAGGATTTAAAGGATAAGAGTGTGCTCATTGAGAATTCTCATGAAATGGAAAGAACATTAAGCAGAAAAACAGAAGAGCTGAACAAACAGTTAAAAGACCTGTCACAGAAACACACAGAGGTAAAGAACGAGAGAGAGAAGCTAATAGAAGAAAATGCCAAACAGACTTCTGAGATCCTTGCAGCACAAACTCTTTTGCAAAAACAGCATGTTCCATTGGAACAGGTTGAGGCCCTGAAAAAATCTCTTAATGGCACAATTGAGACTCTAAAGGAAGAACTGAAGAATAAGCAAAGGTGTTATGAGAAAGAGCAGCAGACTGTGACCAAACTGCAGCAGATGTTGGAGAATCAGAAGAACTCTTCTGTGCCCCTGTCAGAGCATTTGCAGATTAAGGAAGCCTTTGAGAAAGAAGTTGGAATCATAAAAGCTAGCTTGAGAGAAAAGGAAGAAGAAAGCCAAAACAAAACTGAAGAAGTCTCCAAACTCCAGTCTGAGGTTCAGAATACTAAACAAGCATTGAAAAAACTAGAGACTAGGGAGGTAGTTGATTTGTCTAAATATAAAGCAACGAAAAGTGATTTGGAGACCCAGATTTCCAACTTAAATGAAAAATTGGCCAATCTGAATAGAAAGTATGAAGAAGTATGTGAGGAGGTTTTGCATGCCAAAAAGAAGGAACTATCTGCCAAAGATGAGAAGGAATTACTACATTTCAGCATCGAGCAAGAAATCAAGGATCAGCAGGAACGATGCGATAAGTCCTTAACAACAATCACCGAGTTACAGAGAAGAATACAGGAATCGGCTAGACAAATCGAAGCTAAAGATAATAAGGTAAGCACCGAGGAGTCTGCATGGCTTTGCTCTGGAAACTCCAGAGCAGAACTGCCAGAGTAGAGTAGGGCTCTTGACCGTAGCATCCCACAAGACAGGCTTGCAAAAGCATTAACAAAGTGACCCTTAAATGCCACCTTTCCAGTTGGACTACTGGTGTGCAAAAAAATTCGGAATTTTAAAAAAGTAGTCACACAAACAAAAATCAAAAGCATTTTTTTCTTTTCTTTCTTCAGCTGGTACAGCCAAGAATTGAGGAAAGATGGGGAGACTCAAGGTTCACTTGCCTCATAAATGAATGGTCAAAATGCAGTGGGATTTAGGGTACCTAAAGAATGATAAGGGAGAGGAGAAAAATAGCTATGTGTCTGGACTGCAAGAGACTAAGGATGCTGGGGAACACCCCAGACTTGATCATGGCACTCACCCATACAAGTAAACTGAGCCCTCCAATTCATTGTAGGTTCTGTCCCCATATCTTCCTACAGACTGGTCCCCTCACCCAGAATGTCCTACCCGTCCTCTCTACTGAATTAAATCCTATACATTCATTAATACCCACTTCATCACTTATCCTCCTTCCTAAAGCCTTCATTGTCCAGTCTAGCCTACAGTAAACTGTCTCTCTTCCAAAATGCATGTTTTGTTTTAGCTTTGCCATCCATTTAAAAAATATATATCACCGCGTCAAAATTATGTGGTTGATATTCCCAACCAGTTTTTAAGAGCAGGCTCATAACTTATCTTTCTTTCTTATCGTTCTTTCTCACGGTACAATTTACACAACAGGTGCTCAACAATATTCGAATACATAGTTGCATAAAGTGTGTACTATGAAGATGACCAGTCAGGGAGATTGAGTGCAGTTTTATCCATTCAACAAATAAATATTAAATGCCTTCTACATGCCGGGTGCTATGCTTAGTGCTGAGGATACAGAGATGAATAAAAGCAGACACAGCCTCAGTCCTCCTCCGTGGAGAATTACAAGACTAACCTTCTGATGCATCCTCTCATATTACCCAGAATTTAGATGCTCTTAGCTTGTTTGGAAGGCGGTTATGAATAAAATAATATATGATTATAATAGTTATTAATATCTACTTGTAATTGTTGTCATTTATTGAGCATATACTACATACCAAGCATATATTTATGATTGCATTTGATTTTCTTAACTATGAAAGAATTTCCCCTTTCAGTGATAAGGAAACTAAGGCTCAGAAAAATAGAGGAAATTAGCCAAGATTACACAGCTAATAAGCATCAGATCTGTCTGGCATTAAAGCCTGTGCTTCTTCCACTACTCTATCCAGCCTCCCTGTTTTTTCCTCTTTATTACAAAGTAGTCTATAATTATACCTTCTTGAACAAGGCACAAAAGTTAATTCTAGACTTACATGAGCCATGCTCTTTTACCTTTCAAACTTTGTTGGAGGGAATCCCTTCTACCTTCCTATGTTTCAAACTACCTGGAAGATAGTCTATATACCTTCATAGGTACTATATATTATCTAAAAATAAGAAGACTGAGGTCACACTCAGATCTTAGGCTATATATCATATTTATTCTTAATTTGGTAATGCTTTTGTAAGGAGTTTACTGAGAGGAATTTAGTTAAAGAAATTAAATTATATAGAGTCATTATGTTGCTTAACGACAGGCATACATTCTGAGAAATGCATCATTAGGTGATTTCGCTGTTGTGTGAACACCATAGAGTGACTTACACAAACCTAGATGGTATAGCCTGCTACACACCTAGGCCATATGGGACCACTGTCGTGTATGCGGTCCATCATTGACCGAAACGTCGTTGTGCGGCACGTGACTATATTGTACATACTGTTGATAACAATCTTGACAATATTCATTCCTCAATTTTCTGGTATATAAAGATAAATTTTGTGTCTCAAGGAATGATTTCTCTGTAAAGATGTTCATATAAGTGAATAATATATATTTTTCTCCCGCAACTGTTTTCTTTTTTTGTAAGATAACCGAACTGCTGAATGATGTGGAAAGACTAAAACAGGCGCTCAGTGGCCTTTCACAACTCACCTACACGAGTGGGAGTCCCAGCAAGAGACAGAGCCAGCTGATCCACACCCTGCAGCACCAGGTGCAGTCCCTGCAGCAGCAGCTGGCTGTGAGTACGAGGACCTGCAGGGCTCTATGCCCGTACGTGCCGGCTCACGGTCATTTGTTTGTTTGTAGAGGCTTATTTAGAAATCAAGTTTGATTTGTGACCGACTCTGTTCAGATCCAAGAATGTAATAATTTTTGCTAAAAGTTACTTATACTAGTGATATGATGTCATTTATTTAGTGCTTATTATATGCCAGACACTACTTGAAACATTTTACGTACTTCATCTTTAAACTTTATCCTCAACACAGTCCTACAAGGTTTTAATCCCCTCATCTAATTCTTGAGGAAACAAAGATGAAAGCACTTGATGCCTGGGGTCATACAGCTAGGATTAAATCCTGGGACTGGCTGACTCCAAATCTGGTATCTTTCCAACTGCGGCACGTTGTCTAAAATATTGTTCCACTAAACTAAAGGAGGTTTTTTATAATCTTTTATCCTTATGAATAAAGATAGGTATTCCTGTGATTTTATACCTTATATCCTTATATATTAAAAGAAAACATCTGGATATCTATATGTTCATATAGTTACCTATATCCATAGTTACCTATATAGATATATATCTCCTTTATATTTTAAAAATGTCTGGATTTAGAAGCTGAAGATGAGAGCTCACTTCTAAGCCCTGCCACTTAAAAGCCAGTGACATGGAACATTTCCCTTAATCCTTGGCTTCCTCATCCATAAAATAGGATAATAAGAACTGATTACTTGTTTGTTTGTTTGCTTTTTTAATTGAATGAGCTAATATACATGGAAATGCTAAGTAGAACATAGCCCAATCAAATGTAAATTGTTGCTAATATTTTCCTATTCTGTAGTAATTGGTTGTGAGTTGTTCTTGAAAAGAAGAAAGTTATTTTTTAAAGTGTTCATCTTATAACACCATTGGCCTACAGATTAATGACAAATTGCTGATTTGGATCTTATCAAAAGGATATGGTAGTCTCTTCAATAATCGAAAATATTTGTTTATTGTTTATTATGTTTGTGACGCTGTGATAAGCACTGTTAGGGATACAGAGAGTATACAGTTCCTGTCCCCAAGGAGTTCTGGGCAGTTAGACAGGCAAAATATAGATCCATGAAAAGTAAAATAACAAGACAAAAAATATCAAATCCAGAATTAAGAAAATAGTCCCAGAGTCTAAACTGAGTATGATATGAATTCATAGTGATATGAATTCCCAGGAAGGAAAGAGTACTGGTGTGCGTAGCTAGTTTCAAAGAAGAAGGGAGCACCTAGCCTGAACTTGTAGATAGATGGTGTTTTGGTAGGTGAAAGGAAAACAGAATCTTCCAGGCAAAGGAAATAGTGTGAAGAAGGCATGGAGGTGGAATGCAAGTGGCATGCCCCAGGGGAGGTCAAAGGCTGATCAGCCTGGCTAGTAATGGGAGCTATATTTGAGGCCAAATTGTGAAGGTTGTTGAGAACCAAGCCTATGAGTTTAGATTCTCTCTTATATGTAAAGACATGTCACCCAAGGTTTTTGAGTCAAGGTGATATGAGGAGAGAGCCATCTCAGTCTTGGAAGCATGATAGAGAATAACGTTTAGAGACGGAGACAAGATGGGAAGTTAGCAATAATCCAAAGCATAAGTTGATAAGTGACTGGATAATTTTGTGCCATTAGATGTGAACTAAGGCCATAATTTCTTGTTACCTAGGATAAGTGGCATTGCTTTCACTGTGAATGTTCCCACATGTTCATTAGAAAAGGTTATACTATTGTTATGCTATCGTGAGTCTAAGGGGGTTTGTTATAAGAGGTAGCAGGAGCCCTTTAATAGTGCTTCTGTCTGGTAGTATCAAGCAGCGTTGCCACAAGCCTCTGGGTGTTTGAAAATGTGAATGCTGATATTCTGATCTGTCTATCTTTCCACATTTCTAGGATGCCGACAGACAGCACCAAGAAGTAATTGCAATTTATCGGACACACCTTCTTAGTGCTGCACAGGTAAAGAACTATTTCTCCTTTGGAAAGGATATTGTTGTAGAGAAAATAATTTTTTATTTTCAAGTAAATTTATATGAAAGTAATTAATGTTTAAAGTAGTTGTACCCCATGTGCTTATTTAAAAATAATTGTGTTTCTTTTAATCATGGCTTGCATATCTCCCAGAGAAATTTACAAAGCTATATGGCAACACAACATCTTAAATTTAGTGTTATCTCCATCTGCTTGTCACTTATTTTATAGACAGTTTGGCAACATATGATGGCAGCACACGTTAATGGTATTGTTAGCTGGAGATAATGTCTTGACATCCACATGTGGCTGTCAGTTAAAAGAGGACAGTGCAAAGGACTTCGTTGTTTCTTGGTAGCTCAAGAGTATTTCTTTGAAATATAGAGAATATTGTAAAAGTGCAAAAATGACAAGTAAGGTGTGCACAGAATTGTAATACTTTAAGAAAAAAATGGTTCTGTTAGATTATCAATAATATTTATTTATTGAGCTTTAAACTCAGTGAACCATGAGATTAAGAATTCCCATCTTTGGGAGTGTAATGAGAAAGCTCTTTTTTAAAAGAAATAAATCACACTAAGAAAAGGTTTAACATATGAAGGATACTATACTTAATGTTCTGTAGAAACCCTATGATCAGCATCTCCAAAATTCTCAGAATAGATTTTTCAGGAAGACATACCAGAAGAGACAATGTTAGAATGGCAGGTGTGATATATATAAGAATTGTTTAGGATTTGAAGTGTCAGGCCACACTGTAAAAAAAAAAAAAAGATAGGTGTTGAGCGAAAGCTTCAGAGAAGAAGAGATCATTTGAAAAAAAAGAACTAGGTAAAATAATAAAAAGGAAGGAACTTTATGACACCGAATTCTTAAAATCAAAAAGCCTGCCTTTTCTATAGGAGATGAAGGGGAAACCAATGGAAAAGAATGAATGGTGTGATAAAAGAAAGTATCTTTGGCTATTTTCTTTTGAGTAGATAGAAGATAAGCTGAGATTTGAAAGTCTATTGCAATTATTAGAGAAGACTATTGATGGACAGCAGGACAGGAAGTTTAGGAGGGGCAATAGTAGAAAAGTATAGCAAATCTGTATTAGAGAGGGTGAGGAGCTCACTGGGATCTGATATTGCTGAGGGGAGCAAGAGCCTGCTCCTGCTGAAAGACCTGCAAACTAACAAGCTTGCTGACTTTGTATAAGGTATGCTTCTGAAATTTGAAATTATTTTCTATTGACTCCTAATGAAACATAACAGAAGCACTTGACGTCTGAAATAGTCTTGCCTTCTGGCATCATAAAGTTAACTAAGAAATTCAGTTTAGTCAACTATGGCTAATGTTTGGAATTTAAACATCCTGCTGTTATAGAAACAGATTTTGGAAGCAAAACTTCTTTTATTAATAGGAAGTGTTATGCTAAAACCTATTCAAGTGCTCAAGCAGAGAAAAAGGGGAAGAGGGTGTTGTAAGCCCACCATATTGACTTGCATTTAATCAACCTCTTGCCGTCTTTTTAAGTTTAAAGTGTTTCTTTCCAAATGTAAATGGCTTAATGTTCATGTAACAAGATCTCAACCTCACCAGTAAAGGGAGACATGCAAATAAACAGGGAGGTACCATTCTTCACTTAGGGGATTGGCAAATATTAAACAAGATGATAGCCTATAGCGTTGGCCAGGGCATTGTGGGAAATGGGCATTTATACCCTGTTGGTGGGAGTGTAAAATGTTATAATCTCTATAGAGGGAAATTTTGTAGTCCTTAGCAAAATTAAAAATTGACCCTGCTTTTTGACCTAGCCCTAGGAATCCGCCCATAAAGATTGAAACACTTTAAATGCCCATCATTTGGGGAATGGGTAAAGAAATTATGATATATCCATTCAGTGGGATATTATACAATAATTTAAAATAATTAGGAAAAGATTTTTATGACATTAGGTGAAAAGGCAAGTTGCAAAATAATATATATGATCCTATTTATGTAAAAGATATAAATATGGGGATTTTTTTTTTCATTACTTTTCTATTTAAAAAAAAAAAAACTCTCAGCAGGAGGAAAAAAAGTTTTTCTGGTGGTTTACTTTGTTCACCTATAACTTATGCTGCCCCTGTCATCTGAGCTGTTATTTAAAAAGAGAGAAAGAGAGAAGTTTGTCCATCTATTTTCTGATAATAGAAGTTAGGAGCAACTGATGTGCACTCCTTTTAAATTAACCCTCTTTATTTTCATGAGAGAGCTCTACTGTCTTTTCCAATAAATCCTTTAGAATATCGCCAGGATGGTGAGGATTTAGCATTTGGTGAGTCACAACCATTTAGGCCCTGTTATAAAGCCTTTGTCTTTAGGATTAATGTGTAAAGGAAGATGACATAAAATATCTTCCGCTTTCTTCTTTCTTTCTAGGGTCACATGGATGAAGACGTGCAGGCAGCCTTACTCCAGATCATACAAATGCGGCAGGGGCTTGTGTGCTAGTGGTCAGCGCTGGCCAGCCAGTGTCTGCTTTCCCTGCTGGGGCTGAGCGTTCTGTGTGCACCTCCATGGCCTTTCTGGCCTTACTGTGCTAGTATAATTAAAATAAAATATATTTTGTTCCATCAGTAGGTTTTTTTAATTAGATGAGCATGTTACTGAGTTTTTCGATATCAGTCTAGATCTTATATTCTATATACATATGTTAATTTTACCATGAGGCAAACAACCGAACATTTTGCCTTGGATTGGCTGCATATTTTTAAACTGTTGAGTCCCTGATAAAACATGAGCCATCTGCGTGGGTCCATATAAAGAGGGGTTAGGCTGAAATAATTGTTTAAAGATTTCTTTTAGAGAAATTAATTTGGTTGGTGGGCACTTTTACGCGGGTCAAAAGATCTTTCAGATCTTCAGTTGAGCCACGAGACCTACTGCAGTTTCAAGGAATGCAGTGTAACTTGGCTGGCCAAGTTGCATTTTTATTGACGTAACTTAATGAGTGCCTTTGACTTCTTTGGGGTACAGGTTTTTTTCTTCTTACACTAGTAACTTTTATGCCTATTTAAATAAATTTCTTTTCATAAAGGGTTTCCAGTTCTAACTTACGTTAAATTAAGGAAAGGCAAGGGTGGAATATATCAGGAATTTATAATAAAATTGCCTCATAATCTCCACAACAGTATCTTAATTTTCACTTTTGGTGACTTTTCTTGCCCTAGTATTTAGAGAACTATGACAAATGGTATACTAAATTTTTCAAAGTGTCAAAAATTTTAGACTTTTTTTTAGCAATTACTTTGACATTTGCTACTATAGTAACCAAGCACTCATTATACATGCATCCTCCAAATGTTTTGTACTTATTTATAGGAAAATTGCATTAATGAGATTAATAACGTGAAATACAGTTTTCTTGCAAAATTAGCATTAGAAAATTGATTTTAGAAAACAGATCTTTAAGGTTTTAGACAAACGTGCAATATTATAGTAAACTGTAAGAATATAGATAGCAAGAAAATAATAAAATTGGACATGTTTATGGTAAATATCATAACCAACCTTTTTATTAACTACATTTTATTAAGGAAAGTTTATATGTTTTGTTATTTTCATTAACATTTTGTTTATCATTCAGATTAAAAATTACTAATTTGACTGTTAGCAAATAAACTGAACAAATGGATCATTTAAGCCAAGTTTTTTTTAAATTGCAAAATGTGCCTTAGCAATAATCTGAGCATCCTGAACCAGATTTTTGATCCCGTTTTTGTATAATAACAAGGACAAAGAACCATCAAAGTAGCTTCTCCCACCAAAGAATAAGCCATCGTATTTCTTTAGTATAACAGTGAAAAGTCAGAATTGGATTTATTTTTAATTCTTTAGGTAGATATACACAGTTTACGTAAGTAGTATTTGGATTCTTTAATTTTTATATTTAGTGTTCTTCAGCATGAATTCTGTTTCACGAGTATTAGGTCACCTGTAGAAGGTCTAGAGTAGAGAGAGTTCTTAACTGAATACTCACATCTCAGTGTTGTATTTTCCTTATTAGGGGTGGGAAGGGAACCTTATGTGTATTTTATTTTGTCTTCAACCATCAATAAAATATTTTCTGTGGAATACTGTTTTGAACATCCTTGTAAAAGCTTTACAAGGTAAACTAGTCCATTTGCTGTCTTTGGAGAATTTGGTATAGAGAACAATGGGGTCCAAAGTACAGATGATGATATCCATTTTCAGTTAGCTATGTCTCATTCACTCACCTTTTGATATCAAAAGCAGAGATTGCATTTACAACACTGAATGCTAAAGCTTTTTAGATGGTAAACAAGTGGAACATATATAATGGGCAATGCTGATCTCTCTGCTGTTCTAGATTCAGAAAGATTATGAGGTCTGAACTTATGGCTAAGAGGAAGGAAGATCGGTTGTTGTCTAAGATGTGAGTGCTCTCTGAAAGAATCACTGAATACCTATTGGAGTACAGTCCTTTGTTGAAAGCTTTATTACTATTCCATTTTGTTAGTTTTTTTCTTATCATTCCTGCTTCATCAGAAAAGCTCATTCCTTTTGACAGAGGGTCAGTGTTATAAAGAACTGTTACAATAAAATCAAATATTTATGCAATGAACATCTTAAATTTTAATATTACAGTGATTCTAATCACTAGATATACCTGAGCTGTTCTAAAATTCCAGATGAATTTAGCTTAAACTTTCTTATGGCTTGTTTTTTTGTATAAACCTTTTCTCTTGACCCTAACCAAATGTTATACAGTTTAAATTTTTCTATTTTTCTAAATGCATTGGATCATTGCTGCTTTAAAAATCTTGCACTTTAGAACACGAGTACTTTTCCTCCAGTGTTACCAGCTTTCCTCTAAGAAGGACCTAAAAACTTTTCTCATACTCATCCTTCTTATCTACCTGAATGGTTCATGTTCTTGGTTCACTTGTTTCAAAGTAGAAAAGGGAAAAGTTTCCAGTTAATCTTTGATGTCCATGATGACTAGATAACGTTAGTGTCTGCTTACACTAATGCCAAACATTAGATAACAGTGGTTACAAGCTTCTGTTGACGTCTGCTTCACCGTGGTGGAAGAAAACTACTACTCGGTGCCTCTTTATTTTCCTCATCGCTGGATTCTGCACCCTTGTGTGATCTTTTTCCTTCTTGCAAGTCCTGTGCATCAAAGTAATAGCAGTACCTCTGGCACCAAAATAAGGATTGAAAGAGGATTGTCTGTGATGAGCATGCAAAATATGGGTCTATACATCTGGCAGAGAAACAAGAACCTGGACCTTACTCCTGGCTGCTAAATGTTGTGAATAATTTTCAGAGAGGAAAAAATAATTATTATGAATAATTTTCAGAAAGAGAAAAAAATGGCACCATAAAGTATATCATGCACAAAATACAAAATGGAAAATAGGCATTCCAGCTCTCGTTTCATTCAGTGATGTCCCCAACTAAACTGGATCTGAGACTGTTGGTGGAAGTTCTTTCCTGTGTTTTGGCCTTGGCTATTTGAAACAAGATTGTCTAGATCATCCTCTAGGTAAATATTACCCTGCTTCTTAGCATGGCTTCTGTTTCTTAGTGCATGTATGGGCCTTTGGCTCACAAGAGTCACGAATGCAGAGATTTAAAAAAAAAGAAAAGATAAAGCTGCAGCAGAGGTGGCAATGCAGTAACACTCCCTGGGCAGTGAGAGTGCTCGTGTTTAGCATAATTGGGCGTGTGGCATCACTTATGCATTAGAGGCATTTTCATTATTTATACCCGCATGAACAAACATCATTTGAGGAATGAATTCAACCAAAAAGGGAAGGTTACAAAAATGTCATATGGAAATGAAAGAACATGTGTGTGAACATATATATATATTCCATTCAGTGAAATAATAGAAGAGACATCAATAAAAATAATACCCCTTATAATTGATATTTGGCATCAAATTGTTGTACTTAATGGGCCCGATTTTTATTTTACATTTTAAAACAGGTTTGCAATTTTTTTTTCAAGATAGCAGTCCTGGGAATATTCTGAATTCAGGATAGAGTTTAGAGAGGTTATTGCCTTCTTAATAATTTAGAGCTTCTATTGCTCTGCCAAGTCAGAAGATTAACATTTAATAGAAAAAAATTATATATCTATAATTCAGTCACGGCTATTAGATCAGATGGATTTTACATTAAGTGAAAAAGATGTTGAGCATTTAAGGACCATTAAACTACAGGACTCTTTTATTGGGTTTTAAGGCCTCCGAGCCCGGGTCCTGCTGCGAGGAGTATTTATTTTACATATACAGAACGCATTAAGGATGGGAAGAGGGCATACATTTTAAAAGAAAATAGGCCATAAAAAAGTGTGATTTTCCACATTGTGAACAGCTGCTATACAGACTCAGTCTTATTTTGTAATAATTAGTTTTATGCATCATTAAGTAGCTCTTGCAGGCTAGAAGAAAATGGTGAAGGCCACTTTAAAATTGGTACCTGCGGGAAATCCAAGTAGCTGGGTACCCTCTGCTGTTGCTATTTCTCTTTGAGAAACCACATTTCTAATAGTTTCCAGGTTGCTCTATATTGTAAAGAATTTAAGTTTGAAAATGCCTTCTCCAGTGGTCCTTAAGGACTATAAAAAAAGAAAAAAAAAGACCTAGAGAGAAGTTACTTCTAATAAGTGTCTTCTGTTTTCTAGTGATGCCCAAATTATCAACAAGGGACTGGAATTCAACTCTTGAGAAGAATCACTCACCTATGGGGAGAAAGTCTGCAGCAGCCTTTTTATCAAGTGCTGGTAACACACTTTACATTGTGGCAATTAAAACATGACAAGCAATATCTTAATTAATATAAACTTTTCTTCCTGTTTACACCATACCTCCTGTCCCATTCCCACCTCCAGAAACTGGGAAGCGGTTTATGTAGGAGTATAAAAGCATGTAGACTCACAGAGAATGTGGGAATGTAACTTTTTTCCTACGACGTCCAAACAAATTTTGTGATTTTCTCTCTTGCTATTCTAGGCTTTTTTTTAATTGCCTCTGACTAAAGTGGCACCTTATGGGCTGCTTCAGAAATTCTCTTTAGGATTTAAAAATGAAGGCTATTCATATTCAGAGTCTTCCTGCTAAAATCTGTTAAGCCAAAATAAAAATGACTGCTACTTAAATTTTTTTTCCCTCTTTGTTATTGCTACACTGTCTCACTTAGAGGACTTGCAAGTTCCCTTTTATGCACAATTAAAAATCCTTTGTACAAATGGAGAGAGATGAACTATCACAGGACTGCCAACACATGTCCTAAGGATTGAAGTGTGTACGCCTCCATCAAAGAGAGGGGAGCTGCTCTCTTGAGCTTGGAGGCTTTTGTGTGTGTGTGAATTGTTCCAGTTGGCCTTAATCCCTGAGCAATATAGCTCCTTTAAAACCATCTTTATTCATTCACACCAATTGACACTTTAAGAAATTCCCCCAGCTACTGCTCATCTAAGTCTAAATATATCTGTTAGAGTTGAATTCGTTTGAGAGGATTTGCAATCTGTGATTATCCAAAATACTGTTCATTGTCAATATTTTTGGTGTGCTATAGCCAATCTTGTTATTATCACGTACATAGCCACTTAACGGCGGCAAAGCTCGAATACATCACAGCAGTTGGGATAACCTGAAGGAGGGGCTTTTCTCCAACTCCATGCAGCTTGTGTGATTTTGAACATCAGAAGGAATGCTTAATAAGCTCTTGCTCTCCTTCCAGACCCTTTTGGGCAATCTCGCCCTCCATGTTCTCTAAGTAGAGAGCAGTTACCAGGACAACAAGAATTTGAGGAAGATTTAATTGTGATCTGATGTCTAACCAGAATAAAGAGCTAGTGCCTTGAATTTACATTCTAGGTTCCCAAGCAAATGTCAATATGCGTATTTATTATTTTTTGCCCTACCTCATTACAAAAAGGATTTTAAGGTGGCTTACAATTTTTTCCTTAATATGGGAGAGGAGAAAGGGTATGGTAAATACTAAAAGGATAGGGAAAACAAGCAGCAGCTTGAGATCCGGAAAACATGCCATAAACCCCATAATATCCTGCTTACTTTTCTGCAGCTGACCTCAATTTGACCCAACTTCCTAGCAGCCAATGCAAGGAAGAGAACGTCATGTACATGAGGCACAGCATCCATTAGGAAGAACACAGTTATGCCTGGTTCTGAAGCCAGCTAGCCTTTCCACCACGGGTCAGACATGGCTACTGACAGACGGGTGGTGTGGTTCTGTGCGTGGGAACTGAACTCAGGCCAGCGAAGCAGAGCATGCCAAACTTTAACCATTAGGCCATCAGAGCTGGCTCTAACCTTTTTTTTTTTTTCGTGAGGAAGATTGGCCCTCAGCTAACATTTGTTGCCAATCTTCCTCTATTTGCTTGAGGAAGATTGTCCCTGAGCTAACATCTGTGCCAATCTTCCTTTATTTTGTATGTGGGATGCTGCCACAGCATGGCTTGATGAGCAGTGTGTAGGTCCGAGCCTGGGATCTGACCCGTGAACCCTGGGCCGCTGGAGCAGAGTGTGCGAACTTAACCACTATGCCAGCAGGCTGGCCTCCTAAGCTATTTTTTAATAACCTTTTTATTTTGGAATAATTTGTAGCCTATGAGATGACTGAATCAGAGTAATAATAGTCCATATTTTGGATCCATTTGGGTCTATGAGGAAAAATTTATATTTTTTTCTTAGCTTTTTCTTGATTGACAGCTGTTTCAAAATTCTAAAGTAGATATCTGTCTGTGATATTTTTGCCTCTCTTTTTGCATTTGTTACCTGTGTGCCTTCAATCCTCCTATGCTCTCACCATACCCTAAATCCTCCATTTGCGCACCCCCTTATCCAGGCCTGCTGTGTGCTCCTTTTCTCCTTCATCTCCCTCACCGCCATTCCAAGATAGGAAATGGTGTGGCTGTCTGAGGCAGGAATTAAAAAGCAGATAATTGGGCTGGCCCCGTGGCTTAGCAGTTAAGTGCTCGAGCTCCACTACTGGCGGCCCGGGTTCGGATCCCGGGCGCGCACCGACGCACCGCTTCTCCGGCCATGCTGAGGCCATGTCCCACATACAGCAACTAGAAGGATGTGCAACTATGACATACAACTATCTACTGGGGCTTTGGGGAAAAAAAGGAGGAGGATTGGCAATAGATGTTAGCTTAGAGCCAGTCTGCCTCAGCAAAAAGAGGATTAGCGTAGAGGTTAGCTCAGGGCTGATCTTCCTTACAAAAAAAAAAAAAAAGCAGATGTAAGTGAATTTTTATTTTTAAAAAGCATGTTTAACCCATGTTAATGTGTTAAGTAGCAGAGAATCTTAGGGAGAATAATAAAACTATGGGGAAAAATCATATTTTAAAGGGAGAGGAAGATAATTTGCCACAAGCAGTGGCATCGTCCATGCCTGAGTTATGCATACCCATCTTCACAGTTCCATTGAAACTATTGCTGCTTTTCATAGATTCCTCCTTCCCTCTGTATTTTTGATGAAAATCTCTTTTTTAAAGTGTAGTACGTAGAGGACATTTATTCTCTTGACCACCAGCATGTGAACCACCTTTCTATGTTTAGGGAATTCTCTGCGTTATGAGTCTTAATGAGATTAGGAGACATCCACCCACTGTAGGGGCTGAAAATGACGAATGTTTGCCTTTCTCTGACATCCTGGGATGCAGGCACGTGACCCAGGGCAGGTCATTTTGCCAGCTGTGCCCTTGACTTTGATTGGGAGACTAAGTGACAGTGAGAGACAGACATGCACTTGTCTTTCTTTCTGATAGCAGGGACAGTTGGGTTTGCTTCAAGATCAAGGTCCTGGTACAGAGATGGAGGTCGCCCAAAGCTTAGCATCTAATGCTTGATGGGACAGCTGCTGTTTTCTCCCCAGACTGACTTGGGAGTGTAATTTGGAAGCGCTTTCTGTCTGCTCGAGCTCAAGCCTGGTTTTCTGCCTTCTCTATAATTCAGTGAGCTACCCAGTACATTCTTAATAAATCCCCTATTTGCTTAAAACAGCCAGAATTGGTTTCTATTGCTTCCAATTAAGAACCTAGGCTGATATAAAAATTTTTTCCCCTTATTTCCAAAGCAAAGTATGTTCAATCTAGAAAATTTTAGAAAATACAGACAGGAAAAGGGAAAAAATAATTCACCCCAAACCTAGAGATAGCCATTGTTAATGCGTCGGTGTATCTTTTCCAATGCTATTGTATGCATCCGTTCCAAGGAAGACAATCCTGTGGAAGAATAATGGTACAGGATTTTGGGCCACTTCCTTTGTCCAGGATATCCAATAAATAGGCTTCCTACTCTTGTTCTAAGAGCCTAGGGTTAAGAGTGCTTAATTGAATTGGACTGTTTGGGCAAGAATTGCTTTTAACTCCTGTAGCTAATTTAAGAATCCCCTGCAAAAGGGTGTTAACTCTTTGCCGTGTAGGTTGAAATTTTTTCCTCTGATTTTGTATTTGTCCTTTAACTTTGTTTTTTCTCTCAGAAGTTTAAAATCTGTATACAGTCAAATTTGACAGTCTTTTATGGTTTCTGACGTTGGTGTCATATCTTAAACATTCTTTCCCAACATATGTATCTATATTTCATCTAGTAATTTTATGGTATTATTATTTATGTTAAACAAATAATCCATTTGGAATTTGTTTTATGGTGTCCTGTGAGGCACAGGTTCTGTTTAATTATTGTCCATATTGCCATCTAGTTTGTCTGATTAATTCAATTATTTTTTATCTTCAATAGTCTTTGTTTTCTCCTCTGATTTGTAACGCCATCTTGAGAACATACTAAATCCCTATAGGTATCTGGGGCTGTTTTTTGACTCTGCATTCTGTTCTGTTGGTCTATCTCTTACCTCCACTTCAAAATCTATATATTCTCTCAAGTTCCAAATATTTCTGCAATTTTGAAAAAGAAAAGATAATCTTGGATAAATAGGCGGGGATTTTGGGGAACCTGTCAGTTACAGATTACCATTATGGAAAACTCGGTTCTTTTTTTTTTGGTGAGGAAGATCATCCCCGAGCTAACATCCATGCCAATCCTCCTCTTTTTGCTGAGGAAGACTGGCCCTGGGCTAACGTCCATGCCCATCTTCCTCTACTTTATATGGGACGCCGCCACAGCATGGCCTGACAAGCGGTACATCAGTGTGCACCTGGGATCCAAACCTGGGCCGCCAGCAGCGGAGTGCACGCACTTAACTGCTACACCACAGGGCCAGCCCGAAAACTCTGTTCTTTAATGTGGGCAAGGAATAGAATGTTCTGGTTAACACAGATTTCTGCTAAGTAAGCAACCATATTGAAGTAATTTACTTCAATTTTGAAGAAGTGAATTTTAAGAATTCACAAGTCCTGTCAAGAACTTACAGTATCTTAGGATCATCAGCAAGACCACAAACACGAATTATCGTGTAGATGTGCTGATATGCTCATTAACAGAGCCTGAGCAGAAAACTGGATGAAACAGAGTTGTCTGTGTTTTCTTTTTAGGTGTTGGGAGTGAAGTGAGTGTTAGGGTCCTTGGAGACAGATGACAAGTCCACCATTTGCTATGTGAATTACCACATCCACACTAAACTGATGAATGGACTTTGTGAGTTACAACTGTTACCGAGTGGTAACTAAGACAATGACAAGCAACTGGTCAGTAATTCACGGAGCCATTTCCCAGAGGAAGGAAAAGTTCTTTCTATCCTACTAGGCTCCACATAGCTTTCTGGCAGCAGAGCCAAGAGGACCCACTTGGATTTCTACAGCACATCACAGAATAACGCTGCTTGTGCTCAGGTCTTAGAAGAAGAACCTGTAAAATTTTCCCACATTGGTAGGATTGGTTGTATTGGAGGAAAACCAATGAAAACTCATGCATGGACTGAAAAATGAGGGAACCGGGGCATTTGTACTGTGGTGCTTCCCCCACTGCCCTGATGAGAACCCTCTTCTATCCTAGCCAAACCGGGCCAACGTCATTGACTCAGTCCTAGGCTTTCCTGCCGCCTTGCTTTGCCCATCTTATTCCTACCACTTGAAATGATCTCTCATTCCATTTTTTCCTATTATAATCCATGTAGTTCAAGGAAGAACTCAAATCCGACTTCTGTGAAGCCTTCCAGGAATTCCCTTTTGGAAGAGTTTTTCCTTTTATTCTGACCTCAAAGAAGTTCATAAAACGTTTATGAGTACTTGCTGTGTATCAGAAAGACGTCCTAGTTGTTGGAGAGTGTATTAGAGTCCTAGGGCTGCTGTAACAAATTACCACAAACATGGCTTAAAACAACAGACATTTATTCTCTCACAGTTCTGGAAGGCAGAAACCCCAAATCAACTTTGCTAGTTTTTAACCCCTAAACCAAATTATAAGCTACTGGGCAATAGAGGTGCCTAGAAAGTTTTGGATCTCTCCGGCAGTGGCTGCCCAGCCTAGAATCTTCCACCTGAATAAGTGAATATATGAATAAAGTAGCAAATGAAAATGATCTAGAGAAAAAGAGATGAGTGAACAAATAAATGTACTTCAAAAATATACTCACCTTCACATACTACATGAAACCCTTTATAAAACATTTTCAAAACAACAAAATTATAGCGATGGAGAACAGATTGGTGATTACCAGGGGTTAGGGATAGTGAGGGGAGGGGAGTGGGTGTGACTATAAAGGGACGGCACAAACGAGATCTTGATCTTGCAATCTGTAATCTGTATCTTGATTGCAGTGGAGGTTACATAGTTATATGAATCTACACATGTGATAATGTGACCTAGAGCTATACATGCACATTGTACAATATCAGGTTCCTGGTTTGATACTTTACTATATTTATGTAAAGTGTAGCCACTGGAGGAAACTAAGTAAATGGTATGTAGGACCTCTCTGTAATATCTTTAAAACTTTCAGTGACTCTATTTCAAAATTTAAAGATGGTAAAAATAAATTCACCTTGTTCTTCAGAAAAATAATCAATGATTTACAGAAATATATATGACAAGGTAAAAGTAATTATATTAGGCAATTGAGGGTTAAGATAAAGGTAGGGGTCAAGTCCTCATACCATAACTAAACTTGGGCTGCAAATCAGCTCTCAGCTTCCTAAAGGCCAAAGAAAGACGTGTCTGTTAGGTTTCCTGTATTCCCCTCTGTGCTACTTCCCTAATCCAGAGGACAGCACCTTTAGGGCCTGAGTGAATCAAGGAGCTTTTTCTGTTGTTTTGTATTACAGTGAAAACATTGAACAGTGGCCCCTGTCAATCCTTTCTCTTCTGCATTTGGATCTGGGTGTATTTGAGAGCTTGGTCTGCCCAATTCATGCCTTGCCTCTGATGGTCAGCAGGAAAAGCCAGGGCCCCTGGAGGGAAAACTAGCACAGTAGACTTTCCAAAGTGAAAGCTTGCTGAGCTCCTTCTGAAAAGGCACTCTGTAGGAGACGATGTTGATGTCTTGGGGGGAGAAATTAACTTAAGTCAAGCGAGGGGTGTCTTCTGGAGATTAGTGGGCTCAGTTGGAAGTTGGAACTTGCCTGTCTGTGGAAAGTCTCTGTCTTACTGGACACTGTGTGTTTGTGTGTCTACGTGTATGTGTATGTGTAATCATATTACATAATATCTGTGATCCTGGGATATCATATATCTCCCAGGATATATTTAATGATGAGAATTTATAGAGTTTTGTGAAATGTACAGATGTAAGCAAGATTTGGTTCTAGCTCCTGAGTATGCTCCTGATTATTGATGTGACCTCAGATAAAGAACTCTAGTATCTAGACCTGAATGGAAAGAGAGGGATGCTTTGATTATTACAACAGTAGTTCTTAGCCCAAAAGTTTTATGGGGTTCTATTCCTGGCATGATTGTTGGTTTCTCTTAGCATTTGGACCGATCGTGTTCTTACTCTTTTCTCTGAATTACGAATTTCAGCATTGCTTTTTCTGACACTAAGTTTGGTTGAGATGTACGTGTGCTTGCGCGCAGGTCCATGAACCCCTCACCACTGGTGTTATGTAGTCTATTCTTGCTTATGTGCATTTACAAAGAGGGGGAAAAAATACAGGGGAGAATCAAGCCACTGATGGCTATAAGAGCTCCTCTCCTGCCTCTACCACAGTGTCTGGAAGACAAGCCATATGAAAGAAGGAGAGATTAAAGGCAGAGAGTTCAAAGAGCTCACCAAGGAAGTAGCAAATTGATGCTGGAAGCAGACTCATTCAAAAAGGATTCCATAGTTGCTCAAAGTGGCTCATCATTTCACTTCAGACCACTCTGTGCCCAGAACTCTGTTAGTGGGTGCCCTACTTCCTGAGTCACTAGTCCAAAAGTTAGAATGAGACTCTAATACTTCCCCTTAGAAATTATTTATATAATATCAACCAAGGATTTTAGTTATAAGAACAGTTGTCTGGTTTAAGAAGAAAAGTAATTTATTGAAAAAAAATTAGGAAGCTCATAGAATCACTGGAAAGATGGAAAGACAAAGTTTGAAGGCTATGCAGCCAAACCATGTTGCAGAATTGGTTCAATGAAGATGCCACTATTATTATCACTCAGTGCCAGATCCTGGGCAGGTTTACATCCTGGCTGCACCAGTTGTGCTAGTTGTGAGAGAAGCTGGAAAGTAAGTACTGGGCATCATCAGCACACATCATACTAAGACTTAAGAGAACTTTTGAATTATAGAAATGGGCTCAAATTCGGGGAAGCCAAAAATCAAACAAACAAAATACAAATATCCACAAACTTCCCTTTGTGTCCAATGCCATAAAACCCTGTTGTAATGCTTTAAGTAAGTTCCCAAAATGCAAGTCTTGTAAAATGTGGGATATATTGCTGTGAAACAAAGTAAATAACTGAGTGAGACAGCACAGCTAGCTGGATGGCAGTTCTGAGAGTCCCACTGCATGATTCAATTAGGTCCAGGTCCCCACTGCCATATGGTGCCATTTGCGGCAGCTGTCGGTCCCAGCTGAAATATCGGGAGAATGACTCTGGATTCTGCAGCAGGATTTCAGAACAGCTGCAGTGATTCTAAAATTCTCCTAGTTGGTTGGTTCCCATTTTATTGTCTTGATCTGGGGAGACTGAATGCCAGTGAAGTAGGAGAATACCTTCTATCTCTCTACCTTACCATGCGGGGTTGCCTGCTGTTTCCCTGCTCAGCTTCATCCTCCTTCCGTATTCCTCAGTCCTGCTGCAGAAGTGGAAGATAACGAATTAAGCCTGCCGCCTTTTGAGAACAGAGGTTGGGCAGAGGACAGAGGCAATTATTAATTGTGCTATATCCAGGTTGGCTTTGTGAGGTGGTGTGTTGTTGTGGGGTTTTACTGTATCAATAATATTTCTTCCTTCCACATTTTTGCTTCAAAAACAAAATGCAACAAAACTCCCTCCGTCTTAACCCTCACATAATAAAGATGCATTCATCCATTTCTCAAAGGGAGGCAACCCCAAGTCTCACGAGAACTGTAACCAGTTCCAAGTCCACGTCCAGCGTCTCCAGGGAAGTCCTCCTCCTCTAGTTCTGTCACATGCTTTCTCATGATTCTGTGATCTGACCTAGAGACTAAACTGTAAAGTGAACTACCCCAAGAGTAGGAGATAATGACAGGAAAGACAAGGAAAATTAGTTAAAACTCACTCACACATATATACATGGAATGGAAAAAACCTGAGTAGCTGCTTTAGACTTAGTTTTTGTGCTGGACCCAATGCCAGAATTGGTATTTGTGACTTTTCTCCTCCACAATATTTAGGATTTCCCTTGTCTTCAGCCAGAACCAGGTTCAGCCAGAACCTGGATCATTTAACCGGGAAAGGTGACCTAAACCTTCACTTCTGAGGGATATGAGCCCTTGACGACCCTTTTTCTATGGAATTGCTTATCAGCGGTATGCTGGATCTATCTTGTCCTGGCTTGTGAGAGTAGATTAGTAAATTTTCAGCAATGTTGTGGGCCATTTGTTAAAACAGCCATTATTAAAAATTAAATTATATAAACTCACAATTAAATAAATTATATTAAAAACAATGTAATAAATACCCCAGACTCATCAATGCCTGATTATTTTACTATTATCTATCCTTTTGAGATTATTTATATTTTTTATATGTATGGTAGAAATACCATATAGTGGTGTGCTACCATTCATCTTATCTCAAATGCAGTAATGACATACTGATAGCTCAAAATTGGCCATGGCAGGAGTTTTTACTGTAAGGAAATTGGCAAACACTACAATTCAGCGCCACTGGCTATAGTTTCCATTCATTGTCTTCGCTGCTTATGGCAGGGTCAAGAGACCCAGGGGATCTTCTAGGTCCATCTATGCTCTTCTCTTCCCGCATCATGTAAAAGCTATGTTACAACACCACATAGCATGAGGAACAAAAATGGCCAAGTATTTGAAGCCATTGTTGCATCTCCTGATGGTAGCATTCTTCTCTCAAGACTAAAATCTTTAAACCAAAAGAGCCCTGAGTTATAGGGATGGGAAGCAAAAATTCTGTGAGTAGGTCGTTAGGTGTGATAGTGACAAGCAGCACTTCCACATCCTCCCTTGGTTCCTGGCCCCATGTACTGGTGGCTGGTTCAAGGCATGTGTTGTATCCTGTAGATCACCCTGACCTCAAAGATGTTGTCTCTCTAACGGTGCTATAACTTGATCTTCAATAGGTGATTACACCCTTCTATAAGGCCAGCTGCCTCTGGGTGATTTGGTACATGGTAAAACTAATGGAAAAAGACTGTCAGTTTTCTAATTCTGCAGTAACATGGTTGAAGCATGGTTGTCTTTGATAGCAAGGTTGTCTTTGATACCAAGTCTGTGTAGAAGATGAGTCCACAGATGGCTATGCTGGCACAAGCATGATTGTCATGGAAAACAAATCCAGACGTATTTCAGCGAGAACAAAGCACCACCCTCTCCGTACGGCGCTGGATGAGGTCTCAGGTTGGTCACTGCTCCAAGTGGAGCCTGCGGGATCAAGAATTTAGGGATCAGAGCTCTTCACTCTTTCTTTTAGTTGGTCATCGCCCTTAGAAGGAACCTCCCAGTCCACAGTCCTTGAATTTGTCAAGCTTTTCATACTGTTCTCTGACAACGGCTCCCCAGGGCCTTCAGATTGAAATCCAAGTTCCTCAGTATGGCTGTTCTTATTCAGAGCCCTGTCTGCCTCTCTAGCTTCACACCTCACCCACCCTTTTCTGTAGCATCTCACCCCCAGCAGACTAAGCTGCTCACCAACTGAACGCTTTCTTCTCCAACCCCCTGTCCTAGTGCCTCCCCCTCAACCCGCCACCTCCCGCGATTTTTGCACAAGCTCGTTTTTGTCTGGCAGACACACCCTTTCACATGTCCTCTACCTTGACCCTTGAAGACTTTGCTCTCTGATCCTCTCCCCAAGGGAAGTGGAGCCTTTGTCTTAGGCACTGCTATACCACCCTTGCAGACCGTTCTATACAACAGCCCTAGAGGAAGGAAATGTATGTTGCATGAATAACAGGCAAGTGTCTGTTGGAGTTGCTGTGGCTTATTTCAGTGCAGTGACAGCAGCAAAGTATAATGGGGCCGATGGGGGGTGGGGCCTGTGGGCTCTGCCTGCCAGGGTCAGGGAGAGCTGAGGACACTGTCCACGTTGTCCCAGCTCGTGAGACCAGATGCTGCCTCACTCTGCCAAAGCCCAGCAGCTAATGAAAAGCCTGCCTGGGGGGCCTGTTCAGGACCCACCTCAGGCAGCAACCGCATACCTCACTTGGCCTTCGAAGGCCTTTGGGCCTGAGTGACTCCAAGGAACAGGCTGCATAACGGAGGTTCACGTGTAAACCCAGAGCTCACAGTTCCCATAGATGGTTTGGGCATCCTCTCTCTAGTCACTTCATAGGAAGTGTGGGTAACAAATCAGTGTAAGTAGCAATAAAATCTTGGAGGCATAAGGGATCCCATCTTTTCTTGAACATTCCCCATGGTGGGCAGTGGTGCCACTCCGTTTCACTGGAGGACAATTCCTGTGACAAAGCTTTGTCTTTATTTTGACCTGAAATTTGCCTTCCTGTGACTTTCCCCTGTTGGCCCTGAGCCTGAAAACAGTACACAAAGGTGGCTGGAAACGGCATTAGCTTCTTTTTTTGACAGCCACATTCCATTACTGATTCTTAATGAACTTATTACCAATTAAAGCCTTTAGGTCTATTTTCAGATACAATTAAATCAGGCCTCTCATAGTGTTAATATGTGGATAACTGACAACAAAGCAAGATGGGACTTTATGGTTAAACCCATTAAATGTTGTCATGTTGGTTTAGGCCTGTCCTCCTTTCCCAGTTTGTCCCAGCAATGTAAGGGTTAAGCCAGGGTGCTAGAGATGTTGCAAGTGGGCAGGAGATGGCAGGAGAGAGCCAGAAAGTACCATGCTGGCCTCAGCAGGGCTGTGAAGATGTGGAGTCCTAGAAACTAGCTGGTGGGGAGAAAACAGGGAACTGGAGCAGAACTGGCCCTTGGGGTGAGGAGCAGGGAGGGAGGTGAGGTTGCATATAAACCCTGAGGGAGATGACCAGAAGAGGAGAGTTTGTAGGTACTGAGCTGAGGGGCTAAGAGAGAAGCTGAATCAGGTAGCTGGGGAATTTCCTACGTGGGAAATACAGACCCAGGGATCACCAACGCCAGCCCCCAGGCCCAGAAACAACCTAAAAGAGCAGCGAGAGGGGAATGGGCAAACAAATCATGTAACTTACGTGAGACGGAATATTCTGCCCTGGTTACAAAGGCTGTTTCCAAAGAGTTTTAATGACAGAAAAATGTTTTGAAGTTGAAATTGAAATTCACGCTGTTGATCCCAATTATGTAGTAAAAATCTGTGGTGTATGTGTATGTATACTAGGCGTATGCATGAATGAATGAATATTCTGAGCATACATTCCGTATTAAGAGAGAAAGAAATTAATCAAACAGTTAACATTGCTTATAGTTTCCAAGTCTGCCTCAGAGAGCATATGCTAATTCTATAATTAGAAATTACAGTAAATGTTATCAGAATGTCCAGTTTCCAGGAGTTAGGGCACAGTGAGCAGAGTGCAGGGATAGGATCCCTGTTTAGTGCTTGGAAATCTGAACGGACTGCTCTTAAGGCAGGTATCCATCATCCAAGCGGTCTGTGCATTCATTGTCCATCGGCTGTTTATCAGACGCTCAACGTGGACTGGGCACTCAGGTGGCACGGATGGATACAGAGGTGAAGAAATCACTATTGTGCTGTTAGTTGCTACTATGATGGCTACCTGTCGTGTACCAGGGCTTGGGATAAATTCCTGCACATCACCCAGTAGAGGTTAAGGAACAGACTGGAAACCCACAGAGTAAAGATCAGAAAGAAGAGAAGTGAGGTCCCCGTTTTTTCAACATCCCATGGAAAGGCATGCTGGGCTCATTGTCCCATGGAGGGACATTCTTTAGACAAGTGGTCCAGGAAAGCAGTCACCTTACACGTGGGGACCTTGGAGGCCTATGGGAGTTTCAGGCAGGCACAGACCCTCTTGCTGGAGTAAAGGAGCTCCTGGTCCTGTAGGAAGCTGAGAAGAGGCGGCCCCGACAACCCAGAGCAAGCTGCTGGGGTCATTTTGACACGATGCCCCTTGTAGCCCCACAGACACTGTCCTTGTTCTCACAAAGTTCATAGCATCCTAGGAAGACAGACAAGTATCCAGAAAACCAGTCACTGCCATTTTAGGTGCCTCCACCATAGAGCTGCCCAGATTCTGCCATGGCTCATCATTTGAGCCTGCCAAGACTTTTAAAAAAATTTTGTCATCCCAAATTTATTGTCCCTCACAGCTTTGTGTCATCAGTACAATTGACAGACATGTTCTCAGTGTCTCCATCCCAATGGCCCAAGGAGCCAGCCTCTCAGCAGGCCACCAGGAGGGTCCTCAGGGCTGACTGTGTAAACAAACCCAATGGGTCTGTCTCTTGCTGAGTGCAGAGCTGAAAGCGAAAAGCACAACCAAGGCTGAAGTGGGTGAAGAGAAAAGGTTTATTGCTTGCACAAGCAATGGAGAACACAGGGGATAGCTCCCAAAGTGGTGCCCCTCCCCCAAGCTTAGTGCAGTTGGGGATTTCATACACCAGAGTGCAGAGGATATGTTACCACTGTGTAACAACTGGGCCTGATCAGGGTGCATAGGCAGGCCCTTACATAACGAATTCAATGCCCTTACATAACGAATTCAATGCCATTACATAACGAATTCAATGCCATTATATAACGAATTCAATGCCATTACATAACAGGCTCAACGCAACGTGCCATTGCGTAACAGATCCAAGGTAACTTTTGGACGCTTAGAGCTGGAGCAGTTTGCAGGGGTCCGGCTGCACCTGTGTAAGTTTCACTGTAGGATGGCAACATCTGCAAAAAACAAGGACATCAACTTCTGAAGAACAGCATATTTCGCTTTCTCCTTGTCTGGAAAACGTTTGACAGACTATGTTTAGTTATGGATCGATTTTCATTAATCCTTTCCTTGCTTGGTTTCTGGTCACAACCAGATCTGTGAACACTCTGCCCCTTGGCCAGGTGTGAATCTGCCCAGAGGTGCCATCAGCTCGCTTTGCCCTTCCTTAGCCCTGTGGAAACCCAGACCTCGCCCAGGCTTCTCAGCTTCCCCATACAGCCCCTGGCTGGTTTTCCCATGTAAGCCAATTGCCTCCAGGCTCTGTAACCTTCTGGTCCCTTCCCTTTCTCCATGCCCACTGCCAGTCTACCAGCTCAGGCCTTCTCTGTCTCCAGCCTGAACAACCACCACAGTCTTTTAGCAGGTCCCCTGGCATCTAGTCTCTTCCTCCTCCTACCCATCTTTCCTTCTAGAACCCACATCGCCTGTTAGGTAGACACTTGACTGGAATATCATTCAGTAATAAAAAGGAATATACTGCCAATTCACGCTTCTACACGACGAACCTCAAAACATGATGCTGAGTGAAAGAAGCCGGAGGCAAAAGACCATGTATTGTGTGATTCCATTTATATGAAATGTCTACAAATGGCGAATATATAGAGAGATAAAGCAGATTAGTGGTTGCCTGGAGCTGGGGGTAGGAATGAGGATTGACTACAAATGCACACGTGGGACACTTTGCAGTGACAGAAGTGTTCTAAAACAGGATTATGGTCATGGTTACACAACTCTGTAAATTTACTAAAAATTATTGAATTGTACACTTAAAAAAACCTGGCACAAATACAGGGCAAAGGGAAGGGTTGATGAGGGTGGACGGCATACAATGTTTTGGTGTGCTATAGAATATTCCAGTATATTCCACTGTGTTTTGATGTGAGATCATCATGGTGGATTTATGAATGAGATTAATGTTATACTAATTCATTACATGAGGGAAGAATTTCTTTTAACCGAATAGATAATAAATATGTTCTTATTTTAAAGAGATTGATCTGACCATGTTACTATCTGCTTAACAACTTTCTTGATCCCTGTGACTGTAAGACAGTCAAGGAGCCTTACCATGGCATTCGGTGGCCCCCCACCTTACACTCCAGTCACAGGGTAGATTGCTTGTCGTGTCCCCAGCACACCAGGCACGCTTAATGCCTCCGTTCACCTTTTATCTCCACTGTGTGTCCTGGTCAAACTTTCGTTCATCTTTCAAAGCCGAGCTCACATGGCACCTTTGCTTAGTGGGATTGGTGGTTCTTTTTTCTCTGTTCTCATATCCGCTCCATTAAAGCCCATTTCACACTGTAATACAGCCACTTGCCTCTGTCTCTTGTACTAGAGTATGAGCTCTTGAGGGGAGAGACTGTCTTATTAATCGGTGCATTCCCAGGGCACATGGGGATGCTCAATAGCTTACTCCCCATTCAGTAGTCATCCATTTAGAGCCAGGTTTCTCAACCTTGGCACTGTTGACATGTTTAAGCAGATAATTCTTTGTTGTAGGGGGTCTGTCCTGTGTACTGTAGGAAGTTAAGCAGCATCCCTGGCCTCTACCCACTAGATGTCAATAGCACCCCCAGACACACCTCAGTTGTGACAACCTAATATGGTCTCCCAACGTTGTCAGATGTCCTGGGGAGAGAACCACTGGTTTAGAGCCTTCTCTGTGACAAGCACTGTGCTTAGGAGATTCCGCATGTTTCTTGGAAAACATGCTGGGACTAAGAACAGAGCCCTGCAGCCCAATCCCAGTTACTACCTGCCCAGCTGCCCTCACCAGCCTCACCGGCGTCTCCCAGCTCAATTTCCCCAAAGCCTGCTGCAACTTCAGTTGAGTGTTGATTTCTCATAACTTTGTTTGTCTTCACCTTTTATGTTTTAAAACCTTCACCTTGATAGGAAAGACAGGAGTAAAAGGGGAGTTTAGCGGTTCTGCTTTCTCTCTGTCACTCGTGAATAGCCCACTCTGCACGAGCACAGGCTTGTTCCTTCCTCCTTCTCCATTGGTTCCTTAGGAACATACTTTAACAAAGCCCTTTCTATTGTCTTTGGGATATTCACAAGCTGCAGTGCATTCTGGGGTTTGGCCACCCAACGATGTCTTACAGGCTGGGGGTGGGAGCCTCTGTTGTCTGCCTTGCCGTGGCTACTCCTTCTGCCCCTTGTCCTTTTAAACACCTGACACCCACCCTGCCTCCACCCCGACCCCAACCAGAGAGCATCCTGGGAAGCCACAGTGTTTCTGTAGTTGCCTCTGAGGAATGAATTATTTGTCTATTCTCAGAATTTGTAAAAGCCTTCCATCCTTCTTGAGCCATCTTCCTGTTTCTAGAGTTTCCAGCTCTGCCTGTCCTGAAATCTACTTCTTAAAATCTATAAAT
Organism: Diceros bicornis minor; assembly: GCF_020826845.1. Lineage (NCBI taxonomy): Eukaryota > Metazoa > Chordata > Mammalia > Perissodactyla > Rhinocerotidae > Diceros > Diceros bicornis. The sequence continues at coordinate 64,286,564 of NC_080744.1, read as the reverse complement.
AACACTCATTTTAATATTAAACATTTACATACATAGTAGAGGCAGATTCAGACACAGACTGTCTGACTCCAAAGTCTGTAGGATGATCCACTCTATTACCATGTCTCCAGGTTTCCTGATTTACTTTCTTGGTTATTACATTGTCTTAGTTTGAGTCCCTCTAGGCACAGACCCTGAGAGAAGGACTTGGGTGTAAGTCGTTTTTTTGGAAAGTGGCCCCAGGAAAAATGGGTAATGGAGTGGAGAAGAGAGGCAAGAGGGAAGGAGGCACATAAAGTGTGTGTTATGCTGGTTATCACTGTGACAACGAAAGCTCAATCCCAGTGGGGATCCCTGGAGACCCGGGGAACACCTCAGAGCTGCCGACAGGAGCACAAGGAAGCCAGGGTGTTGATTCACCAAATCCCATCCTTGGTGGTTGTGGGCTGCTTCTGGAGGCACTGGCACTGTCTGTCCAGGTTGCCCTGCCTGGGCCTTGTGCGAAGTCTCAGGTGTTCACAGGAGACAGGAGACGAGTGTGGTGGATGTGGGTACACACCTAGTCGTCCTCCGCATTCTGAGTTGATGGTTATGTTCTCATCCATTTCAACAGCCAGTTTCTGTGGACCAGAATTAAGTCTGTGGAAACAGCTGTGCTTGCTCCTCCATTGTCTGAGAGATTAAATTGTCAACAAGGATTGGACTCTGTGCTTGGCAGAATGGAGAATGGAGCTCCCTTACGTGTCCGGAGATTCTCCTTGCCCCTTAATCTGCTTCTGGGCAAACGTGGTGATGTTTGTTAGCAATCTCACCTTCTCTTCCCTCCGCCCTGGGCCAAGGTGGGGAGAGGGGTGAATAGTAAAACAAGCGGGTCCCACTGCTCCCTGCTCAGCACTTTGGAGGGACCGGAGAGGCATTCTGGGCTCCTTTGCCCTGCACGGCAGCACACCGCGGGAAATGCACACCTCCAGATGGGTGGCCTTGGGCCAAGTGTGCTCACTCCTCTGCTCCTTAGAAGGAGTTCCACTGTGCCCTATCCCAACGAACGGCCCTGCCCCTGTGACAAGCACTGGTGTCCAAGCCTGGGAGTGACTATGAGGCCCTATGTGGACACTTGCTGTTTTTCTCTGCCAAGACTCTTCTTTGAAGAACTAAGTGTCCCTTACTCATTCCATCTATCCCTTGTATGGAGGTAAAGAATGGCTCTACCTACCCCAAACCAGGGGTGGTCACATAACCAGGCTCAGCCTATCAGCATACCCCAGTCCCAGGGATTAGTCATGGGTGTGACACCCAAGCAAGGCCACTCACAGTTCTTTCTGAATGGACATGCAGAAATTAGGAGAGAGAGAAATGCGTTTCCCCCTGGGGTTGCTAAGAGCTAACTGGAGATGCCTTTGATGGACAAATGTGGCCGCCAGCTTCTCCCCACTCCCAGGCCCTTGTTTTCTCACCTTTAAAAACAGAGCTGTGACTGTGGGTGATCACAGTGTGGTTTGTGGAGAGAGCTGTAATCTGGGCGTCCACCCTGCAGGAGTGGGCAGTAAACCAGGGCCCATGCAGCATTAGAAGCATTTAAAAGCAATGGGCCAGATGTTCACTTAGAAGCATTGATGGATCTTTTTTTTTTTAATAATTTTATTTATTTATTTTTTTCCCCCAAAGCCTCAGTAGATAGTAGCCATTGCTGCACATCCTTCCAGTCGCTGTAGGTGGGACGCGGCCTCAGCATGGCTGGAGAAGCGGCGTGTCCGTGCGCGCCCGGGATCCGAATCCGGGCCGCCAGCAGCAGAGTGCGCACTTAACCGCTAAGCCACGGGGCCGGCCCCGCATTGATGGGTCTTAAAGCCAGAGCCCCAACGGCCCACAAAATAAAATTAAATACCAATGGAGGTAGTTAGACAAGGTAGTCTCCAAGTTCCTTTCAGCCCTGTATTTGTATAAGGCAGTGTGAATCGCGGAGGTTGGAAATATGAAATTTGTCATCTGTTCACCAAGCCCCCATCCTTCTTTGGCTGTGGGCTGCTCCCAGGGGCATTAGCTCTGGCTCTTCCAGGTTGCCCTGCCTAGGCATCATACAAAGTCTCAGGTGTTCAGGAGACAGGACTTGGTTTCAAATCTCAAATTTGCCATTTGCTAATTGTGGGGACTTTGAGTGAGCCACTTAAGTTCTCTGGGCCTCAGTTATGTTATCTGACCTGAGAAATGAGGGTAATAGTCCTTGTAAAGTGCGTTAGACAGGGCTCAGCTCATAGTAAGAGCTCAAGAAATGATGGGCAATTCTCTCGCGTTGTGGGTTGGCAGGGTGTTTCTGGGGCGGGAGGAAGACAGACTGTGCATTTTATCCCGTAGCAGGAAATGTGGAGGGCTGTGCCAATGTGGGAAAGCCCAGTAGGGAGTGGAGATCTGGATACTGTCTTAAAGGGAAGTGGTGCCCTCCATAGCCCATCCACTTCTGCTGGGTGTCCTTCAGGCTCCCCTCGCCTTGATCAACCTTGCCTCTGAACTGGGGCACTCACCACGCTGTGCTGTGGCCAGGCAGTCTGTGGGCCAGGCCCATTTTCCAGAGTAGCTCTCCCTCCCCGTTGAGAGCATTCTTCCCCTGAGGCTTGTCTCATTCAGGATGTCAGGCTGCAGCCCTCTTTTCCCTTCCTCTTGTCACCCCTCCAGCTGTCAGTTCAGCAACGTAGCTCAGAGAACCCGTGACTGAGCCGCTCTGATGTGAGGAGCATGTGGCTTTGTGTGATGCTGTGCTCACCTCACTGGGGTGCAGCGAGCACTGGCCCTGCCTAGTGGAGACAGAGCGACATCGCGGGCACCTATGCAGAGGGCCGTATCATGGGCCTGTGTGCAGAGTGCTGGGACAGGAGAGTGGAGGGATGGGGAATGTGAGGGAGGCCATTTGTCCACCTGGGGCAGGCTCAGGGGCTCTGGAAGGTTTCCCGGTTAGCTGAAGAGTAAGCAGAGGGGAATGAGAGAGGTGGGAAAGAGAAATACACAGGACAGAGTGTGCAGGCAGATGGAACAGCTGCACGGCAGCCCAGAGGCAAGAGAGCGTGCGAAGCTCGCGAGGATCAGGGAAGAAAGTGAAGGGATAAGTGGCTGGGCCGTGTGCTGGGACAAAGCTGTGCTTGGCCTGGGAAGCCATGTCAAGAAGCTGGGGTTTGGTCTTGAGATGGTGAGGACCAAGAAAAGGCATTAAGCAAGAGAGTCTTGGCGGATTTCTGTTTTAGAAAGACAGCGGGCGCTGCTGCAGAAACATTGGTTTTGAAGGGGAAAGGGTGGAAGGGAGGAAGCCTGGTCAGGGGGCTGTCTTGGCCACCCAGGTAGGAGCTGCACCAGGGTGGGGCAGGGAGGGAGAGGCTGGACAGGAGCAGAGGGAATGTTGAGGAGGGAGACCCGGAGAGGGAGGTGGCCAGGGAATCCGAGGCGTCATGCTTTGTCTTCTCAGTGATGGGAGCTCTGGAGAAAACTAGATTCTTGGAGAAGGCCAGTGTGGTAGAACGTTGGTGGCCACTGCGAGGGCCGTCCGTCAGGGCAGGGCTGTTCCCAGCTGCAGGGAGTGCTGTGGGCAGGCAGCCTTCAAGGGTCAGCCCCTTCAGGGACTGCCTCGCTCAAGGTCAGGCCCCTTTCCATGGCGGCCACATCCTTTGCTTCAGGCGTATGGAGTCCTGGCCATCTTTGCCCACCTCAGGATAGCTCTAAAGGGCCATTCTGCCCTTAGAGGTCCTGTGGCATGGGCTGAGGCTTTCTTTGGACCTGATCACAGCTCGACATCTCCCTCTGTCCCTTGTGCTTCCTCCCCCTCCTTTGCACTGGTGTGGATCCTCCTTAATAAATATCCTGCTTGCTGAACTCCATCTCAGAGTTTGTTCCCCAGTGGCCCCCAATGAATCACACCCCTTGTGTCCACACCCCTTTGCAGTGACATGCAGAGGTGCAGTCTATTTGTCCACCCCTTGAGTCTCAGCTGGCCTCATGTCTTGCCTTGCTTTCACCAAGAGAATGTGTAGAATGACTTCCTGGGACTTCTGAGTCCAGGCCCCGGTGGACTTGAGTTTCACTTTTGCCCTTGGAACCCAGTCGCCATGTAAACAAGTCCAGCTGTCCTGCTGGAGGAAGGTGTGGAGGAGAACTGAGGACCCCAGCCAACAGCCAGCACCTTGGCCCCAGGCGTGTGAGGGAGGCCACCTTAGGTCTTCCAGCCTCAGTCGGGCCACCCCAGCCAGCACAATGTGGGGGCAGAGACAAGCTTTCCCCACGAAGCCATCCAAATTCTGACTTATAGAATTGTGAGTAATAAAATGATTGTTGTTCGAAGCCCCTAAGTTTGGGGGTAGTTTGTGATTCAGCAATAGATAAGTAAAACAGCATGGCTGCACCACCAGGAAAGTGCCACGGCTTGTGATCAAGGAGGGTGGCTACCCATGCTTGGAAAATGTTGGAGGGGTGGCCTTCCTGCCAGCTACCCCAGGGTTAAATGCAGCTCTTGTCCCCCAGGATGAGGTTCTGTTCCATCATCCCTGAGCCCATCAGTGCTCATCACATCTCTGCCCCTGGAACAGGGAGATGCCAGCACTATTACCTCTTAAGCCTCTCTGTGTCCACAGAGAGAAGCAACTTGCTGTCAAAGGAGCAAATGAGGCCCAGCTTTCCGCAGAAACATCCATCGTCCTGGGCTGCTCCAGGCAGAATCCCAGCATATAATTCCCTTCTGCGGTAGCTGGCTCAGAGTGCATCCATCTTCACAAGCTCATTATTCATCTGATTATTTTCATGCCATCCCAGTGGGGAATAAAAGCCATCAATAAATCACACCGTTGCTGCAGATTATACTAAATGACCTGGGCAGAGTGCTGGCTGTACCAGTCGCTGTGACCACGAGGGCCAGGGCCACACGTGTGCAGCATTCCTCCAGGGCTGAAGAACGCGTGCCCCGCTCCCACCCCAGACGTGGATCCACCTCCCCATAACCCTTGATATCCTTACTGTGATTACAATCCATGAGCACAGGAGCCCTGGACTTGTCAGAAGGCCTGAGCTCAGCCTCTGCTTTAGCTGTGTGATATTGGGCTGGCTACTTGGCCTCGCTGAAGCTTTGGGCTCCTCTTCCGTAAAATGTCCAGAAATCCTTGTTGTGAGAACTAAATAAGAAAATGGATGTGAGATTTGCACACTGAAAAGTGGTATATATGAACGTGGGTGGCATCATTATGGTCATTATTTCAGAGTGACCGTATCATGTAGAGGGTGTCATGGGAGAGAAGGACTAGATTGGACACTCAAGTGCCATGGGCAATCATATATGATTTCTTAACTTCAGTTTCCTCATATTTCAGATGGACCCCATAGTATTTGCCCCATCAATTTCATAGAGCTATGGTGAGGCTCAAATTGAATAACAATTGGGGGAGACCTTTAGCAAAGTATTAAGTTGTACGAATGTGAGATGCTTTACCGAATCATTCCCTCTCTAAACTCTGTTGTTTTGTTTTGTTTCATTTTTGCCAGTCTTCCTATTTCTCTGGTTTTCAGCACTATTGAGAGTCTTTCCCAAGACTTCCTAAGATAATCAAGAAAATTTGGGCCAGTTGGTTTTTTTGGAAGGAAAAAGAAACCACCATTATTGAGTCCTGACTACATTTCAGGCTTTTCGATATGTTACTTCATTTAACAACCCTTGAAGATGGGCATCAATTGTCTCTCTTTTCACGGGGGAAGGAACTCAGAGAGGCCGAGTGTCTGCTTAAAGTCACAGAGCTGGAACGTGAGCTCAGTTCTGTCCTATCACACTACAGGGTAGACTCCAGACCTCTGCTTATGATGAGCTGATTCACGAGGTGGAAAAACTTTCCGATGAATGCATTATATCCGTGTGCCTGTACACCAAGGAATCACTTCAGTAGAGCCACAGTCTCTCTATGGAATGTTTGAGAACATGAGAACCTTCCTTTTTAAACAAAGAATGGATTGATCACTTCAGGAAGAGAATTGGTTGGCATATCTACTGGATTCAAGAGGAGCCTGGTAGATAGTACCCTCCTAGCCTATCCTAGTTTCTGTATGTACTGAGAAATAAGGCAAAATAATAAGGCAGATAAACACCAAAATAGCTCCTTTAATAATGGTGAACTTGATATTTGGGCTTTCTAATCCTGAACCTAAGATTTTGATAGATGTACCCGACCAGAAGAATTGACTTGGGAATTTTTGCTCTTGGAGGAGCATAACAGAAGGTGTACTTCCTCAGGGCAACCTGTTCCCAAGAGAAACAGCAGAAGAGGCTGGACTGCACATGCCCAGTTTCTCTTTTCTAACTCACCAATCTGAGTGAGGCCAAAGTGTTACAAAGAATGGTGCCCCTCCATGTAGAATAAGACAAGAATAAGGAATAAGCTTTCCCTCCTAAAAATGATGTTGGGGTTTCAGGAAAACTGTCAGGTAGGTAGAACATTGTAGGATTTTCTAGAAAATATTATATTTAATTGTTGAAGAGGAAGGCAGTCCAAAATGAGTCTTTTAGATTGATAAAACAAGGATCAAGGAGTGGAAGAAGAGGAAGAAATGAAATTTCTCCTTCCTCAGAAATTACCAGTTAATAAATGTCAAAGACATTCTTGTAAACTGAAGAGGCAATGAAAAACGGTTGAGACGGAGGACCCCAATTTTGAGCATCTCTTGGAAGTCCTTGTAAAAACAGTGCCTAGGCTTGATTCTGAAGGTTGTACTAGGAGAGGGAGAAAATACCTTTGGCCCAAACTTCATTTGACTCATGTTTCAAGAAGTAAGCCAGTCCATTCCATGCAGAAAAATCCCACCAAAAGCGTTTATGGCATAGCTTTTATGTTAAATGATTGACTTTGTCTGAATGATACAGTTTGTAAAAGCAAATATAGTGGCTTCTGGTAATGGAGGACTAAGTAATTTGGATTAACTCTCCCACTTAACACAGTAAGAAATACCAGACAAAATATTATTTTAAAAAATCTGTTTGAGGATTCTAGTCAGGTGATATAATGGTGAAGAGTATTGGGGGAGAAGAGAAACCCAGAGAGGTAAATTCAGAATTTAGGGCTTTCTGAGTATGTTTTCTGACCAAAATTGAATTAAATGTGAAATTAAAAATAAGACATTGAGAAAAAAACCACATGTTTGAAATTAAACAATACAGTTCTATGTAATCCATGGGTCAAAGAAGAAATCCCAAAGAAATTAGAAAATGTTTCAGACTGCATGATAATGAAAATACAATATCTAAATTTGTGGATTTAGCTAAACCAGTGTTTCCAGGGAAATGTATAGCTTTAAATGCTTATATTAGAAAAGATGAAAAGTCCAAAATAAATGCCCATGGCCACCCTTCAAAAAGCTACGGGAATTAAAAAAAAAAGAAAAAAAACCTGAGGGAAAACAAAACAAGGAGGAGCAAAGTAAACCCAAAGTAAGAGAATGAAAAAACATAAATAAAGAAAGAAAAAACACAAATCAACATAGAAAAGATCAAAAAATTAACAAGGTCAAAAAATGTTTCTGAAGAAAGCATAACCCTAATACCAAAATCTGTGTAGGATATTCCAAAAACAAAATAAAATAAAATTACAGACCAATACCCCTCATAAACATAGACACAAAAGTTCTTGACAAAATTTTAGCAAATTGAATCCAACAGTATATAAAAAGGATAATGCACTATGACCACATGGGATTTATCCCAGAAATGCAAGGTTGGTTTAACATTTGAGAATCAATGTAATTCATCATATAAATAGAGTAAAGGGGAAAAACAACATGATAATTTCCATAGATGCAGAAAATGCATTTGAAAAAATTTAATATCCATTTATAGTAAAATCTCTTAGCAGCTAGGAAAGAAAGGAAGCTCCTCAAACTGCTATAGGGCATCTATGAAAAACCTACAGCTAATATCATCCTTAATGGTGAAATAGTGAATGCTTTACCCCTAAGATGGAGAACAAGATAAGGATGCAATTCTCACTGCTACTATTCAACATTGTACTGGAGGTCCTAGCCATTGCAATAAGGTAAGGAAAAAAAATAAAATGTATACAGATTGAAAAGTAAGAAATAAACTGTGTCTATTTCCAAGTGATATGATTGTTTATATGGAAAATTCCAAGGAATATACATAAGAGCTACTAGAACTAAAAAGTGAATTTAGCAAAGCTGCAGGATACAGTATAATACACAAAAATTGATTGTAATTTTATATACTAGCAACAAGCAATTGGAAAATGAAATATAAAGATTCATTTAATACAATGTCAAAGACATGAAACACTTAAAAATAAATATAATAAAAAAACTAGTACACTGAAAATTAAAGAACATTGAGAGAAATTTAACATGCAAATAGACATATATACCATGTTCATGAATCATAAGACTCCACATTGTTAAGATGTCAAAGGTCTCCGAATTGGGATATTGAATCTATAGATCAATCTAAATCCAAGCAGACTTTTTAAAACCAGAAATTGACAAACTGATTTTTAAATTTGAAATTGCCAAGAACCATGAATAGTAATACAATTTTCAAAAAGGAGAAAAATATTGGAGGACTTAAACTATCTGATTTCAAGACTTACTGTAAAGCTATAATAAATGAGACAGTGTGGCATATAGACATATAGATCAGTGGAACAGAAGAGAGTCCAGAAATGGACCCTCACATACATGAGTAATTGCTTTTTGACAAAACTGCCAAGATAATTCAGTAGAGAAAGGGTAGGCTTTTCAACAACTGGTGTATACACATGTCAATACACTTAAAATGAGTTCTTATATTCAAAGTATGTGAAAAATTCTTACAAATTGATGAGAAAAAATAACCAAACAAAACAACACCTAATAGAAAAATGAGCATGAGACTAGAACAGAGACTTAAAAAATGGTTAATAAATATTTGCAGATGTGCTTAACCTCATTATCAGGGAAATGAAATTTAAAACCGAAATGAGCTTCCCATACATATCCACTAGAATGGCTAAAATGAAAAGGTTGGTAATACTAACTGTGATGTTGGTGGGAATGTAAACTGATAAACCACTTTGAAAAACAATTTGATTTTATTTACTAAACTTGAAGACACACATACTCAATGACTCAGCAGTTCTGCCCCTAGATATGTACATAACAAATATGCATACATATGTGCACTAAGAGACATATGCAAGAATGTTTATAGCAGCATTATTCATAATAGTCCAAATGGACAACCCAAACGTTCATCAAAAATAGAACAAACTAATTAAGTGTGAGCTAGTTACACAAAGAAATTTTCACAGTAAAGAAAACGAATAGGGGGCCAGACCCATGGCCTAGTGGTTAAGTTCGTCACACTCTGCTTCAGTGGCCCAGGTTCAGTTCCCAGGCGCGGACCTACACCACTCATTGGTGGCCATGCTGTGGCAGTGACCCACATACAAAATAGAGGAAGATTGGCACAGATGTTAGCTCAGGGCAAATCTTCCTCAGCAAAAAAAAAAAAAAAGAAAGAAAGAAAACGATTAAGATTCAGCTTCACACAACAGTGTGGATAAATCTTGCAGACATAATGTTGAGTAAATAAAACTGGGCACAAAATAAACACTGAATGATTCCACTCATATATTGTTAAAAAAAATCAGGCAAAATTAACAGTGTTTAGGGATGCATGCTCAGTTGATAATAACACTGTAAAGAAAAGCAAGAAAGTGATTACCATGGAAGTCTGTGTATCAGTCAGCATTCCATCAGGCAAATGGAACCCTACGAATATTGCGAAATGGGGGATTAAGCAGAGGAATTAGACCTTATGTAGTTGTGGGAGAAGTTGGGAGAGTAGAGGTTCAGAAAGGGGAGTTGAAGGAGAGAGAATAGCTACTAACCAACCCCCTGAAGCTCTGTTTGGCATGGGGTGGACATTCAGAGCTTTCTAGGAGATCCAGCAACCCGTCACACGCAGCTGGTGGGCTGGGCCTGGTGGAGGGAAGAAGACGCTGGTGCCTCTTCATAGCTGCCATGTCTGAGAGTTGGCAGCTGATTGTCTGGTTGTGAGCTAGGGTCGCTGTTGGTTCAGCAGGCAGGGGAAAGTGAGGACAAGCTGGGATCCAGAGGGACCTCTGCATCTGTCTGCCACCATATCTAACCATGGTGACCTTCAGAAAGTAATGGCTGCTGTTTCACTTCTACCTTCCAAATCTTGCACAAGAAAAAAAATTTTGGAGCTAGAAGAGGCCCAACTCTGAGTTACTCTTCATGTAACTCAAGGATTCCGGAAGCCTAATTCCGGCTTAGCCAAGTTGGCACAGTCCAAACCTCACAGTCAGCAGGGCAGTGACATCTGCAGGGCAGGTTGATGTTAGTGACATCGAGGGGGCACGCCGGGACTTCTGGGGATCTGGTGACATTGTATTTCTTGCCCTGGTTCATGGCTACACAGATGCTCACTTCGTAGCTGCACATCTTTGTTTTGTGAACTGAATGTATATAATACAAAATCAAAATGTTAAAAAAAAAGCAACTGTGACTCATCTCTTTCCCACTCCACCTTCTACTTGGAAGCAAGTAGGCCATTCTGTGCTGATTCTTTCTGGAGAGGAGATGATAGCAAAAATGCAAAGAAAAAAAGGATTTTCCCCCCTGACTTTTTGCATTTCAAAACTGAAGCCCCTCAGGTAATGGAAAATTGCACTACCACTATAAGGTATAGACAAATGTCAATAGTGGACTTGGATTAAAGAAAAACCCAGGCACAGACGTTACTGGGATAAATCAAACAATGTTTACTTATCTAAAGTAAACAGAAGGAGGCCATGCAGTCAGGACACAGGGTGGAGAGATGAGCGACATTACTGGGGCCAGGGAGAGGGGCCCAGGCAATTGGCTCACACTTGTGAGTGACAGTGTCTGAGTGAGGGTCATACCAGACCTTTTGAAGCTTGACTGCCTCCATTTGTGCCAGCTCTGTGTGCTGAAGATGAATGCAGACTGGTGCTGCTGTCTTTATCTACTTACTCGAGGAATCTACTTCCAGGTTTAAAACTGGGCAGTTCTGTGCCTGAGTGGGTGTGATTATAGACAAGAGACCACCTCGTCTGAGCCAGAGGCCCTCGTCTGTCTCAGGGTTGCACTATATGTAATGTGGATCAAAGGGCATACAGCACAATTCAGCCCACTTAGGCACAAACACAGTCCTCTTTTGCCGTCCTTCGCCTCCCCACGCCACAACAGCCCAGTCTCCAGGCCTGGGTGTCTCTGGAAAACACGCTAATAGGCCCTAGGACCAGGTAGAGAACATACTACAAAAGTACTTGCAACAGAGACAAATTATTTGGAAGAAAACATCACGGGTAGGAGCAAGACTTCTGCCATCCCTGTCCTCAACCTCCAGATACGAATTTTCCCCCGGGGCTGGGGTCAAGCAGAGAGAGCTGAGGGAGGCGGTGTTATCATCTCTCAGCTCCTAGTCTTCCGTACTCCACTCCACAAAGGCGAGGCTGTAACTCTGCAACTCAGGACCTGCCAGCAGAGGGCGCTAAAAGGAGACTGGAAGACTGCAGGATGGAGAAGGGTCATCCTCCCTCCTGTGTGTTTGCCTTTGCTGTCAGCATCACCCTGGCAGCAGCGTTGGTTCCAGCTTCTAGTGTTTCTCTGCATTCCCACAATCATCACACCCATCAGAGGTAACAGAGAGAACTTCCATCTCAGCTCCTGTGGTACAAGAGCACGTGGCTCATGCACTCTCCTCAGAGATGCGAATCTCTGCGCTGTGAGACCCCTCCTCCAGGTCCTGGGTTCTGATGACCCCAGCTCCTTTCCCTTGTCCCCCTAGTCCTGGGAGTGGGAGCTGTTTCCTGCAGTTACATGTTAGCATGACATTGGGGTCCCTTTTCTGCCTTTTCAATCCTTTAACACTTGTCCAGCCAATTCCCTATACTAAATCCACTTGTGCCAGTAGCTGGCTATGGGCAGGATGTTTGAGGAACTTAAAAAAAAAAAAAATCTAAAGTTGATATAGAAGGATAAAAGTCCCCAAATAGCTGTCAAGTTTGAAGAATAAGAGCAAAAAGAGAGAACTTGATTTATCAGACAGAAAGATACGAAAACATGTGGCAAAGCCTCTGGTGTTCCGGTGCAGGAATGGGTAAATCGATACACGGGAAGAAGAGGGAGCCTGAAAACAGACCCCCGTACATGGGAACCTGGGACACAACGGTGCCACAAACAGCTGGGGAATGAACAGATTGTTCATTAGATGGCATTGGAAAAACTTGCTCACTCCACGAACAAAAGTTGAATCCCTACTTCTTACCCTATATGAAGGTGGACTGCACTTCGATTTAAGACCTGAATTTGAAAGGTGAAACTATAAAGGTAACAAGATAAATTGTTGGAAGATATCGTTGCTATTTGGGGATAGCCAAAAACTTCTTAAATGAGACCCTCAAAACCGCGGTCCTTAGGGAGAAAAATGAATGCATTTGGTGATATCAAAATTAAAGCTTTTGTTAAATGGTTTTCGTCGATGATGTTAATAAATAGATGACAGATTGGGAGGTGTTTTTCATAATGTCAAAAATCATTGGGACAAATGGGGAATGTTGAACATGAGCCCTAAATTAGACATTAATGTTGCATAAATGTTAAATTTATTGAGTGGGGGAATTGTATTATGGTTTATGGAGGAGAATGTCCTTGTTCTTAGGAGACTTACACTGAAATATTTAGTGTTGAGGTGTCTGAGTGTCAGCAACTTACTTTCAAATGTTTCATCAAAATATAATTATATATTTATATCTATACTTATATCATAGGAAGAGAAAGATAAAACAGATGTGACACAATAGTAACAATCGGTAAATCTATTATGATATTAGGGAACTTGTTAGTTTGAAATTTTTCAAACTAAAAAGTTGGAGAAAATAGTAATAAAGTAACATTCAGAATATACAAGGAACTCTTGAAAATTAACTATAAAGAGATCAAGAACAATTTAAAAAAATGGGCAAAAGACAGGAACAGGCAATTCACAGAAGGAGGAACCTGATTGTAATAAGTTAAAGAAAGGATCCATGTCACTGGTAATTGCAGAAAGGAAAAACTGGGGCCGGGCCCATGGCTTAGCAGTTAAGTGTACGCGCTCTGCTGCTGGCTGCCTGGGGTTCGGATCCCAGGCGCGCACCGACGCACTGCTTCTCCGGCCATGCTGAGGCCACGTCCCACATACAGCAACTAGAAGGATGTGCAGCTATGACATACAACTATCTACTGGGGCTTTGGGGGAAAAAATAAATAAATAAAATTAGAAAGGAAAAACTAAAGCCAAATGAGATACACATTACACCCATCAGGTTGACAAAAATTGGCAAGCCGGATAACGCCAAGTGTCGGGGAGGCCGTGGGGAACCGGGACCCATGATTATGCTAGTCCAGTGGTCTTAGGGAGCCATCTGGCTGTGCAGAGTGAAACTGGGCAGACATGTACTCTAGGAACTAGCCATCCACACTTAAATGCCAGAGAGCCTCCCTGAGACACATGTACTAAGATGGTCATCACAGCATCCTCATCTTAGGGAGGATGTGAAGCCACCTAGGGCCTAGGACCAGGGGATTGGATCAGGCAAATTAGGTAGACACCTACCAGTTGGGGTCCACTTCCTACCCAAGCCTCATGAGAATAAGAAGCCGGGGCTCCCACAAGACCCCACAGACAGGGGCAGGAAGCAGGAGAATGGGGAGAACCTCCAGATACAGGACTGCGGGGTCTGAAATCAGTTTGAGTTGAAGAAAATAAATACAATTATATTTACTGCGTGCTTCAATTTATGAGTAGAGATGTACTCCTGCTATATGGTTGTTACCAGCAACCAGGCTTCCTAACTCCTCAGGAGGCAAATGAAAGATAATGCTTAACCCAAAGGATTGGACCCATAATGGGGGAATTTTGGCCAGGGGCGGAGGGTGGGAAAGCCATAGTGTTGCACATAGGAGATTTTATGCACAGTCTAGAAAGATGTTCAGAAATCCTGGAACTTCTTTTTCTTAAGAGAAAAGTATAACTGTGTCCTAGAAATAAATACTCGCTGTTTGGATGGATGCAAGCAAGGTCTGAGCAGTGTATGTGGAGGTCTTTGCAGGGAAGAAAAATAAATATGTGTTCATTTACTCCATAGAAAATAATGCCTCAAGTTTTTAAATTTGTCAGTTCTTTTTTGCAGATGTAGATTGTTACCTTTTATCTCTCAAAGGAACTTAAATGCCAATGCCTATGTCTCTCTTGACGTAAAGCAAGGGGCTGATATTGAACTTGCTGTAACCAAGGGTGAGGCGCAGAGTTCTCTCTGTTGAGCATCAAAATGGCCTTTGCTTGTTGAATTTATGCAGGGACAAAACCTTGGGGAGAGAATTCTGAGCAGCGAGCGTCTTCTGAGAAGAACCTGTTCTGGCCCCTCTAGGCTCCTAGGAAGAGGGCCAAGGTGGGACGGAGGAATGAATTTGGATGGAGCGGCTACCATGTGTCAGGGGCCGGTCTAGGCATCCGACACGGTCTGGTTTGTATTTCTCACACCTCCCCTCACGAAGCAGGCATCACTCCCACCCGGCTTACAGATGAGAACACTGAGGTCCAGAGGGATTAAAGCAGCTTGCTCAAAGGCACACAGCTAGTTCATGGGCATGCTAGGATTCCACCCCCAGGTGGAATTTTTACCACATCGAGCTGCCACACTCAAATAAAAGCTGAAAAATATTTTGAAGCTTTAGACCAGGCCTCAATCGGGCTCCAGCCAGTTTGTCTGAACTCATCTTAAAAGTGTCCCCCACCGCCCCGCTTCTTAAGATGCATTGGCACCCTGACACAGTCAGCAGAAAGTAGCTATAGGAACAATTACTGTTTCACATTGAGTCTGCAGATTTCAGGGCATTCAGATCTCCATTCTGTAAGCAGACTTTATTAATACCCCGGCTTCAGGTTCAAAATGGCATGTTCACTGAAAAATGGAAGAAAAAAACAAAACAGTCCCCTGTAGACACTGGGGCCCTCACGGAGCAAGGCCCAGCCAGGGGACGCTTACGGATTGCCCAGAGATGAAGCGGGAGGAGGTGCAGTCTGGCTTCTAAGCCCTTAAGAGGCTAGGATTTTGAGGCTGCTTGTTTCTAACCTTTCAAAATTCCTGCTCTGCAGGGAGCAAGAGGTGTCAACTGGAGATCACGGTTGATGAAAAGTTGAATATTCAGACTGACGTTCACCCAGAATGATGAGGGAGGGCGCTTTAATAGCATAACAAACGATTCTCCTGAATGAAAATGTCAGGCAGCCTGTTTTTTTTTTTTTCTTGGACTTTCTTTCCTCATCACCTCCCCATCCACCCACACACTTAAATTTTGGCTTATTTAAACTTCAGAAGAGTCGCCAACCAGGCAGGCAGAAGTGAAATCAGGACAGTTCCAAAGCCTTGGGTTTCAGACACTAATAAATTAGGTGAGTGATAAGGCATTGGTGAAAACCTGCAAGGGGCCAATTTTAAAGTGGTTCTTCTGTCTGAGTCAGCATTGCACTGGCTTTAGTGGGGTTTGGGATGGAGGTAGGGAATCTCTTGGGGGGTGTGCTCTGAGTTCTGGCATATCTTAGGATGGAGAGGCGAAATTTGATCCTGACGTGAATTCAGTGTAATTAGGTCCAACAGAATTGTTCTGCTTCCAGATGAAGTGTTTGTTTCAAACAGATCAGCTTTGCAAGGATGTT
Source organism: Diceros bicornis minor (assembly GCF_020826845.1). Classification (NCBI taxonomy): domain Eukaryota; kingdom Metazoa; phylum Chordata; class Mammalia; order Perissodactyla; family Rhinocerotidae; genus Diceros; species Diceros bicornis. The sequence goes on along the minus strand of NC_080744.1, from coordinate 64,270,840 downwards.
GCTGAAAACCCCGACTGTTCTATTAGGAAATAACAAGTCTGTATGCAGTTCGTCTGTGGCTCATTTGGCTTTGCCTGGTGTTGGAGTCTGTGTGATTAAGGGGCCCTCCCTGGGGTTTTTTCTCCAAAGAGGGAAATGACTCATGCGCTACGGCCTTGTTATTTACAGGAGGGTGGTGAGGGCTCATAAAGAAGTTCTAAATTTTAGTGTTCCAAATTGAGACTGTAAATTTCTATAGCCAGTTCTGTTTATCTATCTATCTATCTATTACGGTCTAAATGTTTATGTCCCCACCAAATTCCTATGTTGAAATCCTAATCCCCATCATGGTATTAGGAGGTGGGGCCTCTGGGAAGTGCTTAAGTCAGGAGGGTGGAGCCCTCATGAAAGGAATTAGTGCCTTATAAAAGAGGCTCCAGAGAGATCCATGGCCCCTTTCACCATGCAGGGACACAGTGAAAAGGGGCCAGCTCTGAACCAGGAAGGCTCTCACCCAACCATGCTGGCACCTTGATCTTGGACTTCCCAGCCTCCAAAACTATGAGAAATACATTTCTGTTGTTTATAAGCTACCAGTCTGTGGTATTTTGTTATGGTAGCCTGAGCAGACTAAGACACTGTCTTCTCCTTTTCCTTTTTCCGCTTACTCCTCTGCCTCCTACTTCTTTCTATCTATTTATGTATCTAATCATTCAACAAATACTTATTGAACACTTACTCTCTGCCAGCTCGGGGAAAAGCCTGAGACAAGCCCTTTTGCAGGCCCCGGGAACCAACACTTGAATCACCTCCCAGAGCTTATTAAAAATGTGGATCCCAGGCTCCTTTTCCAGGAATTCTGATTCAGCAGCTACTGTTCATAAAGAATTTACCATGCACCAGGCAATCATTTAATCCAAGGCGAACGATTATTCTTCCCACTTTACAGAGGAGGTTCAAAAAAGTTGAATAATTTCCCCCAAGTCTCACAGCTATTAAGTGGTAGGATTCTAACCCAGATCCATCTGAATCCAAAGCCGGTGCTCTATCTACCATACTGCTTTTTCCTTAGTCCAAAACTCTACCCCAGTCCTGCCACCAGCCCAACAACTGGCAATACACCTGGTTAGTTATGCTGATAATGGTTTTCCTTCCCCAAGACTCGATTTGGGTCTCTCTCAGATATTTGCTCTTGTGTAATCCTCTGGCTGGAAGCATTTGGCCCCGAAAACCAGGGTCTGCAGAAGGAGGTCTAAACTCTTTGGGTTGGCATTCAAGGGTTTTTAAAATTGGGCTTCCTCTTATTTTATCCCTCACAGTTCCCCTACACAAGCCCTGGAGCCCAGGTGGTCTGCCCTCTATCTTTTGAATGCTAAGATGTTGTTGCAATGGAGGAAGTTTCTTTCACCCTTTCAAAGGCCAGCCCTTCCATCCACTCTGGATCCTATTTCCTTACCTTCAGGGACTTTTCTCCTTCACTCATCCTCTCTTTTCCCTGTATGATTACTCTCTGTCTCTTTCTACAGCATCCCTTCAGCAGATGAAATGCTCTAAAGTTTCCCATCTTAAAAGACCCCTCCTTGAGCCTGCATTTCCCTCCAGACTTTGCATCGTGTCTCTATACCTCATATCAGCCAAACTTCTCAAAAGAGTTTTCTCCTAGGGCTGTCTCACCTTGCTGACTCCCCATTCATTCTTCTGCCTCCTACTGAACTTGCTTGCATCAAGGTCACCTGTAACTTTCATGCTGACAAATGCAAATGCTTTCCTATTCTCATCTTAAACTCCTTGAATTGTTTAGTGGACTACTCCTTTCTTTATTAAATACTTTCTTCCCTTCACCTCTGATTCATCTGAGGATCAACTGCGATGACAGAATCCACCCTAGCTAGGTTAGGCAGAAAGAGATCTAATAGAGGGAGTCCAGTGATTATAAAAGCATTGGAAAGGTTGGAGGGGCAGCTGGAGGCTGTCACCCCCCACATCTGATCCAGCAGAAACACCTCCTAGGACGACACAGAAGAACTGGCCTGCCCACAGGAGCTGCTGCCTCTGCTGTGGCCAGGACGCCATCCCTGGTTCACGTCGCCCCTGCCGCAGTCTGTGCCAACTGAAGGAATGCTCCATGCCTACCTCTCAACATAAAGCTAGGGATTCCTGGGACTCTCTGTTACAACTGCTGCCAAAAAACCAAATGCCACCATAGCCATGCTTGCCAGGAGGTGCAGCAGACGCCTGCTATGCCCCACCTTCCAGATCTTGAGTTAGCACACCTGCTTGGAGAAAGCTGGGTCACATGCAGACCCGAGCTGGAGGGGAGCATGAGTAAGATATTCTTTAGCTTCCCAGTCTCTAGTGGGCAGCAAGGCTCATTGCAAGGAGCTGCGAATGGAACTGAGTGAGCCACAGCTTCTCTGATACCACCTTCTGATGTTTGTCCTTCCTCAGAGTCCAATTCTTCTGTCTCTCTGCTCAACTGATCTCTAACTATCAAAGGGTCCAGAGCTTGATCCTGGGTCCTCTGCTCTTTCTCTCTCCTCTCCCTAGTGATCTCTCCCAGTCCCCGGGCTTTTAATCTCCATTTTGATGAGTCCCATTTTGTGTCTCCAGCCCCGTTTCTCTCTTGCGCTCCTGACTGCATGCTCAACTGCTTACCTGGATGTCTACGTAGCATATCCAACACAGTGTGTCCCAAACAGAACCCATGGCTTCCCCACAAATCTTCCCCATCTCAGTAACAGGCAGTATAATCATCCGACTGCTTCAACCAAAAACCCAGGAGACATCCTGATTCCTTGCTTTCTGTTCTTCTCTGTGCCTGATCCTGAGCAAGTGCCTTCATTGCATCCTCCAAAAAAATCGCTGCATCAGAGAGACCTCCCCTGGCCAGCCTATCCAAAGAAGGTTCCTTCCCTACTCATTTTCTCTGTCACATCAACCTGCTCCTTACATTCTCTTGTTAATTTATATGTTTACTAATTTGTGGACTGTCTCCCCTTCTAGAATATAAGCTTCATGGAGGCAGGGACATCACCAGTCTTGTTCCCCATTGTCTCGCCAAAGCTTAAAGCGGGGCCTGGCACACAATCATGACTCAATAAGTATTTGTCTAATGAATAATTGAAAGAATAAATGAATGACTACATGGTCACTATGATCCTTTCCAGTCTGAAATTCTCAGCATGCTCAGATTTATCCAAATTCTACCCATTTATCAGTGCTCAGGCCAAGGCCCTATCACCTTCAGGAAGTCAAGGACAGGATGCTCTTTCCCCCTCTGCACCAATCATTTGACACATGTCATGTATTTCAGTATCAGAATTCTAACCACTTTGCCCACATCTAATCTTTTCAACTAGATTCTCCACTCCCTGAGGGCAGGGCAGTTGCCACGACTTAGTGATAGCAGCCAGCATTTACGGAGCTGCTGCTGAGCAACAGAAACTAGACAAACGTTTCCCCACCCAAGGTCACACGTTAAATGGCAGATCTGAGATTCAGACTCTGAAACCCATCTCCTGCCTTTGGATCTTCTAGGTACTCCAGGTTGCCTACACAGCAGATGATCAATAAAGTCTTGTGAGATTGATGGGTGAGAGGGTGGGGTGGCAGGAAGAACATTGGTTTAGAGGGCAGAAGACTCAGTTCATGCCCTGGGCAGCTCTGGGCAGACCCTGCCACTCTCTGGGGGCCCTTGGTAAAGGGGTCTGTCAGGTTGGATGATTTCTGAAGATCTGCAGATTTCATGCTCCGAGACTCCAAGCAGCAGCTCCTTGGAGAAAAGAACCTCTTCTTTCTCAGCAGTATCCCCAGTGCTTGCAACAGTTCTAGGTACATAGTAGATGCCTAATAAATATTGGTTGAACAAATGAATCTCTCAACCCCTCCCTTCATCTTGGTAGAGTGGATATGATGGATTGAGAATTCAGACTTCTCCAAGTTGCAACTAAAGGAAAAACTGACCAGAGGGATAGGGCAGTTGGTCTGGTGCTGCATGTGCTGGATTCCAGATGATGGCTCAAGATCCAGGAGACTGCTGAGGCCTTGGGAAGTGTGGTAGCCACCAGCCAGACCCCCTTTCCCTACCCGAATGAGCTGTTACCAAAGGCAAGGAAGAAAGACCCTTTGCCATTCTCCATGTCTCCATTTCTGGTCACTGCATAAAACACCCCTTTCTGAGCTGATGGCCACCAGCTCTGGCTCAATCTGTAGCGCCATCTACTCTAAACGATCAGGCAGAAGCAGCTTGGCAGGGCGTCTGGCTTTCATTTTGAGGTTGAGTCCAGAATCTCCGAGCATATGTGCCCCTGAGATTATCAAATAGGATTGAGAGTTTCCTGGTAGGCAGGGCTGAAGGCTGCCTCCTTCCATCCCTGCATCTGAGTGACCGCTAGGCACAAGGAGGTAGGAGCAGCCTTCTAATTCAGCTTGCAGTCTGCACCCACCCCCCAGGCCTTGCTCTGGGATTTAGACACCTCCCTTGGAAGTCTGCTGCCCCCTGGGCACCAGGAGGTCCTGCCCTCTGGGAGGCCAGCAAACCACCCCGTGGCTTGTCTCCCTGCTGAGGAACGCAGCATCAGCCCGAAGGCTGGGCAGAGCCTCTCAGGCTGCTCCCCATCGTGAACATCAAAGTGGGAGTTTAAAGCAGAGAGTTCCCTCTGGGCCAGGCTGAGCTCTCCGGGAAGCCCTGGAATATCCACCAAGAGACCCCTCCTCGGTACCTCTCCCCACTTCCCCTTCACTTCCTCCCTTCTCCCCATCCTTCTCGTCTCTGGCCTCTGACTGTGATTTTCCTTGAAGGAAGAAATTATTTTGCCCCAGGAAATTCATTTATAGCAAAATAAGTGAAAGGTCTGGGCATCTGGCCCCACGTGGGGCTCGTTTTCGGGTTATTGCTTGTGGGCCTTCATCTGGCTTGCTGGAGGTTGGAACCTCTCCCCTGCCGACATCACACCTGGTTTCAGCTGGAAGGGAAAGGACATCAGCTTTTCATCTTCCGGGCCTCTTTGTTATTATTGGAGCCAAGGTTTGGCCTGGGATCAGTCGACGGGGGGCTGGGAACTGGAGCTGGAAACCGTCCCGGAGGCCGGGGAAGAGAAAGTCTTCCTGGAGCCTTGGAATGGCTGCCCCTCCTGGCTGGCGTGGGGCTGACCCACAGCCAGACCTACGGTGAAGGATGGAGCCTGTGGCCTTGGGGTCGTTGCTGATTTTAGATCAACGAGAAGAGGCCTTCCTAGGCCCCTGGTGATAAGGGATGTTAAGTGATTTGGCTTAAGTGAGAGATGCATAAAGATGTGAAAAAGCAAAAGGGTGAAGCTCAGAGAACCATATGCTAAATTTCCTGAGTAGGGAGATGGCTTTTTTGGGATAGTTTAGGTTAGCAGTTAATATTTCCTCAAAAGCTGGCTTATTTCTATCCCTTATTATTATTTTTTTTAATGTAGCTTTGAGAAAAACCAAATTATCCTTTAGCATGCCTAAGAGGATTTCATCTATCGCAGGTTTCAGGATTTTTATGGCGTGCATATCTAGTGAAAACCATTTCCCATAAAAATACCAAGGGAGGGCATTTCGATGGGATTTTAAGCTTATTTAAAATTAATTGCAGATTCATTTCACTGCACATTCATTGAGGGTTTTTCATTATTAATATGAAGAAATGGTGAAGGCTCTGCCAAAAGTCTGAGAGGAGAAAGCGGCTGCTGTAAAACTTTCAAGGCAGCAGACGTCTGCCTAAGGTGCGCATTCTTGGGCTAACCGGGCTCTGGCCTGTCTCTCATTAAATGGAGCCCCTGGCCTGGACTGAGAGCCTGACCCGAAGGCTCCTGCTTCCCTCCCATCTCCCTTCCTGACGGCAGGCATCACAAAGGGCACGTCTGGGGTCACTAAAGGGTTAAAAGACAGCTGAGAGCAGAGACTGCATGGGAGAAATGATTGTCCATGGATTGTCCCAAGGCAAAGTCACTAGGGCCTTAGCTCTGCCCTGGGTGTACCTGGGAACTTGGAAGGGTTCCCACCAGCAGAAACAAGTCGATCATCTGTGTTAAATACAGTCACTCTGTAGGTGTCTGTGAGGAGACAATTACAACTAGGTTTAGTTTCTTCGAACTGCTGAGGCCCCAAAGATGTATTCACTGGAGTTTGATCTTGGTAAGTCTATGGGTCCTGGAGATGAGGGTGGGCGTCCAATCTACCCGCTTATTTTACACTGAGAACCAGATAGGGTGAAGGACTTTCCCAAGGCCACGTAGCTGGCTGGGGAAGAACCAGGGAGATTCTGGGAAAGGCTGAGGAGAAGGCACGGCCCCTTCTCGTGGGAACTTGGGGTGTGGGGTTGGTGCCCAAGGCTAGTCGGGTGAGATGACTATATTTTTAATAAAATTTTTTATTTTTATTTTTCTGGCTTTTAAACTATTGGTTTAGGGACCAGCTTTCTTATTATTAACCTATAAAATAAAGCTTAATTTTATAAAGTGTTTTATAAAATTATGTATCTATACATTTATAAGTTATATAAATTTATAAAATTTTATGAAGCTGGCGGAGATGATTATGTGGTCTTTTCTTATGAGCACGTCATTTAGTTCTCACAATTCTGAGGCTGGTGCCATCATGATCACCATTTTGCAGGAGACCAGGGGTGAGACCTGAGAGGGTCCCGCAGGCCCCTCCTCTACTTGGACAACCACAGTGGCATTTCAGCTCCCCTGGCATCAGAATCAGCTCAGACCCACGTCCAAAATTCCTTGAAAAGTCTGTATTCGCCTTTCTCAGTGCACAGTTACTATAGTAACTGGCAGCAGGCCTCTTTGGGAAGGGATCAGGAAAGGGTTAATCACACAGCCTCGTGACGTGACGGCATTACAGGGTCCTTTCTCAAGGAGATTTGGCCTCAGTTTTTTTTTTTTTTTAAAGATTTATTTATTAATTTTTTCTTCCCCCCAAAGCCCCAGTAGATAGTTGTATGTCATAGCTGCACATCCTTCTAGTTGCTGCATGTGGGACACGGCCTCAGCATGGCCGGAGAAGCGGTGCGTCGGTGCACGCCCGGGATCCGAACCCAGGCCGCCAGCAGCGGAGCGCGCGCACTTAACCGCTAAGCCATGGGGCCGGCCCAAGTTTTAATCCACGGGCCCCAGGTCTGTGAATGGACTTAGATCTGGAAACTGTGTGCAGAACCATCGTTTTCTAGTGTGGCAGCTTCTGCTTGCTAGCTTTCAGTGGCTTTTTGTTGTTGTTATTATACAAGTCAAATAACACTCTAGTCAGCTGTCTATCATGCCCCTCAGAACAGCATGATCAATTAGCGATCACCAAGATCCCCGCAGGTCAGGGCAGCCTGATTGCCACCTCAGCCTTGCTGCCTATTGTAGTAATTATGTCCACCTTGCTGCTGCTGATTAAATGCTCTCCTTAGCATCAGTCGCTCTCAAATCTCATCATCCCCGCAGGGGTTCTGGGGATCCCAGTTCCCTGGTAGCATCTGCTACTTTCAACTTTGTCCTGCAGAGAACAGCCACCACCACTACCGAGCTTCTAAAAGATACTGGTGGCCCCCTTTCCAGTGCCATCCTCATTGCCTTACAATGGGGAGGTTCTGGTTGCTTTGAGGAAACAAAGTGAGTTCTGTGCTTTCACATAATCCATCCATTCTTACATTTCCACCTTCCTAAGAATTCTACCCCTCCCTCAATATCATGCCAAACATTTCAGCATCTCACTGAGTCCAGCCTTGAAGAAGGCATCAGCAGTGTCTTAGGGCTGGCTTCAAAGGTCCTTGACAAGACACTGGACCCTGAGTTATGGCGTGCTCCCATGTCAATAAATATAAAAGATATTCAACCTTATCTTTAGCCAACTATGGTGAGCCCAAACTCTCAAATCCACTCCCAGACGTGTTCCCATGGTTCTTGCAGGTGTTAACCAGCCAGGTGCTGCCATTCCTTTGATGTGTAAGCTGTTTCCTCCCCGGGGAGGGACTACATTTCTCTGCATGGGTGGTGCTGACTCCTGACCCTGGTTATTGGTCTAAGGCAACAAGTGATATTGGGGGAAGATCTTGAGAAGGTCAAGAATCATTTTGGGATGTGCTTGTCATAGGTGAAGTTTATGCATGGTATGCAGGCCTGGGGAGGCCACTCTTCTCTAGTAAAGAGGAAGGAGCTTCTTCTAGCTCTGAGGGCTCAGGGCATCTGGGGATTCAGAATTCTCGGGTTTGTTCACCCAGTGTCCCTATTCCATGTCTTAGGGTCCCACTCTTCCTGTGAAGATTTTGACTTTGATATGGGAGACTGGTCCTCTTATTAGTATTGCCACCTTTACAGTTAGATCTGGGGCCTGAGTTTTAGGCCAGGAGTCCCTGTGGGTGGAAGAGAAGAGAGTCTCCACAGAGGCCCTCTGGCTTTCACAGTGAACCTTGAGTTGACCACTACGTGATCTGGGCCTGTCATTTTCTTTCCTTTTTTTAAATAGACTTTAATTTTTAGAGCAGCTTTAGAGTTACAACAAAATTGAGCAGAAAGTATGGAGTTCCCAGATATCCTCCACACTCCCCCATCCCCCTCACACAGCCTCCCTCACTATCAACATAAGCACCAGAGAGGTACATTTCTTATAATCAATGAATCTACATTAAGTCACATTAATGTCACCCAAAGTCCACAGTTTACATTAGTGTTCACTCTTGGTGTTGTACATTCTATGGGTTTTGACAAATGCATAATGCCATGTATCTACCATTTTAACATCATACAGAGTAGTTGCGCTGCACAAAAAATCCTCTGTGCTCTGCCTATTCATCCCTCCCTCTTCTATGATCTTTTTTTTTTTTGTGAGGAAGATCAGCCCTGAGCTAACATCTATGCTAATCCTCCTCTTTCTGCTGAGGAAGACCAGCTCTGAGCTAACATCCACTGCCAATCCTCCTCCTTTTTTTCCCCAAAGCCCCAGTAGATAGTCGTATGTCATAGTTGCACATCCTTCTAGTTGCTGTATGTGGGATGCGGCCTCAGCATGGCTGGAGAAGCGATGCGTCAGTGAGCGCTTGGGATCCAAACCCGGGCTGCCAGTAGCGGAGCGTGCACACTTAACTGCTAAGCCACAGGGCCGGCCCTCAAGGATCTTTTTACTGTCTCCATAGTTTTGCCTTTTCAAGAATGTCACATTACTTGGAATCATACAGTACATACCCTTTTCAGATTGGCTTCTTTCACTTAGTAATGTATATTTAAGTTTCCCCCATGTCTTTTCATGGCTTGATAGCTCATTTCTTTGTAGTGCTGAATAATATTCCATTGTCTGGATGTACCATAATATATTTATCCATTCAACTACTGAAGGACATCTTGGTTGCTTCCAAGTTTGGCAACTATGAATAAAGCTGCTATAAACATCCATTTGCAGGTTTTTGTGTGGACATAAGTTTTCAACTTCTTTTTTTGTGTGTGTGTGAGGAAGATCAGCCCTGAGCTAACATCTGAAGCCAATCCTCCTCTTTTTTTTTTTTTTGGCTGAGGAAGATCGGCCCTGAGCTAACATCCATGCCCATCTTCCTCTACTTTATATGGGATGCTGCCACAGCATGGCTTGACAAGCAGTGCATCAGTGCACGCCCGGGATCCAAACCTGCGAACCCTGGGCCACTGCAGCGGAGCGCGCACACTTAACTGCTTGTGCCACCAGGCCAGCCCAGTTTTCAACTTTTTTGGGTAAATACCAAGAAGTGTGATTAATAGGTCATGTGGTAAAAGTATGTTTAGTCTTATAAGAAACCACTAAACTGTCTTCCAAAGTGGCTGTCCTATTTTGCATTCCCACCAGCAATGAATGAGGGTTCCTGTTGCTCCATATCCTTATCAGCATTTGGTGTTGTCAGTGTTCCAGATTCTGGTCATTCTAATAGGTATGTAGCAGTAGCTCGTAGTTCTAATTTGCATTTCCCTGATGACATTTGATGTGGGGCATCTTTTCATATGCTTATTTGCCATCTGTATATCTTCTCTGGTGAGATGTCTGTTAAGGTCTTTGGCCTGCATTTTAACTGAGTTGTTCATTTCTTTTTTTTTTTTTTTTTGTGAGGAGATCAGCCCTGAGCTAACATCCGCCAATCCTCCTCTTTTTTTTTTTTTGCTGAGGAAGACGGCCCTGGGCTAACATCGGTGCCTATCTTCCTCCACTTTATATGGGACGCCGCCACAGCATGGCTTACCAAGCAGTGCGTCAGTGCGCGCCCGGGATCCGAACCAGCGAACCCCGGGCCGCCGCAGCGGAGCGCGCGCACTTAACTGCTTGCGCCACCGGGCCGGCCCCTGAGTTGTTCATTTCTTATCGTTGACTTTTGAAAATTCATTGTATATTTTGGAAAACAGTCCTTTATCAGATACATCTTTTGCAAATATTTTCTCCCAGTCTATGGCTTGTCTTCTCATTTCCTTGACAGTGTCTTTTGCAGAATAGAAATTAATTTTAATAAGTCCAGCTTATCAATTCTTTCTTTCAAGGATTGTATCTTTGGTGTTGTATCTAAAATGTCATCACCATACCCAAGGTCATCTAGTTTTCTCCTATGTTATCTTCTAGTAGTTTTATAGTTTTACATTTTACATTTAGGCCTATGATTCATTTTGAATTAATTTTTGTGAAAGGTATAAGGTCTGTATCTATTTTCAGCTTTTTACACGTGGATGTCGAGTTGTTCCAGCACTGTTTGTTGAAAAGACTATCTTTGGTCCATTGTATTGCCTTTGCCCCTTTGCCAAAGATCATTTGACCATCTTCATGAGGGTCTATTTCTGGGCTCTCTATATTCTGTTCCATTGGTTTATTTCTCTATTCATTCACCAATACCACACTGTCTTGATTATTGTAGCTTTATATTATGTTTTAAAGTCAGATAATGTCAGTCCTCTGATTTTGTTTTTATCCTTCAGTAATGAATTGGCTATTCTGGGTCTTTTGCCTCTCCATACAAACTTTAGAATCAGTTTGGTCATATCCACAAAATAAGTTACCGGGATTTTGGTTAGGATTGCACTGAATCTATAGATCAAGTTGGGAAGAATTGACATCTTGAGAATATTGAATATTCCTATCCATGAATATGGAATATGTCTCCATTTATTTAGTTCTTTGCTATCTTTCACTAGAGTTTTGTAGATCATTGTCTTTTTAATACTTTTATTTTTGCCCTGAGCTAACATCCGTGCCAATCATCCTTTACTTTTTAGCATGTGGGCTGCCAGCACAGCCTGGCCGCTAATAGAGTGGTGTAGGTCCATGTCTGGGAACTGAACCCAGGCTGCCAAAGAGGAGCACACTGAACTTGACCACTAGGCCACTGGGGCTGGCCTGATCATAGTCTTTTTAAAGCTTCCGAAGCAGTTAACAAAAGCCATACAACTATCACAATCTTTATAATTACCATTGTTGCCACACTGTTCAAGCGCCAGAGCTACTACTACATGACCCAGCCTTCACTGTCCAACTTGGTGAGAGTCTTAGAAACTGTGATATAGCTGCTTTCCAGGAGTTATCAACACCCCGCTTACCACCAGCCCTGGGTCCCTATTGCTGTAGAACTAGCAAGGGATCCAGCTCTAAAATCCCAATCTGGGGTCTGAGTGCCCACTGTCTTAGTGCCAGAGATGGCAGGGCTGAGCAGGCTGGACCAGGTTAGGCCAGTCTTTGCAAAAGTATCTTTCTTTCCCCATCAGTCTGTGCACTGGGGGCATGAGCTGACCTTCTCTGACTGGGTTGCCTGCTCGCTCTGATTCTCTCTCCTCCCACATAGCTTCAGGGCTAGTGCATCACTCCATTGCCTGACCATCTTCAGTATTATGTAGAAGACAGACCACAGGCCTGAAATCAGACAGTTCTGGGTCTGAACCCCAGGCCTACTCATGGTAAGTCATTTAACTCCTCAGAGCTTCAGTTGCCCCATCTGCAAAATGAGGTGAGAATATCCATTTGACGGGGTTGATGTGGAAGCACCTGGCTCAGTGTCTGGCACATAGTAGATGATACACACATGATAGTTTTCTTTCCTTCTTCCATTATCTGCCATAATTGCTGCCATTCCTAGAAGTAAAGGGTTAAAGACACAATGCCTTCACCTACAGGCATGAATCTCTGGTTTTAAGGGCTTCTAACTGCTGAAAGTGCTCTGGGATGGATGTGCTTTGGGCCCTTCAGCCTCCCCTCCCTGCCTGGACCATTTTCATGCTCTCTGTGGCTGTTGGTCATCATGGCCAAAGAGCCATTACTCATACAGTGTAGCACAGTGATGAAGAGCTCTGGTCCTGAGTCAGATACAATCTGAGGGTCAAACTTCAGCCTTGCCTGGCTGGTAACCTTGGATGATTCACTTAACCACTTGGACTTCAGTTTCTTCATGTTTTAAATGGTATGATAACAATTGTGTTACTTCATCAGGGATTAAATGGGAGAATGCACAAAAAGCATTTAGCATAATGGCTTGCACGTTGTAAGTGCCCACTAGAAGTTAGCTGTCATTGTTATTACTATCAGAAGATCACCTTGAAGAATATCCATTATTTCTTAAGCTTAGTCCTGTTCTGGGCTCCACGTAGACAAAACAAAAGTCATTTGTTGTCATCCACAGGACCTGGTGTTAATAAAGGTGATGGGGGCATGAAAGCCAGACAATGAAATTGCTGCAGCATTTGTGGGACCCAGGTGGTGAAGATAATATGAATCACAGATCCATTTAGAGATAACTGTCACAATCCAAAGTTTTTAGACTTTGTTTTAGGGAGTTGGGTGAACTGGACACCCTGAATTAGATTCTAGAAGAAAGCAATGAGAAAAAAACTGGATAAATTATTTTGGAAAAAAAAAAAAGGTTTGAACTGAAGAGCTGAGCTGAAAAGAAATAAGGAATATTCAGAAACAAAAAAAAGAAAGGACAAAGAAAAAGAAGATGAACAACAACAATAACAATAATAAGGAAGCCAGGTAGTTAAGCTACCACAGATGCCAGTTCACTGTAAAGGTATTTGCCAAGAACTGACAGCCTTGAGCTTCAGTTTTTGAAAGCTGAATGTGGTGTGGGAGATAAAGTCTTGGGTCTACCTAGGCTGGGAAGTCTAACAGAGACTCTTATACAGAGCTGGGACTCAAAAGGGCTGTATCCCTAGTGGAAAGGTGAGTGAGAAATAAACCTACCAGGCAGGAGGGGACAACAAGTAAACTTGACCTTGCCTGACAAGACTTGTCACTGAGTGGAAAGAAAAAATATTCTTTGAGAAATCATAATTACTGGCTGGCCCTAATGTAGGTCTCCAACCCAAATTTATTCTGCTTACATAGTCTAAAATTTTTAAATAGACAATTTAGTTTAAAGTAGTCTTAGGTTTGTAGTGCCCCAGATGCTGACAGAAACAAACGTAAATTATTTGGAGAAGCACAACTTTATCTTAAGGCTCAAAAAATTCCCACAGATGAAATTTTAAGGAATTCGTGCTCATAGTCAAAAATCACAAAATAGACGTGAAAAAAGGCATTGTGAGCAAGAACCAGCAAAAAAAAACAGAGAGTAGAATTAGACCTGAAAAGACTTTAATATTGGAATTAATGAATACAGAATATTAAATAAGTATGTTTAATACATCTATGGAAATTAAAGAGATACTTAAAAATAGCAAGGAAAGGAGAGTATGAAAAAAAAAAGACCAAGAGGAAGTGTAAAAGAATGAAACAAAACTTCTAGGAACAAGGCCAGCCCCAGTGGCCTAGTGGTTAAGTTCGGCATGCTCTGCTTTGGCGGCCTAGGCATCGACCTACACCACTCGTCTATCAGTGACCATGCTGTGGCGGCAGCCCACACACAAAAAGAGGAAGACTGGCAGCAGATGTTAGCTCAGGGTGAATATTCCTCAGCAAAAAAAACAAACAACAAAAAAACCCAAAAAACTTCTAGGAACAAGAAATAAAGCAATTAAAACTTAAAATCTCAGTAGATGGGGATACAGCAGATTAGAAGCAGCTGAAGAGAGAATCATGAACTAGAAGATAGGTGTGAAGTAATTAACTAGAATGTACACCAGAGAGAAAAAGTGGTGGAAAATATGAAAGAAAAGTTAAGCAACATGGAGGATAGAGTGGCCTCTATTCAGAGTTTCAGGACAAGAAGACAGAGAAATTGGGCCTGAGAATTTTCCAGAATTGTTGAAAGACACTAAACCTTAGAACTAAGATGCCCTGAATTTCAAGCAGGATAAGAAATTCACTTCTAGACATATCATGGTGAAAATGCAAAATACCAAAGACAAAGAAAAGATTACAAAAGCAGCCAGAAAGTAGATTACCTACAAAGTAACTACACTTATGAGCAGAATAGAAGCCAGAAGCCAGAAAAATGTGCTGAGAGAAAATACCGTTAGCCTAAAATTATATATTTAGCAAAAGTATCTTTTAAATGAAAGGGCAAATTAAAGTCTTTTTTGTTTTTTTTTTGTGAGGAAAATTAGCCCTGAGCTAACATCTGCTGCCAATCCTCCTCTTTTTGCTGAGGAAGATTGGCCCTGGGCTAACATTCGTGCCCATCTTCCTCTACTTTATATGTGGGACACCTGCCACAGCATGGCTTGATAAGCGGTGCGTAGGGCTGTGCCTAGGATCTGAACCTGCGGAACCCTGCGTTACCAAAGTGGAGTGCATGAACTTAACCACTACGCCACAGGGCCTGGCCCCAACGTCATTTTTAGACAAGCAAAAAATGATGGAGTTGAAACCAACAAATCTTCATTAGAGGAAATTTTAAAATCCTGTACTTGCCACAGAAGAAATGTGATCTCAGATTCCAGGTAAGATACACAAAAAGCAATTAAGAGCCAAGAAAGTGGTAAATATGTGTGTATATATAAATAAATGTTCACTGTATAAAATAAGAATAATGCCTATTTTTTGATTAAAGGAAAAACAGGATAAAAAATAGACCCCAATAACTTGCAAGTAAGGAGGAGTAATCAGGTTAAATATTTTAAAGTCCATGGGTTGTTCAGAGGAAGGGTAAGGACACTGATTAGCTTTAGACATTGTTAAATATGCACATTAAACTTTCTAGAGTAACTACTAAAATAATAGAGGTAAAAAATTGAATGAGGAAAAAAATCAATCAACCCTCCCCCCAAAATGACAAGTAAAGAAAAACTAAATAAGAGAAAGAGAAGTGGGATGAACGTACACTACAAAATAAGAGAGTAAAAATAAACCAAAATATGCCAATAATCATAATAAATATAAAGTAGCTAAAATCTCTTGGTAAAAGACAAAGATTTTCAGAGTTAATTATTTTTTAAATCAGCAAAATTCAGTTTATCTGCTGTTGACTAGAGACATACCTAAAACACAAGGATACAGAAAAGCTGAATGTAAAAGCATGGAAAAATATATACCAGGCTAATACTAAGCCAAAGAAAAGAAATGGTGTGGTGATATTAATATCAAACAAAATAGTATTTAAGGAAAAAAACTTAACTACAGAGGCAGAGTATCACTACATAATGATAGAACGTTATTTACCAGGAAGATGTAACAATTCTAAGTGATATAAACCTAAAAAAACGCCTTAAAATAAATAAAGCAAAAACTGACAGAACTATAAGGAGAAATCAACAAATTCACGATCAAAGTAGATTTTTAACCTTCATCTCTTAACTTTTCTATGAGATAAAAAATTAACGAAGATATAGAATATTTGAACAACACAAAATCTGACCTAATAGAAATTTACAGACTTTTGCATACAAATAGAGAGCACACATTCTTTTTTTTAAATAATTTTATTTATTTATTTTCCCCCCAAAGCCCCAGTAGATAGTTATATGTCATAGTTGTACATCCTTCTAGTAGCTGTATGTGGGACGCAGCCTCAGCATGGCCAGAGAAGCGGTGCGTCAGTGTGCACCCAGGATCCGAACCCAGGCAGCCAGTAGCGGAGCACGCGCACTTAACCGCTAAGCCACGGGGCCGGCCTGAGAGCACACATTCTTTTCAAGCACACGTAGAACATTTATGAAAACTGATCATGAGAGAGACCATGAAGTAAGCCTCAAGATTTTCAAAAGGATTATTGTCATATAGACTACATTATGTAATCACAATGCAATTAAGTTAGAAGTCAACAACCATAACGGCAAGAAACTACAAACCCCCCAGTATTTTGGAAGTTAAGAACAACTTCTCAACAAACCTTGGGTTAAAGAAATCATAATAGAAATTAGAAAATATTTAGAATTGAATCCTAATGAAAATACTACACATCAAAACATGATGATGCAGCCAAAGCAGTATATATAGGGAAGTTTATAGCCTTAAATACTCATATTCAAAGAAATGAAGAAAACCTAAAAATTAATAAGCCAAGCATTAAACTTAAGAAGTTAGAATAAATGAAGAAAATGAAGGAAAGTGATAATAAAGATAAGTGAAGAAAGAGAAAAGAAACATACAGTAGATATAATAGAAAACATTCCAGAGTTAGTGTTTTAAAAAGATGAATAAAACAAACATTTGCCAGATTGAGAAGAAAAAAAGTCACAGTCTAAGGAATGCAAAAATATCTCCAACTTACAAAGGGATCTCATGTCATTCTTAGTTTTTCAAAGACGAGATTAAAATTCCTTCTAACTCCACTCTGAGTTCTTCGTGGGAAACCTGAGCCCAGAGACTGAATGTGACTTGCACACAGACAGAGAGTCGATGGGCTGTCTGCCACCTGTCTTGCACTCGTCTGACCTTAGCACCAATCTTTCCTTTCACTTGGCCTGGCACTTGCCACAGCAGAATTCTTCCTTTGAATCGGAGGCCATGGCACCTCTTAAAATAGGTGGGTGAGTATTGGGGACATGTGTATCTCAGGGTTAATTCAACCCACCTTCATGGAGCCCCTACATTGTGGGGAACACGGTAGAAAGATGAATGTAGTGAGAGTGAAAAATTAATGATCTTAACGTCTGGTTATAGGACTTGTCTTAGAGAGGAAGAACAGCTTTGGAATAACAGCTTGGGAAGCCACTGGGACAGAGGTGAGGGTGCTCACAGGAGTCCAAGCCACAGAAGTGATGGTTAAGTTGCTGTGAGTGAGAACATGAGAAGAATTTGGTTTTTGCTCCTTCAAGGGCTGGGGAGGAAAGATCAGAGGAGAAGGAAAGAGGAGAGAGGAGGCAAGAGAGTGTGAGGCTGGGACCACGTGGATTGATGTGGTCAGAATATATTCCCCAGGGGGGTGGACGGAAGGACTGAAGCACTTCTAAGAATGAGGCTTACTACCCTTTAGTCTTAATAAATGCGAGATGCTGCAATGTAGCATGTCCATGTCTTCACTGTAAAGTATTTTCAGTTAACCTACTTCCCACTGTGAAATTGTGAAAATGGAAGGCTGGTGGTTTGTCACTTCAGGCTCCAGGATGAAAGAGAAAAATGAACAGGAGCTTAAAGTCAGTGGTGACTGTGAGAATGTGAGCCCACAGGGGATTGGCAGACATCTTGTAGGGGAGGACTTTGAACTTCTTCTAGGTGAGGAAATGGTGTTTGTATCAGTTACAATTACATTCCGCTGCAGGAAGAGAAAACCCTCCAGAGGGGTATAAACAAGCTAGGGGTTGGTGCAGTGTCTCAAGGTTGTCACGGGGGACCCAGCTTCCTTCTGTCTTGCTGTTCTCAGTGTGTGGCTTCTGTCCTCATGGTTACATGATGGCTGCTGCTCCTGAAGTTATCTTGCCCATGTTTCAGGAGAGGAAAAAGGGGAGAAAAGGCCAGATGCATGAATCTGTCCTTTTTTGAAAAGCTTTCCCAGAAGCCCCATCCAGTGACTTCTGCCAGGTGTGGATCACATGGTCACACTTGGCTGCAAGAGAGTCTGGGAAGCAGGTGATTTTAGCAGGGCATATTGCCTCCCTGAACAAAATCTGCCACCTTGTCTTGCACTCTGTCCCAGAAAATGGCTATTGGGTAGGTAATTAGCCTTGTCCACCACGAAGCTCCTCTAAGCTAGAGCTAAGCAGGCTGGGAGATCCCAGGAGCCATCTGGGTTATGTGGAGATGAGTAAGACAGCCCTTGAGGAGTTCACGATTTGGAGGGGAAGACAGACACCTAATTGGAACAACAAGAACACTGCATTACATTTTAATATGTGGTTAGGGGAGGCAACAGAAGCAAGCATGGGGGCTCTGAAGCAGAGGCAAGACAGCCTGGCTGGGGACGGGGAGAAGCACCAGAGCGAAGTGAGTCCCATGTGTCTGTGGGTGTGGTGAGGGGGGTGCCTCTCAGCAAAGCGGACCCTGTAAGTGAAGTACAGGGGTGCAAATCGGCGCGGTGTGTGTGGAATCACAAGCAGGTTCATATATGGCGGCACTCAAGTCTAAGGTGGGAGGGGACAGGGCGTGATGTTGGAGACATCAGCAGGAACAGATTGTTGAGGGCTCTCTCTCCTAGGGTATGAACCTTGGCTTGCATCCTGCAGGCTCTGGGGAGCGCCTGGAAAGTGTTAAGCAGGGGAGTGACCTGATCAGAACTGTGTTTTGGTTGGCCATTCTGGCAGCCACGTGGGGACTGGCTCTGCTCAAGCAGGAGGCAGGGAGGATGGAGAGGAGGGGAGGGCTGAAGTGGGGGAAGGATGGAGAGAAGAGGTGGTCTCCGAAGACTCTCAGATGTAGGGGGCAGAGTCTATGCTGCCCCCTCCCCAGGTCTGTAGTATGGGCGATGAGTCTGTGGTGGTGCTCTTTACTAACTCCACTCAGGAGGAGGAGCAGGGAGGATGGAGCATCACTGGGGGAGGGTTGGATGTCCTGATTTTGGAAAGACAACTTTAATCAAGGAGTGTCAGATCTAAACAGATCTCCTTTTTTAAATTTGAGGAAATTGCCCCGAGAGGGGCAAGTGAATGGTCTAGGGTCACACAACTGTTGGCTGAGCTGACTGGATTGCAGTCTCCTGGCTCCCAGATCAGTGATCGTACAGCTCACTGCGCCTTTCTGTCTGTCGTGTTGGCTGACTGTCACCTTAGAAAGAAGAGTCCCTGTCCTGGGGAGATAGCATTCAGGACTGTCGAGGGAGGCTTTGAGGCTTAGCAACTAGACTTGGTTGCCCAGGTCAGGGTTGGGGGAGGGTGCTGGGAGGCAGGCAGAGGTGGCTCCAGAGCTGGAGGGGCCACACCACCTAGACGTCAAAGGGAGTGTGGAGAGATTAGGGGAGGGGAGGCGAGGCACTGCCAAAGACTTTACCTCAACTGCCTGTGGTCCTCCTAACAGCTCGGGAGGTTGGGGGTCCTCCATCTATGGACAGAGTGGCGCTCACAGGTGACCCAGGTTCAAGTTATCCACTGGCCTCAAACCCAAACTCCTTGACGCTGAACCCTGCGCCGTTTGGACCTGCTGCTATTGAGGTCCTCACCTACCAGGTTCAGCCTCTCGTGTCCGCTGATGGACCAGACCCCTTTGCGGGAAAGGGACCCACGATCGGTCCGCAGGTGGCGCTGCGCACCCGAGCAAAGGCGCCGCGCGGGCCGCAGGGCCTGGGGGTAGGGCTCTTTCTCGTCGGCCGAGACCCGCTCCCCGAACCGCGGCTCTTCTGCAGGAGTTACCAGGAAAGTGCGCCAGAGTGAAAGGGCTCCCAGACTTCAAAGGAAATTCCCAGATTTTCGAGAGGGGCCAGGACCGGCAAGCGCGTATTTTTAGGGCCGGAGCAGAGACCTGGGCGCCTCGGCAGGAAGTGGGGACAGCCCTGGGCGTGCGCCGTGGGCGCGGGGAGACCCCCGGGACCTGCAGGGGCGTCTTCCCCGGCTTTCCCCGGGTCTGTGACGCAGGGCCGCACGGCTCTGCCGGGCGCCGCCTCCCTCTGACCCGAGCCGCCCCCCAAGTCCTCTCGAATCAAGCCCATCTGCCCAGATGATTGTCATCAAAGGCCACAGCCTCGAGGGATTTCACTTAGGAAAGAATTGCGAACGGGTTTATTACCGTGTTTTGCTGAAAAGCATGCCCGCGGGTGTCCGGGTGGAGTTTGTTTATTTTGCTTGGGGGGCGAGGGTCAAGAGGCTCGTAGTCCCTTGCTAGCTTGTGACTTGGGCTCATTGCTCCTCTCTTGGGACTCAGCTTCCTCATCTGGTAGGTGAAGGACTGGCGCTAGGGCTCGGCCTTTGAGCTCTGACCTTCTGAAATTCTGGGAGTGACTTGATCACAACCCCCTTGCCACACTGTTGAGCTGAAGCGGGTTGTTTCAGCAGGAGATTGGAGCCACTTCTGAGTTTTTCTGGACGTTATTCCAGTCTAGTATGAGGGAGGCAGAGAAGGCTCTGATGTCAGTCTTTTGAGTGGGCAACAGGAAATTCAGATACTGGGTATGGTGTGAGGCCTCATGGGGGAGGAAGGGGGAATATGGCCCAGAGGGTGCTGGCTCAGGACCAACAGAGTTACAAACAACCAAAGGAGGGACCACAAAGGCTCCACCCTCTTGCTTGGCCCACCATCCTGAGGTTTCTTTGGAACTCCCAGCTGCAGGCCCCTGAACTACCTCAGACTGGCACCTCCATTGTTATGCAAATGTTGGGCACTAAGCTGAGGAGTGACCTGTAAGATGGCCCAGCCTGTCCCTCACTCTCCCTCCTGTGGTTTCTTGCTCACCTGTGCTGAGGTCCGGGGTGGAGGTAACTGACTGAGTTAGGCTGAGCTTGGTCATGGTAGCGCCCAGGTCACACAAGGTCAGGAGACTTTGGGAGGACTGAGGTACAGTTGGTGGGTGATGGCTTGGAGAGCTAACGGGGACCGGGGAGGGGCGCATACCTCTTATCAGAAAAGCTGAGCCAAGAACCTGGAATCTTGGTCATGGTCAGCTGAGCTCCGGTCTGCTGTCGGCTAAATCCTCATTGAGACACTAGGGACAGATCCTGGACTCGAATAAAGCTCATCATCTTCAGTATACATAATTATCACAATTGTGATTATTGGCACCTCCCATTTTGGGTGCTTCCTGCAGCATCTACATCAATCTTCATAACAATTGATGAGGTAGGGGCTGTTGTTATTCCGTTTTATGGATAAGAGAACTGAGGCTTAGTGTAGAGTTACCTTACTGGCTGCTCCACCCCATGCCCATCTGGGCTGCATGCCCCTGCCCATGCTGAGCTGGCAGTAGCCCTGGGAGGTAGGCAGGGCACTGCTGGGGTCCCGTTTATGTAATGGGGAGAGTGTGCTCCTGAGAGGGTGGGTCACTTGCCAGCGACCCACTGTAAGGATCAAAGCCAGGACTGACCTAGAGACAAAGAGGCAGCCCAGACCAGGCATCTCCCTAGTATCTCTCTGCGGGCCTTCACCCCGCCCCTGCAATAACCATGGTGCTCTCTGGCTCATCCATGTGGGGGTGTGGGGTGCTGCCTGGCTTCCTCCTACCAGGGGGTTGAATTTCAGGCTAGTAGGGTTGGAGGGTAGTTTAGTTTTGAAAGGATGAAGGAGAGGGCCTTGAGCAAGCACTGGAACTGCAGTGTGGAACTTCAGGCATCATTAGGGGTGAGAGTGTGGTGACCACTCCCCCTGCCTACGGATGGGGCCAGTCAAGAGCCTTGGCAGCCCCCACCCCCAGCATCCTTGGCCTTGCATTGATTGTTACCCTCTGACCTGAATGTCTGGAATCTAGCCTGGGCTGAGTCATCCAAACTCAGGAGTGCTCTGAAGGGACCCAATATAGAAGCCACAAGAATCAAACAAGCCCCCTCTCTCTCCAAGAAGGGAGTGGGATGTGTGCTTATGGGTGAGGACGCAGGTCAGCCATGGCCTGATGAAGACACTTACAGAAACAATCGACTCCTGTTCACCTCCATCTTCCCTCCTGCCAACATGTTAGAAGGAGGTCTCTCTGCTTGAGTTCAGAAATCAGGTTGGGCCCCAGTGCAGGGTTGGAATTCTACCCCAAGGAAGGCTAAGAGAACCTTCTTTTACCACCTCAGCTGTGTGTGGTATTGGTTAAGCCAAGCATGAACAAGGCTGGAAGCAACTTCTCTGCCCAGCTTCTCGGCCATCGCAACTCTTTTCAGTCACCCATTTGACTCCCGGACATGTGGTCCTCACTGTTGAGGGTGGACACTTGTCCAAGCTCCCTCTAAACTTTAAGACCACCCCCCCTCCCCGACTCTACCATTCTGGACCTTATCTTGAGATTTTTGAAGATACTTCTATTTTTCAGCCCATACTATCCTTAAAGGGTAAGGTGTTTTGGATTTTCTACCCATTATATAAAGTGTCCATTATGGGGGAAAGGCCAGCTTCACCATAGTAGAATATACTTACCCTGCTACAGTTAGGCATGGTGAGGCACATCCCTGTGGACTCACATGGGCAGAACTCCAGACATGTTGTGAATGAGAAAAGCAAATTGTAGATGGAGGACCCAGCTATTCACAGCCTCTACAATAAGCAAGCAAACAAAACTCCCCACAAAACAAGATTATGCCCTTTCTTTGGGCACATTATGTGCACGTGTAAATAGATAGAAAAAGGCTAGGAAGCACAGCCGAGAACCTGAACAGTGGTCATCTCTGGGGAGAGGGGGGGAAAGGAACTAGAACTGAGGTTGGTGCAGAGGGACCTTAGCCTTATCTGTAATGTTTTAATTTTTTATGAAAATTAGTTGTCTCATTAAAAATTAATATTTAGACAAGTTTGCTGTTTCTTGTAGTTGCCCCAGACTAACAGTTTGAAGCTCTGAGCTGGCGTTCTGCACCGTGGGAGTGTGCCTGTGCCCCGGCTGTCCCCGAAACCCCAGACACGTGCAGAACACCTTACATACCAGGCGCCTTACCTGCGTGAGCTCATTTGTCATCAGCCGGCCTTAAGTGCCTGCGGCGTGACTTTGGAGCCTTTGATCTGGTCCCTCTCAGCTCCTGCCCTTCCAGACTCTGGACCTAATTTCTTTAGCCTCTCCACAGATGGCAGCCCCTCCAGGCCCGGCGTGTTTTATTGTTCTCCTCTGACTGCTCCGACATTCATTTTCTCTCTCTCTCTGTTGGCACAGGTCGTGACTGCCAAAGCGGGGGGACTATGTAGGGAGGAAGGCATTTTCTGTTTTGTTTCTAATCAGCTTCCTGAAGCTGCCCCTGGGCTGGATGCTACAGGAATTTGCTGGGAGCACTTCTGAGGCTCTAAATGACCCCCTAAGTCCTGATTGTTGCAGCCCATTCACTTCCTTGATCTTCAGATATCTATGGCTCGTCTACTGTGTGCTTGGAGCCGTGCTAACCACGAAGTCTGCTGCTCTGTGAACTGGGAACCCCTCCACCTCTTCCCGTTCCTGCTGTCGCTCCTTGGACCAGGCCACTGTCACCTCTCACTGGAAATTGCAGTAGCATCCAGCTTTGTCCCTCCAATCATTTCTGCTTTCTCTAGCCAGAGTGAGCTTCCTAAATCAAATCTGATCACTCCTCTCCTTTGCTGAAAACTCTCAATGGCTTCCCATCGCTCCAGGGTCAGGGCAAATGCTTTGATAGGGCTTAGGGGACTGAGGGGTGTGACCCCAGCTCTCATCTCCAGCATCCATGCTCCAGCCACACTGAACACTCTCTGGTTCCCACCCCCATGCTCTGGTCTCTGAGGCGACGCACGTGCCTTTCCCTCTGCCTGTGACACTGTCTGCACTGCCTCATTTTTTTCCTAGCTAATTTCTACTTAAGCTTCAGGTCTTACCTTAGGTAGCATTTCTTCTGGCAGAAGCATCCCTGAACCTTATCTTCCCATCCCCACACTCAGAGGAGTTCTGTGTATCTGTCTCTCAGGTCACTTGTCACATTTTATATAATTGCATGTTAAATTTGTCTGTCTCTCCCACCAGACTGTAATGTCTTGAATAATAATAATGACAATCCCCACAACAGGGTGAACTCTTTCCTACCTTAACACACACCAGGCACCGTGCTAAACATGTTTACACCTTCCACGGTCTAATTCTCACCTCCCATGGAGGTGGGAGCATTGTTATCTCCATAGCACAGATAAGGAATTGAGGCTTAGAGAGGTCAAAAAGGTGCCAAAGTCACAGAGCTAGTAGATGGTGGAGCCAGGATTCCAACCCAGCAGTCTGACTTCGGAGCCCGCACCTTCCCCCACTGGGAAGGGCAGGGCTGTGTCTCTCTGATTCACGATTCTATCGCTAGCTCCTAACACAGTGCCTGCCATCTAGAAGGAACTCAATAACTGTTTGTTGAATGAATAAATAAATCAAGAGATGTTCGGCGAATGGCAGCAGATGTAATCCCTGCTTGGATTAGTTCCCTTTAAATGCAGTGAGGGGAAGCAGAGCTCTGTTATTGATCCACACGAGAAACCAGTGGCATGCATAAGTAAGACAATCTGAAGATCTCTAGCCAGGCAGCACCACTGTGGCTGTCTGCTGGGCTCAGCTGGCCAATGGGATTTGATAAGATGGGGCTGGACACACAGGGAAGGTCCTGGAGTCTGGGGAGGGGCTGGGGTCCCCAGGACCAGGTCCAGAAAGAGGCATCTTGGCAGTTTCAGGTTAGCAGAGACCTGATAAGAACTGAAAACTGCACTTGCTGTAGGGAGATTGATGGGGAGAGAACCAATCCATAGGACCTGAATTTATTTTATTCTGTCCAAAGTGAAATTTCTGCTGATGATTTAAATCAGTGGTCTCAACCAGGATAATTTTGATCCTCAGGGGACATTTGACAATATCTGGAGACATTTTTGGTTGTTACAACTGGGAGTAGGGAGTGCTACTGGCATCTGGTGGGTAGAGACCAGGATGCTGCTGAACACCCTGCAATGCACAGGACAGCCCTCCCACCAACCCCAACTAAGAATTGTCAGGCTCCAAATATCATGAGTGCCAAGGTTGAGAAGCCCGGATTTACACAAGGGAATGGGTGAGCCTGGTGAGTAAGTGATGTTTGTGGAAGTGCCTCCTCTGATGGCCTTCGATGACTCTTTAACAACGCAGCCTGTGGTGGGGGAGGGACTGGAGGTGGCAGATGCCCTCTCTACTCCCCCACTTGCTCCCCCACCCTGGAAAACATGACCAGGGACTCAGCCCCTCTCTGTGGTTTCCCTCCCCTCCTCTCCATTCCTCACAGTTCTATTATCCCCTCAGGATCAAAAGCTTGAAACATTTGGTGCCCATATTTGAGGAAAGTGGAGTGGGTGGGTCTCAGATGTGAGCGCGCTTGGCTGTTTTTCTCCAGGAGACTCTGGTGTAGGAGCATTCACACTGGTCATAACTTTGGGGTCACTACCGGGGGGGGCGGGATAAAGATGGGATGGGGGAGGCAGTTGGGGACCATCATCAGGGTTTGCCCAGGCAGAGTGTGAAACCGACCTTTCCCATGCCCCTGCTCCTGGTGGCCTGACCCCTTCTTTGTGACCTATGCATATTCATGTTATAAACGCGAATTCGTGTCCTGAGCACTTCCTATGTTCTGGAGACATTGCCAGGGCCTGTTTTGGTCAGGGGGATGCTTCAACCTTCGAGGAGCAGGTAATCTCTTAGGAGAGACTGGTATTGCTCCCGTGGGCTTTTTAGGAGCCTCTGCAGGAACCATGGACAACTTCTCATCCTTTCTCAGACAGCGAGGAAACTGCTGAAGCCCAAACTCCTGCCTTCAAGATGTCCAGGCCCTCAAATCCGGCTGCACTGCGGCCCCCACCTGAGTTCTCTCTTCCCCACTGGCTCTTCACCCTAATCTGGTGGGTGGGGTCTGCTGCCCGCCCCGCCAGCTGCCTCCTGATCCCTGCTATGGCACATCTGCTCAAGCCATCCTCCTGCCCAGAGCGCCTTTTCTTCTCCTTTAGTCAAAACTAAATCTGCCCGTTGTCTGGCCCAGGCCGACTCCCACTTCTCCCAGGATTTCTTGTCCCCCACTGACATCCCCACTGCTGGGACTTCTGTTATACAGGAGCATTGCCATAATTGAGCATCTCATTGTTCTCCAGGTGTTTCAGCTCTTGTGATTTTGTTTCTTAAACTACCTTACAAATTCCAGTTCTCTCTGCACCATCTCTTCTTTCCTTCCCTTCCTTCCATTTATCAAGTATCAGGTTTGCCAGTAGAAACTGATTGGACTTTCTTTCAAACCGATTAGTCCCCTCTAAGGTCCCTGCTGGCCCCCAGGTTGGCAAAATTGGGG
This sequence comes from Diceros bicornis minor, assembly GCF_020826845.1. Lineage (NCBI taxonomy): Eukaryota > Metazoa > Chordata > Mammalia > Perissodactyla > Rhinocerotidae > Diceros > Diceros bicornis. The sequence goes on along the minus strand of NC_080744.1, from coordinate 64,244,717 downwards.
GTCTTTTGGTCTCCAACTGGCCTGATCTTGCCCTTTCCCTTCCTTCCCTGGGTCTCAGTGACCTCCAGTGACCCCTTCTCTGGCCTCCCCAAATTAATCACTATTCTCATTGCCTGGATTCATACCAAGGAACCTGTGACTGGTTCCAAAATGTGATATCTCCCTAGAGAAATTTTTGACCAGGCCCCGAAGAACTGAAAGGATCAAATTCTAATGAATTTGATGCATGAGCTAGACCCTGTACTAAGACAGTAGCCACTAGCCAGTTGTGGCTATTTAAATTAATTAAAATTAAAAATATAGTTCCTGTTACAGTAGCCATATTTCAAGGGCTCAGTAGCCACATGTGGCTAATGGCTGCCATATTGGCCTGCACAGATACATTTCCATCATCATAGAAAGTTCTATTGGACAATGCTGAGAGAAGAAAAGGCTGTTTTTTAAAAACAAGTGTGAGGTATATCAGGAACTTTGTTCGGTCCTGGATCACCTCACTTAAGAGGTTCTTGCCTTGCCTAAGAGAAGAGCCAAATCTTTAAGGCTTCCTCGTTGAGCTGAAAAGAGACACCTCTGGGCCATACTCAAGCACTAGAGATGCCCCTGCAGTGAGCACAGACCTCGAGGTCACAGAAACAGTGGTCTCCGGGGTAATGAACAGGCCTCTGGTCATCTCCCAGGTCTAGGTTCCAACCCTCTGGCTCTGAGATGCCATCTGTGGATGGCCAGAGATGCTCACTCCCAGGGCGGAGCTGAGCAGAGCTTCTCCCCACAGCCTCCAGGAGGGGGAGGCCTGTTCTGCAGTGGCCTGGGTGCAGAATTCCTAATGTGCTCAGCAATCGACATTCTGCAGCAATTGGTATCAATTATTAAGCAGAAAGCCCAAGGAGAGTCTGTGGAGCAGTGGAGAGTGGAGGAGGCGAGGGGGAGGGAGAGAGTGCTGGGGAGGAGGTGAGGATGGCGAGGCCGGAGGTGCTGAGCCGAAGGCTCAAGTGCTGATCCTCCCACGAGAGAATGTAACCTCAGGATCAGAGAGGGAATGGTCCTGGTCTCCTCCTGTGGCTGAGTGTTCAGGCGTGATGCTCCTCCTTTAAGAGGGCTTCTGGCAAACCTGAGTCTGTGCCGGTGGTAGACGCCAGGGAGCTGAGGGGACTTGAGACTCAGCCTGATGGGAAAGGTGGCGAGGCCTGAGATGAGATGGCTTAGAGGACGTGGTGGGTGGCAGGGCAGTGCTCTTCAAAATCGGAGAGGTGGTCATCTAGAGCAGGGTCGGCACACTTTTTATGTAAAAGGCCAACTGTTTTAGGCTCTGTGGGCCTTAGGATTTCTGTCACAACTTCTCAGGTCTGCTGTAGCATGGAAACAGCCATAGACAATATGTAAACAGATGGGCGTGCATTGTTCCAATAAAATGTTGTTTACAGAAACAGGTGGCAGGCTGGATTTGACCCTACTCCTGATCTGGAACCTCAGTCCTTAAAGTGTGATCCTTGGACCCGCAGCGTCAGCATCACTTGGGGGCCTGTGAGAAATGCAGAACCTCAGGCCCTGCCCCAGAGCTATAGAAAAGGTCTACATTTTAATAGATACCCTGTGCCTATCGCTATCGAAGTTTGAGAAAAGAGTTTAAAGTTGTTCTGGGAGAATCCAGTCAGAATCAGGAACAATGGGTAGAAATGGCAGGGAGTGAAATTTCATCTCAACATCGAGATGAACTTTCTACTAGACAGAGCTGTTCTCACAAGCAACAGGAGGCTGTCTCTGGAGGTAGTGAGCACCCTGTCACTGAGATGTTCAGGCAAAGGCTAGATAAGCACTGGTTCAGGATGGGAGGGAGGACTCGGGCAGGGTAAATAGCATCATGGCTAAGCGTCCTCGCTGGGAGGCAAGCTGCCTGGGTTTGAATCCTGGTTGGGTGAGAGGGTGTTTCACTGACTCTTATCTCAAATGAAGTAATCAAAGACCTTGCAGCGTTGTACTGAGAGTTAATTCACTTAAAGTACTGCACCAGCCCGTACTGCTCACTAACTGCTCAGTGTTGCTGTCGATTAGATAATTCTATAACAGATATCCATATTTTTGGTTGGATCAAGGACCAACCTTTGTATCTAAGGTCTCTTCCTTCCCACTCTGAGATTCGAGGCCGGGGGAGGGGGAGGATTTGGGGAATAAGAATCGTAGCCAGTGATTTTTGAGTATTTGGTGTGAGCGAGGCATTATGCCAGCATCCATCGGTTAATGGCTCTCAGATTACTTTCAGATACTCCTGGGAGTGTAAGAGCAGAGAGATTATAATCTGTTGCTGCCCAAGCACTCTGCATGTTTCAGCTTTAGAAAGTCAAATTGAGCCCAGAGATGATGTGTATGGTTTTGTCACCATTAGATTTATGCTGTGTTGAAGGCCCAGAACTCCCTGGGGCTGGTCAAAGGGCCGCCTCTTCTGGCCACATCGCTAGCTCAAGTCTCAAGATGGCGGGGGGTGGGGTGGGTGGGCGAGCTAGAACATTTTGTTGCAAAAAAAAACGGCTGCTGACTCCCAATCCTATTGGTGTGGAGACACCCAAGGATGCAATGCTCCTTCTGGCCTTGCTGTTTTTGTGCTTATGATCCCAACTATAGGTTTTAGTGACAGACCTAGGTTTGGCTTCTTGCTCCGTCACTTCATAGCTGTGTGGTCAGGGCAAGCCTCTTGACCTCTCTGAGCTTGGGTTCTTTCCCTTATGAAGTGGACTGATAATGCTGCGTGCTTCACAGGGTTGTGGCGAGGATAAAGTGAGGCCATTTGAGGCTGCCAAGAGTGGTGCAGACTTTGGTTGTCATTTTGATGAAAGCGGTAAGCAGGCCCTTCCTTCCCTCATGGTGCTTGCCACATAGTAAGGGGTTAACACATGCTTACTGAGTGTGAGAGGAGCAAATGGTCTTCTCCTACAGTCTGAGAAGAAACTACTTCCAAGTGGGGGCGAGGTGAATGCTCGCTCCCTGCCCTGCCTCCAAAACCTGACCACCATCATTTCATCTCCAGCATCCATTGTGGACTGCAGAAATTCCCATCAGCCAGTGGTCTACCCACCTTTCTTCCACAGCTTTGGCTTGGCTTTGTGAAAACCAACGCAGAGCTCTTATCTTCCCAAAGAAACCTTACAAAAAGCAACACACTGAATTTTTTGTGTGCGTGTGTGCGTTTTAGTTTCAAAAGGTAGACGGGAAGGACAATGAGGGCTGCCCTTTGCACCCAAGAGCAGTATCTAGCAGAGCTTGAGGAGTCCTTCCTCACTGCTTAAAGCTCTCCCCCATCTCCTCCCTCACCTCCTTCCCCCATCATATAATTTTTGGTGCGTTTTGGTTAATTAATTTAAAGTGACGATAGTCCCAGACGAAGCTGTAAATGGGTTTCAAATGGTGCAGCGGGCCACCCACTACTGGAAGATCATATTGCAGTGACAACATTAAAACTTGAACAACCCTCAACAAGGCGGGAGGAGGGGAATCCTAAAACCTCAAGTAAAAACACATTTCCAGCTCTGTTCCTTGCTGCAGCCCTTAAGAAAGTGGAAACAGATGGATGGTGGCTTTGATAATGAGAGAGGCAATCAACTTTAGATTAAAGAAAAAAAAAACCCTAAACCCTACCCAAAAAGGATGAGTCTGACAGTAAAATCCCAGACACATAACGTTCCAGTTAAGAGGCTATTGACATATTAGCCGGGAACAGAGCGGGTTCTGAGAGAGGTCAGTCCTTCTCTCCTGGAGCACTCCCCATTGTTCCCTTGCCTCCGGAGCCAGAGCGCTCCGCTCCCTAATTGAAAACACCACGGCGTCTTTGGACGCTTGCGATGGTCAGATTTCCCCTGGAAATCACTAAGTGTTCTCCGGAGGCTTGGCTGCTGCCTGCTGCCAGATTCTCGAGAGGAGAAAAGGCATTTCTGTTTTTAATTTAACTTAATTATTATTTTTTTTTTGTTGGGGGGTGTATGTGTGTGATTTTTCTGGGGGGAACAAGATACCAGGAACAAAGAGAAGCAGTTCCATATCAAGAGAAAAGAAGACGTTGAAGTCCCCAGATCTGGGCTCATGCCTGCCTTTGGCCACCTACCAGCTGTGTAACTTGGGGCAAGTGCTGACAGTTCTTGTGCCTCCATTTCCTCGTCTGTGAAATGGGGGCGAAAAAGCCTACTGCACAGGGCTGTGGAGGGACTCAGTGAGATGATGGTGTGAACCCACTGGGTAAATGCAAATGCCTGAGCGTGGTTCTGTGGGTGGAAAGTTCTCAGTGATTGAAATGGGCAGAGTGTTGGGGGAGCTGTTAGAATGGGAGCTAGGGTCTTGGGCTTTTTTTCCAGCTCTGGCCCTTGCCAACCCGGGGTTTTGGGGCCACTTCCTTCTGTGGGCTGGCCTTCAGCCTTCTGCCTGTCTGATCAGGGCTGCCATCCCTGCCCTGCCCACTGGCCAAGGCAGGGAGGAAGAGCTAATGAATGGTGTGCACCTGCTGGACTGCCAGCCCTTTGTCCACCGCTGGCACATGTTGGACACTCAATAAATCATTGTCGAATGAGTGAATGAACGTGTGAAGGGGCTTGGGCAAGGAAAAAGGTAATATTGCTGGAAAGTGGTGCAATTAAACTGATTTCTCAGTCATCACAGCACATTCCTCTGGGGACTTTGTTGGAAGAGACAGGCCACGTGAGCTTCTGTTGTTCAGCAGGTTGTTTGAGGCCCCAAAGAGAAGAGAGACTCAAATGGGACGAAATCTTGATTTGATCCAGAGAATATTTGCATGTTCGCCAATTCAATCCTTTTGGAAAATACAGAGATTTGGGTCTGATTCAAGCTTCTGCTCAGGCTTTTTTCAAAGGCTGTTTTTGGTAATATTTATAAGCATCATGGGGACAGGGGCTGGGCCTGTCTTCTTCACTGAGTATTCTAAGCATCTAACAGGTGCCTGACACAGGAGAGGCCCGATAAATAACTCATGGTAAATACAGATCTCTCTTTTTCTCTCCCCTCTACCAAGCCGAGATGAACATTGAGGCTTGGCAGCTTCTGTGCAAAGGGGGACTTCAGAGCTGTGGCCTTCTCAGATGGAGAATTCCTCAGGGCAGTTAGTCTGCAGAATTCCCCAGTGGGAGCTGGGTGATGGCAGGGTAGGGGTAGAGATTGAGATTTAGGGCAGAGCTCTGTTCTTTTTCATATTCTCCCAAGCTGTAGCCAAGACATCTGGAGATGTGCTTCCTGGGTTGACTGCTATCTTTTCCGGGTCCTCGCTCCCTGCTCTGGGCAGTTCTTGGTGTGAGAGTATATGCTCCATCAGATGTTCTCCTCAAGTCCAGGGCCTGCTCAGTCCACTAACGGCTCTGTGCTTGCGGTCTCCTCACGTGTCAGAATCCACTCGCATTTCTGGTGAGAAGGTCGTTTACTGCCAGGGTCCTCAGGGATGGAAGTAGCAGCAAGTGAGAACTGGGGTCCTGTCGATGAAGCTTGCTTAAATCTCCTTCTGACGGCCTTGGTTGGACCCTGGTCGGTGCTCCTGGCAAGATGGCAGCTGCAATACGTGATGTGCTTGACCTCTAGTCTTGTTCTTTCCTCTCCTTCTCCCTTCCACCCCTATTTATCTCCTCTGCCCTCCTTCTCTTTCACCCCATTCCCCTGCTCATCCCCACTCTGAAAATCTAGATCTTGGGAGTCGCTAGGCTTACGGCAGATCAGGAGGGAGGCTGGAAAGAGTTCTTCCATACTTTATAACAACGAGCTCTGACAATGGCATTTTCCTCCAGCCGCTGGTGGCCAGTCATGAAGAGTGGTGATCCACTGGCTGTGTCTTTGACTCTTAGAGCAGCTCAAATCATGGCAGTGGGATAGTTGTGAGACTAACTGGCTGTTGTTAGAAACATTTAGAAATATCTCCCCTTTACTCCAATTTCCTCCTCTCTGCCAGTCTCAGCTCTAACAGCTGGAAGAAATTTCTCCTTCATCTGCTCTATTCAGTCTTTCACTAACCTCCATCAATTTTGCCTTTGAAATTTCTTTTGTAATGGCCTCTTCTCTCGTTCCCACTGCTAATTCCTGAGGCCTGGCTCTCATCCCCTTTGCATACCGAGCTGCCTCCAGAGCCTCTTGGCAGAGTTCCCTGCCTCTGGTCTCTGTGTCTTGGCTCCACCTTGTACAGCCAAGCCAGACTCATCTTTCTTAAGCTCTGTTTGCATCTTAGGATGCCTCAGCTCAAATTCTCTGGGCTCTCCAAAGTACTTGGCGTTGCTTAGACAGCTTTGGTAGCTCCCTCTCCCTGTAATTTCTTCCTGGAGTGGTGGCTGTATTAGTTACCTGTGGCTGCTGTAACAAATTACCACAAACTTGGTGGCTTAAAACAATAGAAACTTGTTCTCGTACAGTTTTGGAGTCCGGAAATCTGAAATGAGTCTTAGGGGCCTAAATCAAAGTGTCAGTAGGACTGTGCTTCCTCGGGAGGCTCTGGGGGAAAAATCTGTTTCCTTGCCTCTTCCAGCTTCTGGTACATGCTGACACCCCTTGGCTTGTGGCCACATCACTCTTCTGCCTCGTGGTCAATCTTTCTGTCTCTGTGGTCACATTGCCTTCTCCTGCTATGTCTGTGTGTCAAATCTCCCTCTTCTAAGGAACTTGTGATTGCACTTAGGGCACACACAGATAATCCAGGATAATCTCCCCATCTCAAAATCCTTAATTTCATCACACCTGCAAAGTCCCTTTTGCCATGTAAGGTGATATTCACAGTTTTCAGGGATTAGGATGTGGCTATCTTTGGGGACCACTATTCAGCCTACCACAGAATTCTGATCCATTCAACACTTCAACAAATATCTCTTGAGCCTACTATGTGCTAGGCTCCATTCTAGGCAACAAGCATCATTTTAAAACTAGCAAGCCTTTTCAGATCCAGGCTCCTGCAGGGTGAACCACCCCTTCTCTGGCACTTTCCCTCCTGGAGCATGGTATTATCACATAGCATGGTCAGCACCTCGTATCACATTGACAACTGTTATACGCCTGTCCCCCTCCATTTGTATGAGCCCCTTGAAGGTTAAGTTAACTTACTTATACCCGTACTTAGTGCTAGGTGGGTCATCAAGACGGGACTCAATGAAGGTTTATTGAGTCAGTGAACAAGTCTTTTATTGCTTCCCTTCTTTGTTCTTCCTAAATATATTTATAATTTGCTTGGGTACTAAGATGGCTCTAAGAATACACGTCTGCCTCAGAATTCAATGTTTAGGTTCTGGTCTTCTTGGTAGTCAGCTCCTTGGGTCTGGGTGACTTGGGGCATAGCTGTTGTGGGCATCTGCCACCCTGCTTTGCCTGGTCCCCAACAGTGTCATATACAATAATGTATTGAATGCTTCCCATTACCCATTTCTCCTGCCCATTGGCTTGGGGGAGTGCAGGAGAGGGGAAACAAGAACATGAGAAGATTGCAGTCTGCATTGACTCCTGAGTCACATTTCCTGAGGGTTCTGCCGCTTGATGTTGTCCTAGCCTGGCCCATCCACGTCCACCGCCTCTGATACACCAGCACAGTCAGTGCAGATCTGGTAAAACCGTGCTCTGTGTTCCCCTTGGCAGGTGGGATGGATGCTCTCAGTAGGGCCTTTCTCCACAAGTCCTGACACACGTAAGGCAGAAGTGGGACAGACCCTGTTACCTACTGCCTGTGCTGTTGGTTTATTATTTTAAAATTGATCCTGTTTCCCTGCCTTAGGAAAGCATATATAGTACAGGAAAGCAGGGGTGCTGACTGGAGGCCCGTGGATTAGTACACAGCCCTGCCAGTGCTGGGCTTTGTTGTAGTCTAAGGTCTAGGAAGTGTTTTAAAAGGCTGGGTGACTCGTAACTTCATGCTTGTTGTCTTAAAACCTTGGCCCTTCCCCTGTTTCGGTTAACTGTGTGCCCCCTGTAGGCCCTGGCATCGAGACCTCACCAATAACTCTTTCCTTATCTACAACAGCGTATGCTGCTTTTCCAGGTGGAAACTCTCTAAGAATAAAGATCATCTCTCACACACACACACACTTGTAACTCTCTGGCCTCCCAGAGAACTTAACAAAGTAGAACTTGGATGAGAGCTATTTAGATGTCAATGAGTGTTGTACAGTGCTTTCCAAGCTGTGTCATTCCCTCACCTCTTGGGTGACTTTTGTCACATGGCTATACCACTTGTGCTATCATTTGATTAACATTTGTATTTAATTTGTCTCAAATTTTAGCTTGTATAAACATTTAAAAGGAAACATTGCATCTATATCATAAATAGAAAGCCAGCATCACTTTTCATAAATAGAATTTAACTGTAAAAATAAATATACAGAGAACAAAACAATGTTATTGACCTAGCAATTGAAATAAACAATGAAATGTAGAGTAATAATCGAATTGATTTACAGAATCTAATTGATTCACAAAAATGAGATCCTCAGTGAGAAAAATGGAATGGCTTATGACCAGCCAGTAATGAAAGAATATTAAGGGGCCAGCCTGGCAGCATAGCGGTTAAGTTTGCGTGCTCTGCTTTGGTAGCCCGGGGTTTGCCGGTTCAGATCCTGGGCACGGACCTACACACTGCTCATCAAGCTGTGCTGAGGCGGCGTCCCACATACAGCAACTAGAAGGATGTACAACTATGACATACAACTATCTACTGGGGCTTTGGAGAGAAAAAAGGAGGAGGATTGGCAACAGATGTTAGCTCAGGGCCAATCTTCCTTAAAAAAGAAACCCAAAAAACCCATTCTTTGAAAATACTGTAAAACTTTACAAAAAGTTGCCAAGAAAAAAAAAGAATATTAAGCTTGATATCATTTGATTTAAGATGACCACGTGTTTCTTTTTCAGTTAAATTATCATGTTTTTTAGTTTTGAGGGGAACCAGCACTGAGAAGCCCACCTCACGTGAATCCATAGCCAGAAAGGGCACCTTACCATTGCCCAGATGGTAAATTTTAAAAAATTAAAATGTTTTAGTGTGTACTTTTTTGTACATGTAAAAGAATATATGTATTCATAACTTTCTTCATGTGAGGTTATGCACCATAATTATAAAATGAACCTGTGAACCTATGCCGTCGTAAGAATGTTACAAATAACTGTGCTCCTCTCTGATTCCAGTCCTTCCCTCCCTCTCCTCCCCTCCTCAGGAAAAATTGTCCTGAATTCCTTTGCATTTAAAAATAGTTTAGCCACTTGCGACATTCCTGAGCACTATGTTGTTTAGATTTGCTTGAATATGAGCTTTATAAAAATGCTGTCATACTGTTAGTATCTTCTAGGAGACTAGATAATCAGTTAAGAGGTATGTATGCAAGGGATATTATTCCAGGTGAAAATGAACACATTCAGACCGCACATGACCACTTGGATTAATCTGTGTGAGGTAGGAAGCCAGTCACCAACTCCCATTCTGCTCAGGCCAGTCCCAGCTTTCACTTAAAATGGAGTTATTAGACGTGGGTGAAATGAAAAGGACTCCCCTTCCCGCAACTTGCCCACCACGGTGACTTCCTATGGAGAAGAGAGTTCCCATAGAAGCCAGAGACTGCTGTCCTCAGAAAGGCCTGCTTGCAAGGCTGGCCCTTGGCTGGCATCCGGGAACTTGGATTTTGGGAAGGCCCCACCATTCCCTGTAAGAGTGGCTCACTGTGCCTAAACTGTCCGAACAGTATGATTCATGCTGAACACTTGCTTCCCTCCTGGGAGTCTGGAATTTTGGTACAAGGCAGGCCTACATGACCGACACCCCCTCCCACCTTCCCCCAATAAAATCCACGGGCACAGAGTCTCTAATGAGCTTCCCTGGTAGACAGCGCTGCACACGTGTTGTCACAACCCATCACTGGAGGAATTAAGCATGTCTTGTGCGACTCCACTGCGAAAAGACTCTGGGAAACTTGTGCCTGCTGTCTTCTGGCCTTTGACCCATGAGCCTTTCTTTTTGCTGATTTTGCTCTGCATCCTTTCATTGTGATCAGTCATAGCTATGAGTACAACTATGTGCTGCGTCCTGTGAGTCTTCCTGCGGACTTCTCTTGGGGATCCTAGCACTCCTCGAAACCTGCCGTTTTCCTGTACCACTCTGAGACTCTGAATAGAGGACCCTTGGCTCTGGGCTTTATACTTTGGAGGGCCCTGAGTATCTCAGACACACCCCCACACACCCCTCTGACACTTGGGATCTGGAGCTCTGGGCTGGCCCAGTGCAATCTGTAACCCTAAAGACCAGCTCTCATAACTGTCACCATTCAGGCCCAGGGAAACCCTTCTGCGGATCTCTTGCCTCATGTCCTGGAAAACTGCATCCAACACCGTGAAGGCTGTGTGCTGCACACTTCTGACGCCGTCAGCACAGACCCCGCTGCAGAAGGCGGGGAGGATCTGAGTAGGAGAGGAGCGGGTAAGAGAAAAGGCAAATTAATTAACTTGTCAAATCCTTCCTCTCAGCTTGAATGCAATAGATTCTTGTATAACAAATTATTGTTTCTCAGCAGCCCCAAACATTCATTTTCTTGCTTCTCTTCACGTTCCAATTTCTGGTTCTGGAGATAAGAATTAACACAGTATTCACAGCGCTTGCATATGGATGCTGAGACATATTTTACCATAGTAAACAGCTCATATTACTCTTAAATTTGTACACATGCAGCTCAAGATGTAATATGTGTGGAGCATGACATTGCTTCTTTACACTGGCAGTGAGATGGACACACAAATTGCTTTATTTTTATAAAAATATTTAATAGCTAAATTTTCAAGAAATCAAATTAAAAATTTGCAGCTTTATTTAAGTACCTTTGATTAAAATATCTTATATTCATTATGATTTATATTTTGCCTTTTAATTTTTGTAGCAATTTTTAATATTTTAGAAGAGAAACGACTTTTACTGAAACCATATCAAAATATGATTTTAATTTTTCCAACTTTTACATATATTTTAAGGTATTTTAAAAATTAAAATACAGTCACAGTTTATTCCCTTTAAATACAATTACATTTTATTTTTCAATCATTAGATGATTAACATCAATAGAATAAAATTTTGTGAAAATGAACATACTTGGAGATTTTGCTAAAACGAAGGCAAAAAATCTTATGAAATAAATATAAAATAATACATGAGTTATGTCTCTCTTTATTTTAATACACATCCAAATATCACCAGCCCAATAATGGAACACCAAGTCATGCGTAATAATAATTAAATTCAGCTGTCTTTGATGGAAAATTTTTAGTCATATAGAAGCCATAACTTTATTATTTTTTTTACATTTTGTTTTGAACATATTTTTGTCAAGGTAGAGCATAGGACATCAAATTTGATGTAACACATGTAGACACGTGGTGTGTGGGCCCCATTTCTCTTTTGCCCTGACCCTGCCAATGTTGGGGCAGGTCTGCCTCCCCACTTCTTCACATGCGACTGTAGAAGGACGTGGTCTCTAGTGTGGTAGGAGCCCTTGGAGCAGAGGGCCAGGCAGCTGTGTGGACCAGGCCACAGCTGACTCTGCATGTGTGTGTCACCAGGGCCAAGGCCATGCCGAGGCCAAGGGAGAGAAAAGCCTGGGAGCCTCCCCAGTGGCCTCAGTGGGAGGCCCAGAAAAGCTTCCTCCACACGCGCCCTGTGGCCTCTCCACGCCCTGCTGGGACTCGGGTGCTGGGAGAAGTGCTCAAGCTTTGGGTTTGGGTGAGGGGGTTAAATTTTAGCTCTGCTGCTTTCTTGCAATGTCACTCCGAACAAATTTCCTGAAACCTCTTTGATCTTGTTTCAACATACATAAAATGAGAATACTCATTCTCACTTTTCGGCGTTGTTGGGAAAACTGGAGATCTGTATTTAAAACACGTAGCATGTTCCCTGGACTTTGGCTTAATACGTGTTAACCAATGTTACCCGACAGGAAAACTAAGGAAAGATGTTCAACAAGAGGCTAAAGTCATACTGGTGGTTGAGAAGGAGAGTGAAGAACCGAGGCATGCTGATGCCCAGTCTGATGTTTTTTCTATTTCCTGGGTTCTGAATACCTACAGTCCCTCTGAAGCCCACCTGCTCTCCTGCCCACACCTGGGTTAGGAAGGATGCCTGCCCTCCGAGCGGCGAGGCATCCTGGTCTGAGCACCAGGTCACTTTCCTCAGGATTCTGCTCGGAGGATTTACAGCCAGGTTGGGCGCACACTGGAGGTCCCCTTACCTATAAGTTATTCCATGGGTAATTGGATTTCTTTCTATCGTGGGAAGCCAGCCTGTGTAAATCCATGAAACCTGGGACCAGATGATATAAGGGTCACCTGAGTCTCCACGCTGCCTACAATGCATCTTCCAGGAAAATGATTTCTGTGGGCACATCAGTTACCGTGGTCCCAGGGTAACGATAGCTCAGCTCTGACCATTCCCCTAATGCTGTGTTCAAGTGATGTAGTGGTCACTGCCCCCTCGGCAGCCTTGCTCTCCAAGTAGAAGGGCCTCACTGACACCTGCTGTCGCTGCTGGGTACCATAAACCTAAAGGGGAGGCTGGCATCAGGGAGGAAAGACTGCTCCCTTCCCAGTCTGCTTTTCTTCTCAGGCTACACTGACTCAAGTTCAGAGACTCTCCGTCCTTCAGGTGAGCCACCTGGAGGCCAAAACACTTTCAACCATGGCACCAATCGCCATCCATTTGCGAGACGATAAAATTAGAACCTACCTCACACCGTGTACAATAACAAGTTCCGGACGGATTAAAGATGTGTGTATTAAGTATAAAATATTAACAATTAAAAGACAATGTAAGACATATTATATATATGTACGATTATGTGTAAGTCTATCTAAGTATTTATCTATATCTCTATATGTCTCCATCTACATATCTATATCTTGGAGTGGAGAAGGCCTTTCTAAGTCAGGCACCTAACCCAGAAGCCAAAAAAGAAAAGTTTGGCAGAATGAACCACCTAAAAATTAAAAAAATAAAAACAAACCCTATACTGTGAAAGTCACCATAATTAAACCAAAACGTAAATACATAAGTGAAAGCCTGGGAGAAAGTATTTGCTACATATTCTAGCAGGAAAATTGTGAGTATCCACACTATAGAAAGTATTCCTCCAAATCCATCAGAAAGAACAAAAATAGACACGAAGTTTGCCTGCATGCACACAGTACAAGTGGCTCATTAAAGCGGAAAAAAATTAAAAGATATTCAACCTCACTAAACTAAAGAAATATGAGTGAAAACAACAATGTGGCATTGTTTTTATTTTTGCCTGCCCAACTAAAAAGTTCTATGACCTTCAGAATTGGTGAGAGTGAAGACATGAGCACGCATACACTGTTGATTTATATCCCTACGACCTTTTTGAGGATGATTTGTCAACAGATAGATAAACTTGAAATGTGCTTATCAAATAACCCGCGATCTCTCCTCTAGGAATTTATCCTCCAAAAATCACAGCATGAATGAGTAAAGCTATACATGCAAAGACATTCACTGTACTATGTCTTATAAGAACAAAAATTTCTGTAAGTTAAAATTTCCATCACAGAGCATGGTATATCTGTGTAATGAGATTCTATTCGACTGTTAAAAAACATGGCAGAGCTGTGTAATAAGAGCTAACATTTTTCTGAGCATTTGCCGTGGGCTAGGCGCTGTTCTGAACGCTTTATACACGTGACCTCATTTAACCATCTCAATACTTTATAAGGTAGACGCTGTTGTAATCATTCACATGCCACAGAAGAGGCACAGAGAGGTTATTAACCTCCACAAGATCGCACAGAATTCCAGTTTGGAAATACAGCTTTCAATAGTTACTATTTAGCAGTAGATAAATCATTTTAAATAAAGGCTTTAACAATGATTTAAAACATAGTATATTGTGACTGCAGAAAATGTGGAATTATAGAGCTGATAGAGTGAACTGGTCGTCTAGTCGGTTCCGGTGTCCCCTGCACCATCATCTCTTCTGCATTTGCTTCTCTCCTTGTTTTCTTCCCAGTATCCTGTTTCCACGACATCCTACTCCAATTCCCAAAAGCCAGAGCAAACCTGGTCGGGGACAGGGAGTCACCATACAGTTGAGGTGCCCTGGCCCAACCAGGTGACACCATAGGGGGCTAGTCCAGGACTGAGATCCTGGTCCATTTCTGATGGCCAGAGTCACAGGGTCGTAAGACCTCTAGCCGCTTGACTCAGAAGGAGGTCCTGGGCATGGCAGGAGCCTCCGGTGCAAGTGTGGAGCAGAGGCGAGTACCAAGGCTGGAGAGCAGTGGCTGGCCAGGCAGTGCTGGGCCCAGTAGCCCTGTTAAGCATCTTGGACTGGTCTAGACCGATGGTTCTCAATGGGGGAATGTCCCAGGGGACATTTGGCAATGTCTGAAGACATTTTTAATTGTTACAACTGGGGAGTAGGTGCGACTGGCATCGAGTGAGTAGCAGACAAGGGATGCTGCTGATCATCCCACAGTGCTCACCATGGATGAAGAATTATCCAGCCCCAAGTCTCAATAGTCCTGAGGTTTTGAAACCTGCGTGGAGTTAGATCTCTCTGGGCGGCCTTGCAGCAGGAGGGGTGAGGGTCCTGAGGGTCCCACATCTGGAAGCTCCTTGGCTGGTGTGCTCATATTCTAGAGGAGAAGCAGATTTCTCCAAGGCCAGGTGGAGATGACCGGCTGAGTCCTCCCAGGGGGCCGCATTTCTGAGGAGCTGGGAAGAATTAAGTTATAATAACGACTGACGCTGATACAATGCTAGAGGGGTGACAAAGAGCTTCCTCTGGGCTTGGATTCAGTACACACTGGGGTCCTCTGCACCCTCCCCTATTCTTGGGGTCACACGCAGGGTAGGGGGAGGGGGGACGGCTGCACCTGCTTCTCATTCTCCCAAGAAATGAGTTTCTTGTCATAAAATTCTCCACATTCTCCCTTTGATCGTGACTCCAACAACTCAAACCCTGCGTGTTATTCCAGGCTCCACTTATGGGAGGCCTTCCCCAGCAGATGTCAAGGGAAACGTGCTCTTTCTCCCAACACCACGGGGTACTGACGTTGGAGAGGTTGGCTGGAGCTCAGATGCCATGAAATCAGAGGGGTTAAGTGTGGGCTTCATGTACCTGATAAATATATATATAAGCTTGGAGGGAGGGTTGGGCAGCAAGAGTTGGCCAGGGGGGCTGCGCATGTGGGAGATGAGCTGGATACCACGTGTCAGGCACTTTGTATATACTATTTCGCTTGCTTCTCATAACAACTCCTTGAAATGGGTTTGAGGATCATCTCTATTTTTCTGAGGAGGAATTCAAGCTCAGAGAGGTTACCTAACTTGGCCAAGCTCATGTAACTAGAAAGTTGAGCGCCTGGAAAGGGTGTGGGGGTCTTTTTGGGGCATCATGGACTCGGTGAGGGCACATGTGACTGAATGAGGGTAGACTGGCAGGAGAGCCATGGACCCAGGACGGGTTAGTCCTAGGTTAGTGGGCACTGTCGCCATGCCATTGATAGGGCAGCTTCAGGCTAAGATGAGAATGGCCACTGGACAGAGCACCACTTCTCCAGGGCTGGAGGAGATAGGGTGAGGGGAACTGGGAATGAACCAGAGAGGGCAGGGGCCTCCAGAATAGGTGCTTAGAAGGGCCTGTGGACCAGAATGGAAGTGGAAATAGCTCCAAGGGGCTAAGAGGTGCTCTTCACTATATCACATGTGTGCCCTGTGAGTGGAGAAATGGGACGTCCCATGTTAAATAGCACGTGGCTCCCTGGGGGGCATCTCCCTTCTGTTGATGAGCGAATGGTCTATGGTTAAATGTACTACCAGGGTGCCTCTAGCTTCTCAGCCTCCTCTGCAGCTTTCCTACATAGGCACTCGGCCAAGAGGACAGAAATCCAGCCCAAGCTCTGATTTGTGCACCTGCCCAGAGGGGCACATTTTTCTAATTCAGCTGCAGAGGAGGCCTTGGGTACCACAGGTCTGGCAGGAAGTACGTGGCCAGAAAAGAGGAATCAAGGATGGCAGGACACTGGGTCCAGGACTCCAGGAGGGCAAAGACTGACATGTATCTGCATCTGTATGTACAACTCCTGGGCCTGGGCTGGCACAGGGGGTGCCCAGGAAGTGTTTGCTGAGGGGATAGATAAAAGAGAATCACCTTCCTTTTAGTTTCTTGGGGTGAGTCCTCAGCCTTCTTTGGAAGAAGATTTGGAAGTGAGGAGGAGGATGCTATTGGCCATGTAAGATGGAGGCTAAAAAGGGTGGAAGCTTGACTCACTGTGTCAACTTCATCAGTAGATGCTTTAGAATCCTAAGAAAGTACTAGCTGAACTTTATTGAGTGATCAATTACCATGAGCCAGCCTTTGTGCTAACCCTTCTGTGACAGGCAGTTTTATATGTCACCTTACCTAAGCTGTGGTCTCCAGTTACTCAATCAAATGCTAATCTAGGTGTTGCTCTGAAGGTAGATGTCATTAACAGTCCAAAACCAGTGACTTTAAGTAAAAGAGATTCTCCTAGACAATTTGGGTGGGCCTGGTACAATCAATTGAAAGGTCTTAAGAGCAGAGCTGAGGTTTCTCTGAAGGAGAAGAAATTCTGTCTGTGGACTGCAGCTTCCGCTTGTGTCCGAGAGTTCCAGCCTGCCCTTGCTGTCAGCTGCCCTCTGGATTGTAGACTTGCCCAGCCAACCCCACAATTACATGAGCCAATTCCTTGCAACCAATCTCTCAATATATATCTCCTGCTGGTTCTATTTCTTGATTGAACCCAGACCTATATACTTTCATATGGATCAATTTATCTAATCTTTTCAAGAACATTGTTATTATTTCCATTTTAAACTGAAGCCGAGCCAGGGCAAGCAGTGCCAGCAAGCAATGAAGCTCAGACTCAAACCTCAAGCCTTCTTGCTCCAGGGCCCAAATGCTCAACAGCTATCCAGAGAATCACAGGGAGGGGGCCATGTCAATAGCAGCCAGTGCTGGACACCTGTGCAGCTTGAAGATGGACCGGGAAGTTGTGATTGGCTGGTTGGGACCAATGTTGTGAGGGAGACGGTAGCAGCTACCCAAAGCAAGTCACTGTGGCCGCGGGACCTGGGGGACACACACATTTCAACGTCACCTCCCAACAACAATCTGTCCTTTACCCTGAGTTCCCTGACATTCTGAGTGTGCCTAGAATGTTCCCTGGACCTTGCATTTGCTTATATATTTATTTTTTTTAAAGATTTTTTTTTTTTGAGGAAGATTGGCCCTGCACTAGCAACTGTTGCCAATCTCCCTCCTTTTCTTTTTTCTCCCCAAAGCCCCAGTACGTAGTTGTGTATCATAGTTGTAGAGCTGTAGCTCTTCTATGCGGGACGCCGCCTCAGCATGGCTTGATGAGTGGTGAGTAGGTCTGTGCCCAGGATCCGAACCAGCGAACCCTGGGCTGCCAAAGTGGAGAGTGCGAACTTACCCACTACGCCAGCAGGCCGGCCCCGCATTTGCTTACATTTTGCTTTCGCGTTGTCCTCCAGTAGTTTGTTCTGTTTCAGTGTTTTCTCCCAGGGCTTAGCTTACTAAAATTCACTGAAATGTTCACCATTGGTCCCTTAAACTGAACTCTTTCCTCTGATTCGTTCATTCAGAGTGACATCTGAGTTATCCCAGCTCACTCTGAAGAAGAAAGGTAGGTGGTGGCTCAAAAGGAATTCAAGGGCATCAAATGGCCTGGCAGTGCCACCTGGCTGTCCATCTACCACACCTGGGTGAAAATTACTCCTCAAGGGCAATACATTAAAGAAAAACCTTTGGATCCAATGTTTGGGGTGTTCATTTTACATAGTTTAAAATCCTGGAGTAAACTTCTTCTGTGGCATTTGATTTGTCTCCACGTAACAGCTCAGACCCTGAATGCTGACACCTCCACTCCCCACCTCCCCCTGCCCACAGCCCTGTTGCTTCCGCCTCCCCGTACCTGCAGCCTTGGGTGAGACGGGCTGAACACAAGCAGGCCAGGAGCTGGAGGATGGAATGTGTCAGCTCCTAGCAATGATTTTGGAATATGCAGAATGGAACAAGAGCAAAAGTAGTTATTGTGTGTGGTGTGTGTGCATGTCCATGTGTGTTTATCTGTGTCAGAGGAGGTGTGGGGCAGCAGGCAGAAGGAAGGGGCTGAGAATGAGCAGGAATTGAATATTTGTTCCAGCCTGAGAAGGAAGGTTTAAAGCCATGGGACAAAACTGGGCGTCTGAACTTTCGGGGCCTCCAGGAGTGTGGCTGGGAGACAGACGGCTCAGTCCAGAGGAAGCATGAGGGACAGAGACCAGTGCCTGTGACTTAATGACTCAATTTCCAGGACTAGCGTCTTTTCATTCTTTCTCTGTCCGTCTTTGTCTCTTTCTGTCTCTGTCTTTCTCTATCTCTGTGTCTCTGTCTCTCTCTCACATGTGTATGCTTGCATGCTCTTTTTCTTTTGAAGCAGAAAATCTATTGGGTAGCTTACAGACTCACCAGGAAGAGGAACACTCAGACCTTCCAAAGGCACAGGGACAAAAGGCAGAACCACAGGCCAAGTCACCCCAGAACCAGGCCTGTGGGGACACCACTGCTGATGCCCTGCTGGCTCCTGGATGTCGCCCATGGGCACTGTGGCTGTGCAGCTGGACTCTGGCTGCTCCCACACCGGAATCAGGGAAGCTTTTCAAAGACCTGGAGTGTCTCTGCTGGGAGCCTTAGAGGTGAAATGAGTCCCCAGAGAACCCAGCTGGCTAGGTGGGGCCAGCCAGATACAGCCTTGTATAAATAAACCAGAGTTTATTGTTGGACATAAAAGAGGCAGTTATGGTCATCTCTTGTGCCAGCTGGGCACAGAATGTGGACGAGGAACTTCAAACTCGTATTTCACCTTGAAACCCCAGCAGTCCTTCCCTAATTTCCCCCGGAGATTGTACGAGAATCTCTAACCCCTGGTGAGATGGATGGATTAGTGCCACGTCTCCTCATCTCTCCAGTTCCAAAGGTGCAGAGTCTCCTGAAAAGTGGATCAGCCAAATGGCACTGGAGTAGGAGAGAGGAGACAGAAAATCAAGGACTCAAGATAATGTGAAACGTGGAGATACTGGAATCTTTCAGCTGTAGATCCCGGCTTTTGTTTGTTTGTTTACTTTGGGCTATAGATTTTTTTTTTTTTTAAAGCTGAGATCTTCACCTGCAGGAGCAAGCCACTGTGTTCCTCAATTGTGGAGGGCAGTGATGGGGGAGTGGGTGACACCGAGAAGAGGAGGCCCCAGCATCTCATGGCAAGCAGGCTGCTGTTTTGCTGCTGTGGCCAGTTACAACCTGCTCTGGGAGGAGAAACCTCCAGAGTCCTGGGAAGTGAGTGTCTTGAGGTCCTATCCCATTCTGGAAGAAAAGTCAGACCCTAGAAGAAGAGGTGAGGAGTGACCTCTGTATTTCCGAGCCAATTCCTAGAATATGACAGAGAGGGCCAGCGGCGAGTTCAGCCTCACAGAAACCACAGGCTGTGAAGCCTTGGAATACGTAGACTTTCTGGTTCCTTTCTCTTTGTACCAGAAAACCAGACCTGCCTCTGCCAAGCTTAGGGCTGAAAATGGGGCCTCTGGGACTGGAGCGAGCAATGGGGGTGAGAGAGAGCCTGAAACCTGTGGCCTCCTCTACACGAGGAGAACTGGCTGTGCCGGTGGTGGTGTGTATACATATGTGAGTGTGTGTGCATATGTGAACTGTGTGTGTATGCATGCTTGTGTGTGTACTTGTGCATGTGTGAATGTGTGTATATGTGTTTGTGCATATGTGAACGTGTGTGTGTATGCTTGTGTATGTGTGCATATGTGAACATGTGTTTATGTATGTGTGTATTTGTGCATATGTGAACTGTGTAGATGTATTTATGCGTATGTGAACATGTGTGTATGTATGCTTGTGTATGTGTGGCTATGTGAATGTGTGTGTATGTATTTTTGTGTGCATTTGTGAACGTGTGTGTATTTGTGTGTATGTGAGCCTGTGTATGTGCGTGTGAATTTGTGTGTATGCGAACGTGTGTTTATGCACGCGTGTGTGCGTGTGTGGTGGTCACGGACGGTGGCCCTGCTGAATGCCTCCTCTTCACGTCCTCTGAGGGAGAAGTGCCATTTCTCTTGAGGACTCCTGGGACTGTGGAATATCCGAGAGGACACGTTTGCCCAGAACAAAGCAAAACCCTCAAAGGTTCTTTCCTGGCTCTGAATCTTGAAAATTACCTGCCCTTTCATCTGCGTCTCACACCCACAGCCTGTCTGTGTCACTGTCATTTTTCATCTCAGTTCTCATCCTTTCTCTTTTGTCTCTCTGTCTGTCCGGGCTGGTTCGCTTCTCTTTGTCTTTGCAGAGTCTGCAGTCCCTGCCTCTGTCTGTCCCTCCCTCTGCCTTGGCTGGGTTCTCTCTCAGTCTGTCGCTTTTCTCTCTTCTCCTGGCTTGTGCTGAGCAAAGTGGCTGTCAGGGCCATCCCTCACTAGGGCCGAATCCCAGAGAAAAACAGTGTTGGAACTGGTGAATGCTTTTGGCTCCCTGTCTGATTTTCCTCCAATTTGGTTTTGAACCTCCCTTGGAGCCCTGGGACGTCTGGAGGCTGGCTGGGACGCCCTGGGCCCTGGAGCTCTGGGCCCGCAGCCTCAGCACCTCGAGCCCCACCCCTCCTCCTGCCTTGGAGTGATCCCATCGTCCCGTCTTACAAATTGGGATCGCTCCCTGCATGCAGGCTTTGGTGACAGCCACCAGATGGTAGGGACTGGTTTTTATAGTAACTCATTAACCTCTTGCCATCCTACAATTAAGAAAGCATCTAATTGCTTTTTCTCCAGCCATCCTATGATTCGGGCAGCTTGCGTTCGTCATGTGAACCAATTTGCAGCTAGAGCCTGAGCGAGTGGGAACAGCAGGCTGTGATGAGCTCAGACGTGGTGAGCACGCTGGGTGGCCCTAGATTGCCTTTTGGGACCTTTTGGGAGGAGGGGAGCACAAGCCTCGGAACTTTCCTGCCCCCATTGGTTTCCTTCTGGCTTGATGGAGTCCTGTAGATAGCTCTGAATGCAGCTTAGAGATTATTGAGGTTCTCTCTCTCATTTACCTGTTGAGGAGACTAAGGCCAGACAGGTCAAGGGACTTGCCCCAAGGCACACAGACACAGCTAACCAGCGGCGGAACCGGGCTGCAGCCTGCGTCTTGCTCGTTCCCCACCTGCTGTGCTCTGGGCTCCTCCTTGCTTTGCCAGCATTCCCTGGGAGACTGTGCTTCTGCAGCACCTGTGCACTCACACACCTGGACTGCCTTTAGGTGCGTAACACCCAGAAGTTCTTGACTTGGAAAGCAGCTCAGAGCCTCCCTGGATGCATTAACCATCTCCATCCAGAGAGGCAGGACCCCTACCCCCTCCACTGCCAGTCAGCACACCTGGCAACATCAATGCAGCACTGGGGGTCCCTGAGTGCATAACACTGTGACCTTTAGGGCTCCCATCTACCCCGCGCCAGCTGACCAGGGTGAATGCATGCCCCAGCTGTGGGGCTTTCCTTCCAGCTCACAGCAGAGGCCCACTAGGCCTTGCAGAGACAGTTAAGAGCATGCCTGCCATCCCTTTCTTGGCACCGCTTCTCTAGGGCAGGTCTCCAGGCATCTGTCACTTACCGTGTCCTTGGTCCCTTACTGCTTGTACCTTTCCCACCCCCCCACTCCTCTCCTTCCTCCCAAACCTGACACCCTTCTACTGGGCCTCAGATTCTTCTGCTCCATGAGCAACAGATTCCCTCCATTCCCAGCAGGGTGGACACGCAGACCAACCACCGAGACCCCCAGTCAAGGAAGGCCTTGCCTCAGCTGCTGGGAGGGTGGTCAGCAGACCACCTTTAGATGTCAGTCTCTTTGGAGACTGTCTTAGCTACAAAGGGTGCTTCGCCCAAGGTCATGCCTTTCCAGGGGCATGCCACATCTGATGACTGACCCAAGCAGGAGAATACAGTTTGGCTATTTTGGTCCAATGCAGGACAACTCTGACGGATCATTTCCTCTCCAGAGCTCCCCATGGGGTTAGCCATGGGCCTGTCCTTGGGCCTCATCACAGCACCATTTCTTCCTCTGTCCACTTCTGGAGCATCCCCTTCACATCCCCAGGTGTTGATCCCAATATGGTAGCTCTATATTCAACATTTTGAGGAAGTGCCAAACTATTTTCCACAGTGGCTGTACCATTTTAGATTCCCACCAACAATGCATAAGGGTTCCAATTTCTCCATATCCTCGTCAGCACTTGGTCCTCTTTCTTTTTTTTTAATTGAGGTAACATTGATTTATAACATTATACACATTTCCAATGTACATCGTTATAATTTGACTTCTGTATACACTACATCGTGTTCACTACCAAAAGTCTAGTTTCCATCAGTCACCATACAAATGACCCCCTTTGCCCATTTTGCCCTCCCCACACCCCCCTTCCCTTCTGGTAACCACCAATCTGATCTCTGTAGCTATGTGTATGTTTGTTCATCTTTTTGAATATGGCCATCCTAGTGGGTGTGAAGTGGTATCTCATTGTGGTTTTAATTTGCATTTCCCTAGTGACTAATGATATCGAGCATCTTTCCATGTGCTTATTGGTCATTTGTATGTCTTTGCTGGAGAAATGTCTATTTATATCCTTAGCCAATTTTTAATTGGGTTGTCTTTTTACTGTTGAGTTGTAAGAGTTCTTTATATATTCTGGAGAGTAGACCCTTATCAGATATATAATTTGCAAATATTTTCTCCCATTCTGTGGATTGTCTTTTCACTTTTAAGAGTATCCCTTGACAAAAAAAAGTTTTTAATTTTGAAGAAGTCCAATTTATCTATTTTTTCTTTTGTTGCTTGTGCTTTAGGTGTCACATCTAAGAAACTGTCCCCTAATTCAGGATCACAAAAATTACACCTATGAATTTCATAGTTTCAGCTCTTACATTTAGATCTTTGATCTAGTTTGAGTTAATTTTTCTGTATGGTATAAAGGTCCAAATTCATTCTTTTGTGTGTGGATATCCAGGTGTTCCAGTGTCATGTGTAGAAATGACTATTCTTTCCTCATTGAATCATCTTGGCATCCTTGTTGAAAATAAATTGGCCACAGATGTATGGGTTTATTTTTGGATTCTCTGTTCTGTTCCATCGATCTATACGTTCATCCTTATGCAAGTACCAAACTGTCCTGATTACTGTAGCTTTGTAATGAGTTTTTTAAAAGATTTTATTTATTTATTTTACCCCCCCAAAGCTCCAGTAGATAGTTGTATGTCATAGCTGCACATCCTTCTAGCTGCTGTATGTGGGATGCGGCCTCAGCATGGCCGAGAAGCGGTGCATTGGTGCGCGCCCAGGATCCGAACCCGGGCCGCCAGCAGTGGAGTGCGCGCACTCAACCGCTAAGCCACGGGGCCGGCCCTGTAATGAGGTTTTTAAAAATTAAAAAAAACTTCCAGCTTTATTGATACATAATTGACATACAACATGGTGTAAGTTTAAGGTGTACAACGTGATACATGTATATATTGTGAAATGATTATCACAATAGAGTTAGTTAAAACCTCCATCAACTCACACAATTACCATTTTGTGTGTGTGTGGTGAGAACACACAGAGAGATCTAAGCTCTTAGCAACTTTCAAGTATACAATACAGTATATTATTTATGTATTTATTAGCTTATTGACTTATTTATTTTGTGGAACAAGGGGAAGGGCCTAATTCTGGTGTTTCCGTTGGCTCAGTGTGAAATGGGGACAGACTCAGAGGCAGGAGCCCAGGCAGGGAAGACTCAGGGGGCGAAAGCTCCGGGGATGCCCCAAACCTGGGACCAGCTCCTGGCTTCTTGGGCTGTGTGACTGGAAGCTTGAGGAATCTCCGCCAGGCGCCATGGTGGGGGCAGCCCCACTGGCCTCTCAGTGACACACAGCACGCACAAAAGTGGACAGGAGGAGGGAGGAGTGTGGCCACTCAGCCGCCCCTCGCACCCTGCAGCACCCCACAGCACCCCGAAACGCCTCCTCGGAACCTCCAGCCTCTGTGGAACCGAGTTCAACAACCACGCCCCAGTGGGGCTTTATAACGGTCAGCTTTGTAACCCGTGCCTCGCTTGGGGAGGGCGTCTCTCCGGCGCCTGCCCATGGACAGATGGGGTTCACGAGCTCCCCGGGAGTCCGTCTGTCACGTCTTCCAGCAGCCCCATCTTCTGTGGAGCTGACAGCTGGCCTGGCTGCCTCTGCGGAGTGGCAGCCCCTCTCCTGCCTGGAGCCAAGTCCCTCTCAGTGCCATCACTCCTTGGGTGAGTTCCTGTGGCGGCAGCGACTGTTAATCCTGGATGGTAACGAGACCCCAGATAACTCCTGTCCTGCACAGAGGGACAGGCCTCTGCACAGACTCCAGGGCTGGCATCCGAGACCCCAGAGGCCAGAGGTCCCAGCCAGAGCGTGCAGCTGAGCATGCAGGTGTGTGTGAGCATTACAGGTGGCCTCTCTCAGGAGTTCTATCTACTCATCCTCTCCTTGGAATCCTTCAGGGACAGAGAAAACTTTCTGCCTCCTTTCCTGGTACTGGAATTCTCTCCCACTCAGGGATGCCCAGGTCTGGTCCCCAGATGCCTCTTGGAATATCTTAGTGGGGGAATGCATGATCACTCGTCCTCAGGCCTGGAAGAATCCCAGACCTTCAGAACCACAGGGGAAAGGCAGCTTGGTTCAGGAGAGAGGCCACAGACTTCAGAAACATCCTGACCGGGATCCAATCCCGGCTCTAACACTCACCAGCTGTGTGACCATCGGCTAGTCACTTAACTTTTCTCGGCTTCTGTTTCCTCCTCTGTAAAAACCTGATAGGGTTGTTGTGATAATGACGTTAACACATTGCCTGATGTCTTCTAGGTCCTGAAATGCTGTATTTGTATCTGTTGAAGGCTGAGTTCCCAGGTTCCAACTCTGAGAGAGTTGAGCACTCAGGATGTTAATTAGGGAGTGCCCTTGGGGTCAACAGCCATGGAAGGAAAGGGAAGGAAGCAGCAGTGGGTAGAGAGAGAGGTCCATCTGTGTGGTGAGGCTCACCTGCAGCGTTGCCACCCTCGTGGAGCTCTGAAGCCAAAATGGCCTTTATACCTGGTGCTGGAGGTCCCTAGCTTCCATGATTCACTGGAAGGACTCCCAGGGCTCAGCACAGAGTTGTCCTCACGGCGATGGTTTATACAGTGAAAGCAGGCAAGTGAAATCAGCTGGGAAAGGCAGACAGAGGAAGTCCGACGGAAACCAGGCTCAAGCTTCTGAGAGTCCTCTCCCAGCAGAGTAACATAGGACGAGCTGCATTCCTCCAGCTGCAAATTTTGACAACACGTGTGAAATGTGGTCTACCAGGGAAGCTCATTAGACACTCAGCGGCCAGGGTTTGTGTTGGGAGATGGTGGCGGGGGGAGGTGGGGGCTGGCTACAATAGGCACCCTCTGCCTGCCTTGTACCAAAATTCCAGACCCCCAGGAAGGAAGCAGGTGTCCAGCATGAATCATACTGTTTGGACAGGTTAGGCGCAGTGAGCCACTCCTATCAGGGAATGGTGGGGACTCTCCCCAAATCCAAGTTCCCGGATGCCAGCCAAGGACCAGCCTTGAAAGCAGGCCTTCTAAGGAGAGCAGTCTTGGGGGGCTATGGGAACCCTCTCCCGTACATTTCTCCACCTCAATCAGTCATCAGATGTGGTCCTTCCGGGGGAAGCGGTGTGACTGTGGGCGCAGCTGCTCTCTGCTCCCTCTCTGCCTCTCTGAGGCGATCCCTGAAGGGGCTGACCGCTGAAGCCCGCCTGCCACAGCCCTCCCAGCAAGGCCTCCCTCTAAGGGGGATCTGTGTCCATGCGTCTGCCACAGGCACGAGATGAGTGAGGCAGCTCCTTGCCCCCATGACTATGGGACGCCAAAGAGCTTAGCTGTTGGATAGCTGGCCATCTCATGATCAGGCCACATGACCTCGTGTGGACCCTGGAGAACTAAGCCAAGATGGAGCCCCTGACGTTGTTCATCCATGAATCATTTACAGGCTGTGCATAGGTCAGTCATCGGGAGAGTGAACATGGAGCTTGGTGTTCCAGGGGGAAGTGAGACGGTGCTAGGGAGACAGCTTGTCTGTAAACACAGATAATCAGAGTGGAACATAATAGACTGATGGTAAAGATATATTTGCTGAATTGAATTGATCCCACTGACTGCCTTGCCCGTGCTGAGTGCTGTGGACTTAGAGACATAAAAGGGGCTTGATTTCTGCCCTTGGGTGCTCACTGTCTGGGGGCAGACTGACCTGTAATAAGAAAGATGTGGTAATTCAGAGAAGCAAGACAGGGAGCAGAGAGTGGGGAGGTGGGATGACTACTGTGCCTAGTAGGAATGGAGTGAGGAGGCAGGGCTTCCCAGAGGAGGTGTCATTTACGCTGGGCCCTGAAGGATGAGTAGGAGTTAACTGAATGGACAAGAAGAGAGGAAGGAGATTTCAGGAATGGCCAAAACAACAAACTAGGGGTAACTCGAAGCCCATGAATTCTTGCGATCCCTGGTGTCTGACTCTTTTGAGTGATTTCTTCTAGATCAGGGAAATTTCCTGGAGTCATAGAATTTCAAGTTGGAGAGAACCTTAGAAGCTCCCATCGCTGAGTGTGAATCCATACCAAGTTGTTGGGAAGTTTCTGCTTGCATCCCTCTGATGACAGGGAGCTCACTACCTCATGAGTCTGTGCATTCATGTGGAGGCTCAACATGTTAGCAAAGTCTTCCTTCTACTGAGCTGGAATCTATTTCCTTGTTTCTTCCTCTCATTGATCCTGATTTTATCCTTTGGATTGACCTAGGACAAATCTAAAGCTTTATGGAATCCTGAGGGTCTGTAGATTTTTCCACTGTTACTCTCCAACTAGTTAGTCCATCCATCCAGTCTCCAGGAGAGAGGCAGCGGCTGGAGCTGCAGAGCTGTTGGGAAGCAACATAATGAAGTGATTACGAGGGAGACTCTGGAGCCAGACCGCCTAGGGCAGAGTCTCACCTATGCCTCTTACTGTGTGACCTCAGCAGGTGACTTAACCTCTCTGTGCCCCAGTTTCTTCATCTGCAGAATGGGGCTAAGCAGAGTGCAGATGATGGGGATAGGGATCGGCACCAGTCACCAGGTGGTGGTGAGGATTAATTGCCTTAGTACTTGTGCAGTGCGCAGGACAGTGCTGGCATTTAGTTAGCACTCAGTCAGTAGACGAGCTTCAGTTGCTGTTAAAAAGTGGCTGTAATCGCTGCCAGGCCACAGGAACGGTGCCACAGACCTACGAAATAAAATTAGACAAAAATAGCCAGCAGGGCTTGATGAGGATAAGGATTTTGCCCGTGAGTGAAAGCCACTCATCTCGTTCATACCTTTTGTTTCCTCTTGTCTCTCTCCTTTTGTAACCTATATGTCAGCCGTTTGGCTGTCCCCAAACTCTCCCATGGATGGGGTCACCCTTTGGTATTTAAATAAAAATGCTGCAAGTCCCCATTTCATGAATAATGGGAGACCCACGGTCTCGTCCCTTCCACAATTGAATCCTAAAGCAACCACAACTTTAGGCTGTTCTCTTGTGGATCGTGGGTGTGTATGTGTGTTACAGCATAGCACAGGGAACTTCAAACTGGATGTGACCCACGTTGCTCTGAAGGTCCCGGGCCACTGCTGCCCTGGGAAATTCTCCCCGACGTCTACTCCCCAAGGCCCCCCATCTGCCCCGGTTCCCTGGCTCCTCACTCTCTCGGGAGCCCCACATCTCCCCCTCTCTTTGCTTTCTCTGCCCTTTTGCCCCTCTCCCTTGGGCTGCCCCCAGAGAGTCAGGATTCCTCCACTTTATTAGGAAGAGCAGTTTTTGGCCCTCTACCCGCTGCTTGGGCTGGGACCTATGTCTGTAATTAAAAACACGAGCAGCAAGCAGCAGGGGCTCTGACATGTCATCTTCCCTTTACCGGGATCAATTTTCCATGTGGCTCCCTGCCCCACCAGACTCTGTCAGTAAAGGGGTCCAGGCCATGATGTCATTGCTCCCTGATATAAATTATTCTACATCCCTACCCTCTGTAGAGGCAGATGGAGTTACTGTCTTTTACTTTTGAAAGTATTTAAAATCTTGCCTCCTAAGCCTCGAATATCTTCCTTCCTTCTCCCTGGCTCTTCAAATTCTGCTTACCTGCCCTTTAGGAAAGAGCTCAGGGTCTGCCTCCTCCATGAAGCTTTCCTGATCACGTGGTTTGGAATCTCATGGCAAGGCCCCCATTTGGCCATTACTTACCTGCTACCTGGAGTTAGATAATCTAAGTCCCAAGCTTGTGTGACTTGTCACCCCAATTAAATGCCCTTTCCCAGAAGTCTCAGGTGAGTCTTAAAGTTCACTGCAAAGTGGTGGGTACTGGAAAGTACAGGAGGAGAAAGGAGTCAGAGAAGCCTGGGTTTCATTCTGTCTTCCCCATCTGCTGGCTGTGTGGCCCTCCACCAGTTACTTAACCTCTCTGAACTCAGCTCTTCCACCTGTAAAAGTGGGAAAGAATGCTTGTATCACACAGTTACTGTGAGAATTAAAGGATATCGAGTATGATTTAAAAAACCCCAGAAAATAACAAGTGTTGGTAAGGAGGTAGAGAAAAGGAATCCCTTGTACACTGTTGGTGGGTATGTGAAATGGTGCAGCTGCTGTGGAAAACAGTACAGAGGTTCCTCAAAAAATTAAACATAGAATTGCCATATGACCCAGCAATTCCACTTCTGGGTGTATACCCCAAAGAATTGAAAGCAGGGTCTAGAAGAGATATCTGTACACTCACGTTCATAGCAGCATTATTTGCAATCGTTCAACCACGGAAGCGACCCAAGTGTCCATCCCTGGATGAATGGATAAACAAAATGTGGTGTATACTACTGTAGAATAATATTCAGCCTTAAAAAGGAAGAAAATTCTGCAATATGCTATATCATGGACGAACCTTGAGGACATTATGCTAAGTGAAATAAGCCAGCCACAAAAGACAAATGATGTATGATTCCACTTATATGAGATACTTCAAATAGTTAAAGTCATAAAGGCAGAAAGTGTAATGGTGGTTGCCAGGGGCTGGGGGGAGGGGAGAGTGGGGAGTTGTGGTTTAATTGTTTTATGAGATAAAAAGAGTTATGGGGATGGATGATGGTGATGGTTGCATGGTTGCATGACAGCGTGAATGTGTTTACAATACCAAACTGAACACTTAAAAATGGTGAGATGATAAACTTTATGTTATGTATATTTTACCACAATAAAAAAAAGAAGGAAAAAAAAAGAAAGTTGAGTGTGTCAAATTCCCCTGGAGGCTCTGGCCCACAGGAGGGGTTTTATCAATTTTAGATTCCTTCCTTCCTCTGGAAGAACCCACAGAATAGGGGAGGGGCTGACAGACAATGGGCCTTGGGTGATCTACAGGAGACTAAAAACTGAAGGGCAAGTGTACTTACTGAAGAAATGGGGACCAGAGGGTGATAAGAACAAGCTGGACCCAGAAGGCCACCCGACAGACAGACAAGGCCCTGTCTGGAGCCCATGTAGGGAGCTGACACATAGCAGAAACTGGGGCGACAGGCTTCCTGCTCCCTCTGCTGCTCAAACCAATCTAAAGGCAGCTCTTGGGACTCCTCATGGCCTGTTCTCCTGCCCAGAGGTGCCCGCTGAGCTGGACTGCTGCCTGAGGACCTGGGACCCGAAGGAAGGAGAGGTTGTGGCAGGGCAGACACCAGGGAGATGAACGCGCACAGCCTGGTGAACTGTGACACCGAGGAGCCTTCTGAAAGGGTGGACTGAGGCATGGAGGGTGGAGAGGGAGCCCGGAAGAGGTCAGCCCTGCCCCTCTGAGCCTCAGTTTCCTCAGCTGTGCAAAGAGAGCATTGGGCTGTGTGATCACCAGAAGGAGATGTTTCTGCTCGGCAAGTTCAGGAGTTTGGCTGTGTGTGTGTGTGTGTGTGTGTGTGTGTGTTCTTTGAGAGCTCTGTGCACTCAAACGTGGCTCGTTCAGACCCTGTTGATTCTGAACATGTAATTTTTTTGACTTGGACTAGCTGAAGGCCACTCTTGCATAATTCACACAGAAGAGGGCTTGATTCGCTCATGAAGAGTGTTGGTGTGATGACAGGAGAATCACTCCCGTGACACCGGGCTGCCTCTTACCAGATGCCTTTCAGATTCCAGCCACACTGACAGGCCCTCGCTGTCCCCTAGTCCCTCTCTGGCCTCTACCTCGGTGTCTGGGAGGTTCTCGAACTCCACCACCCAACTCACTAACTGGATATTCATTGTTTTCATTCCTTTATTCCATCTGTTGATGACTATTTTAATTTTTATAATCATATTTTTAACGTTCAAGAGTTGTTGCTTTTCAACGCAACATATTATTCTGTATGTGTGTGTCAGCATCTTGACTCCTGAGAATATGATTATTTTAAATTTGTCTTCCGTTTCCTCGATTGATGCTATTCCCTCGAGTGTTAGTTCTCTCTGTGAGGTCGAGACCGCTCTTTTATGTTGTTGGTTTTCCTTGGATGTTTGGTGGTTCTCGGTTGTCTATTCACATTTGCACGTCAGGCTCCCTGTTTGTTTCTCATGAGACCCCCTCGTGTCTTAGGCTGTGATTTTTCTCTGCACTTGGTTCTCTGTCAATTCAGTCCGTTCTGCTTTCTATCTTCCAGGAATTCCCCCAAATTTCTGGTCTGCTATTCCACTCACCCTCCCTCCTTTCCTCTCTCTCTCCCTCCCTTCCTTCCAGTCTTTAGTACTGGAATACATAGACCTCCTCCTCCCCCTCCTCCCCCTCCCCCTCCTCCTCCTCCCCCTCCTCCTCTTCCTCTTCTTCTCTTTCTCTTCTTTTTATTCCTTCTTCTTCAAAATGTATCATTTCAGTGATCACAGAGACTTTGGCTGGAAGAGAAGGACATGTCAGTTCTCAGTCTAACATCTCTTTTGGCCCTTTTGTGTCTCTTCGAGCACCGTAGAGGAATCCACAAGATGAGTATCATTTCCTTCTTTTTATGGATGAAGAAAGTGAGGGATTAAATGACTTCCTTGGAGTTGCACTGTGAGTAGGAGACAGCTTGAAATCACATCTTGTGACTCCAAGTTCAGTCTTTTTTGCTATCTCACCTTTCTGAAATCCCGGAGACTTTTTAACTGCTCCCACTGTCCAATCTGGGCTCAAGTCAGTGGTCAGTGTGCCTTTGGGAACCAAGGGCAGCACGGAACTGTGCGCTTTCTGTGGGAGCTGGCCCAGGAAGCCCCTGATGCACTGTCATGGGAGCAGAGAACCTAGGGTTTGCTCATAAGCTACAAATCTGTATTTATTTCAAACCATTCCAGAGTTCAGATTATTTAACAAGTCAGAATGACTTTCTTTCCCCAATAAACCTTAACTCATGATGATTGGACTACATTGTCTGACTTATTGAATTGTTTATTGATTTTTTTCCCAGGCAGTGGTTCTTAATAAAGTATATTTCTTAATAAAGTAAATAAAGTAGTCTGGTCATGGCGTGGGATATAATCTGGAAACCACCTCTCAGAAATGCTGGAACACAGGAGCAGCTGTGTCTACACCGGAAGTGATACTTTCAAACAAAAGGGGAAAGTTCCAACATGTCCTAAAGGGTGGGAGGAGGTTACCGGGTCCCCTGAAGGCTGGGACTTGAACTTGAAGGAGGAGAGAGTCAAAGTCTGTGATATCCTCGTGGATGCCCAGTTCAGGTTCGACGCTGGTCAGTGAGTGCTTTTCTCAAAGGGTCTTTTAAGCCATTTTTGAGGTCCTTGTTCTAAGTTCCTAGGGAAAATGGACTGGGAAGCTGAACCCGGGCCCTGGAAATAAGCTGTGGTCAGTAGAAGCAACCAGTCAAGGATGGTGGAAAGAGACGCATCTGCCTGTGAGTGCAATAGCAGAGGAGCTAGGAAGAGGCAGGGGCTGGGGAAACAGAAATTTCTGTCATGTCATGGGTGGCAACAGGCCTGGGCCTATGGGGATGGCAAGACCTGGGACCTGGAGCCCAGGAAGTGAACTGGCTGGGACTCAAATCCAGAAACTTCTGTGGTTCTCACTCAAGTCACCACTGGACCCCAAGTCTGGAAAGGCCCAGGAAGCAGGAGTCACATGAGAGAGAAGTGTGGGCAAGCAGAAGTGGATTTTATCTGTTGCCTTGACTTCCCCCTATCTGCCCTGTGCCTCCTGAGACCAGTCCTGACGGCCATCTCCACTGCTGCCTTTGGGAAATTGACTGTGGCCCATCTTCTCTTGGACACGCCAGGCATGAGGGCCACTTGCCTGGCATGAAAGAGTTCGTGCAGTGTGGGTGTATAAGGCTCCAGCATCCTGCTGTCAGGGACCAGCTTCTCCAGGGAGTGATGGATGAAGTCCTCAGGGGATGGACTAAATCAGGTGCCAAGTATAGGTGAGACATGTAGGCAAAAGATGGTGTTGTGAGCTGGGTTATGAATTTTTAAGAAAATCATTAATATTAATAGCCATCCATATAAGAGATCATTCTAGGTAAGGTGCTGCAAAGCAGATGCACACGTGTGGGCACCACTCTCTGGGATCCAACTCCCTATTAGAGTTGGATGGTATCTCCCCGTGAGACCAAGGGCCACTCCCCTCCCTGATCATAGCAGGAACTCTATCCTCTCCATCAGGCTGCAGGGGCCCCGAGGGCAAGCACTGTCTTTCTCCCTCCCTCCCTCCTGCAGAAGGGTTGGCCTTTCCCAAGGCACAGTCCATGTCTACTCCACCTGGGGAGCTTCAGAAGGATATACATCTTCAACGAATTTGAGAGCTTCCCGAGAGTAAGGAATGCTCTCTTCCCTGGGAATTTTCCCCAAGTAGGACAGTCTGACCAGAGCAGGAACTTCTCGAGCCCAGGTGCCATATTTCTCATTTTATTTCCTCTCACAGTACACAGGTTGAGCCCTGCACACACTGAATATTCAGAGCTATTATTGACTGCCTGGGACCACAGTGGTGGTCCCGGGGATGGTGGGGGCTTGGTGCTGAGTTAGAGATGGCTCTTACCCTTTAGTCACCTGAGCTGGTGTTTTCCTAAGGTCTACTTCCCTAGGTAAACTTGGCCTTCCACCTCCATGAGTTCTGCATAGTGCAAATGTTCTCAGGGAAAGAATGGGGCTCACAGCTTGTCAAGGGCACTGAACACATGGTTTTAACTCAGTCTTCTTCCAGCAAAAGTATGTGTTCCAGGAGCTTACCCTA
The DNA here is from genome assembly GCF_020826845.1 of Diceros bicornis minor. NCBI lineage: Eukaryota > Metazoa > Chordata > Mammalia > Perissodactyla > Rhinocerotidae > Diceros > Diceros bicornis. Next base: position 64,211,417 of record NC_080744.1, on the reverse strand, counting down.
GCCCTGGGAATTATTAAGAAGCCATTATAGAATTCATTAGTTTGTTAATAACCTTTCAAGAACTCCCCACCTGTGATGCTGTGACTGATGCTGTGACAAGTCACCCTGGAGTCTACTGAATTTGTTCTGGGAGGCTGTGTGTGTGCGCGTGTACATGTGCGTGGTCTTCAATGTGATGATGTTGGCAGTGGAAAGGAAGGAAGAATTGTTTACTGAGTGTCAGGCAGCAGGATTCCAGTCCCACGAGTTGTGTGACCTTTGACAAGTCACTTGGCCTGTCTGGGCCCCAGTGAGTTTACAGCCTGAAAACAACACAAACCATCCTGCCAATCAGAACCAACCTTTCTTTCACACAGAATCCTCCTCTCCCACTTTCACCACCATCAGAGAAAATGAAAGCAAAAATGATTGCTTCTCTAACAACTTTTTTTTGAGGTGGGGAGAGGGCGTCACATTTCTGTTCCAGATCTCAGTACCTAATTTCCCTCAAACAAAAAGCAAAGGGAAATATGCTTGAGATGAGAGGGCTGATGTAAGTCTCTGACGCTCATCATCACGGTGGTGTTGGCACTAAAGCCTGAATAAGGTTGCCCATTTCATTTGGGCTGCATCATACAAGGTCAAGGGAGCCAGGTCCAGCTGCTCCAAGGCCTGATGTTGACCATATGGTGAATCTGAAAGACTCAGAAACCAAGTCCCAAGGACACAGAAGAAACACGTTTCCACCCATTTTATCTCGTTACTGATTGAGCTTCCCACATCAGACACATCTCTCCCAAGGTCAAAGTCACCTTCAATGTTCAACCGGTCACCATGTGCCAATCAGCACCTCACAGGGAAGGCCAAATGCTCACTGGTTGAGAGAATGGACGAACTTGAGTTTGAATCCCAGCTTCTTTCTGTGTTTGACCCTTTGCTAGTTAGTCAAGTTTTCCGAGCCTCCGTATCTTCATCTATCACAAGGCATCCAGAGGGGACTGAATGGAAACTCTTTTAAGCTGGGAGAACTACCACTTGAGAGACTCCAAGTAGTTCTGCCTCCTAGAGCGGACTCTGGGAGGGGCTGCTGTAAGCCAAGGACACACGTACCCAGCCTTCTCCCGGAGGTCCTGACTGCAGGATGCTTCCAGCTGGTATCAAATGTTCTGTTTTGTACTCTGCTTCGGCGAAGGGACAGAACTGCTTCCCCACGGGGTTAAACAAAACTGTTCCCCTCTCAATGTGGAGGGAGTGTACTCCCTATCTGTAAATTATTATTTCTCCCAGGGATGTGTTTGGTGGTGTTTGTGTATGTGGAGAGTGTGTGTGTGTGTGTGTGTGTGTGTGTGTGTGTGTCTGCTCTTGTCTACGATTTTGCTCCCAGGAGATAGGCAGTGAAGACTGCACCAAAGGGAAGTATGGTCCAGGCTTTGGTCCATCCCGCTGGACATGGTGAAAAGGAGTAGCCCTGGCTTGACATGGCTCAGCCTTGACTGGGTTGCCGGCCTCTTCTGAGTGATGTTATGTGGGCACGATTTGGGACAACGTATTGTGCACTCTTGTGAGTGTCTTACCTGGGCTAAAACCCTATAGCATACACATTTCACTCTGAAACAAATGTAAGTTGGTGCTAGCAATTGTATTGGGATAAAGTTAATCCTGGGACAGGGGTTGGAAGCAGCACAGAAGCCAGGCCGGGAACCATCCCAAGGAAGGCTTTGGCTTGGGGCTGGGTTTGCACCACTGGGTTCAGGGAGTAGCACTTTTACTAACAGCCATGCATTTTCCTCTGGGTTACAATTGCCCTCTCTTACTCCCAAGGCTTCACTCAGGTCAACTGGCAGAAGGGGAACTGAGAAGCACAGTGTCCCTTCACTGGTGCTAAAGGGGAGATTTGGATGCATGGAGCACATTTTGAAAAGCCCTAGTCTTAAGGAAGCAGCCCCAGTTCCTTAGCTTGGCCTCCCAGGCCCTCCAGAACCTGGGCCTTCCAGTCCTTTTTTCTTTTTTCACCACAGTAACGTCTCCTCCCCACCCCCTCTGCCTCTCCACCCCTAACCCATGTCGTGCACATAGCAGGTGCTCAGGAAGTGTGTGTTACTTGAATGGAACTGAGCATCTATCTTGGCCCAAACCCTGGAGGCCCCCTTGGCTCACCCTCTCCCTCCACATCCACCTGCTCTCCAATGCCAGGCCTCACAACCCTTCCACTGTCAGGATTTTTCATCTCCATCTTCCTTTGCATTCCCACTGGTAGCCTCTGGTGAAGAATTCAGCTTGGACTCTTGCAGTAGTCTCCAAGCAGGTGAACTATCCTTAGACTCTCCCTATCTCCCACCTGCTCTGCAGATTGTTGCCAGGAGACTCCCTGCAGGTTGCTGCTTTGATCATGTGCCTCTCCAACTCCAACTTTGTATTGTCTCCCCATTGAGTACAGGGAAAATCCAGACTTCCCAGCCTTGGCCTTCCACAATCCAATCTCAGCCTGCCTTTCCCATCTTGCCTGGGGCTGAAGGTACATCAGCCAAATCAGGCCACTTGCCGTTTTTTTTTTTTTTTTTGGTCCCTGTGTCTGGAATTGCTGTCAGTGAGACCTTCTCTCTCCTTCAAGGAGCAGCTTCAATGCCAGCTTCTCCTCGCCATCTTCCCTGCTCCTCTCAACTCCAAGGATTTCTCTGCTTGTGAACTCTGTGTGTGTTCCAGGCTCTCGGCACTATGCACTGCTGTGTGGTGCTGTGTGCACGCCGTCCTTCCTCGAGCTTATAAGTAGGGCCTGTGACTTAGTCACCTTGGTCTCCTCAGTGCCCAGAGCAGATATTTGCAGGGAATAGGAGCTCAATAAATGTTTGTTTAATAAATAAATTCATAATTTTAATCCAATGCCCTGCTCTCTTACAATGATACTCAAATCATCCTAGGCAAAAAGTGTATTTACCTTTCTGCCATTCCCTCCCACCATTGGTCAAAATGAGAATAAGCACTTTGTGGATTAAGACCTGAGTTGTCACACTGTTTCTGGCACCATGAAGACTCAAGGATGGGAGTGCCTCACAGTTAACTGTCCACGGGTCTCAGATGTTGGCAACAGTGTCATCTGCCTGATAGAATGATGTCTGGGCTTCCAGGCATGCATTAACCTTCCTTTGAGTGCCCCTCTGGCTTCCAGTGCCCTGAGCCCTGGGTTGGTGTCTCCCTCTCTGATTCAACCCTTCCCCTGGACCATGGGGCCTTTGGTCTTGGTATTTGTTCCTCCCTTGCTTTCATTTTCCAGCTCTTATCTGCTAGAGTGCTTTGAGTCCGAGCAACAGAAAGCACTCTGGCTCCTGTCGGCATAAGGGAGTTTACTGGAAAGATGTGGCAGAGCTCAGAGAATTGAAGGGAATGCTGGAGAGCCAGCTCAGAGGGCCTGCAACCAGGACAATATATGGGTGGGGTACCAGTCTCAGAAACAGGAGCTATTGATGAAAGTGTCACCAGACATGGACCCTAACCCGCCTCTCTTGTCCTGCCTAAACTCTAACCTTTGTGTTTGACCTAATTCTCTCGTCTTCTTGAAAGGTGTAGGTGTTCCTTTATGTAACTCCTTGGGGCCTTGAGCCTATGCAGTTTTCAGCCGTGTTCCAGGAAGAAGCTCTAAGCGACAACCGCCCTGGACCCAGTGGCCCTGAACTAGACGAGGCCAGCCCAGATCACAACCACAAGACTGGCACCTGCACAGATAGGCTGAGAGTTGTACCAAAGTAACCTGCCCTCATTCACGTGGTAAAGTCCCCTCCTCTGGGAGGGGCAGAGCAGCCATTTTTAGGTCATGTGGTATATGTAGAAGCATGATTTTAAACCACGCTTGTGCAAGCTTATGTCCACTTCTACATGCGGTGATGAAACTTCCCTTTTAAATATTCATCCCTTACCCCGAATAAAGATACCCACCTCCCCACACTCAGGGGTCTATAGCTTCGTGAAATTATTCACTGTGGTCCACATTTTTTTTGCTGCATGCCGCAAATAAAAATTCCACTTTGTGAAACAACTTCTTTTGGTGCAGTTTGGTTCAACTCCCAAGAAGGGACCCACGTTTTGTCCAGTAACAAAAGGACAATTCTTAAGTGGCTGCCATTGCTGCTGCTACTGCTGGTGCCAGTGAGGGCCAACCACTTCCAGGCTTTTTGTTGCTCTGCTCCAGAATCACACTCTAGGGAGAATCCAATTGGACCTAGAATGTGCTTCCAGTTCACCATCCGCTGCCCTGCCTCCTGATCCTCTTCTGATTTCCAGCCCAGCCCTCACAGTTCCACCCATCACTCGACCCCTACCCAGGCCTGTGTAGCTACTCCACAAGGGGTTTCCAGAGTTGCCTCCCCCAGGGTGCTGGACTTCTGCCTGGTCCGGGTGACACAGCCCTCTGAATGGCGACACAAGTTGCAGCAGGACAATTAGCCACCAAGGGCATTGTCCTCCTGCTTACCCTTCATTTTAGAAAGTAAACCATTTCCTTGTTTAGCCAAGATTACGGGTCATTAGTGGCCAATAACATCAAGCAAATTTGGATTCAATGAGTCACTTTAAATTTCACAGGCCTTATATTTTCTTTCCTGTGGCATGAAATGTACAGGCCAATTCTGAAAACTCACAAGTGATTTGTTCTTACAACGTAAGTGCAAACTCGAGGACGATTTACTAATTAGCTAATTGTTCTTCCTTCCTGGGCAGTAGCAAAGTGATCTTTAGGCACAATAGATATATTCGAATTGTTGATCCCAGTTGTTACAATACCAACATAAGCTTCCTGGGAAACAGGTCTGAGCAGAAGTCATAAACACAAGTGTTCTTAATTTCTACCCAACGGACTTGTGGCTTCGCTTAATGCTAGCTTTCTCCCTAATGAAAGGCAAGGGAAATATCAGCTAGAAATTTCATAACCAGAGTGTTTGCCTACTTTGCTATTTTTAAGTACTGCAGGCTTTGCTGGAGACGAAGGATGTGCATTAGTCGGGCAAATGCTGCTGGTGGATGCAGACTGAGAGTCCTGTCTGCAAAGGTACAATTGAGAGGACAAAGAGGGGGAGTAAATAATGGATTAAGAGTGGCTCCAATGAGAGCCTATTCGTCCAGCAGCCTCAAAATGAAAACGCGCTGCCGATGACTCATTGGGTGACAGTAAATATGAGGGGCTCATGAAATCTCTGGTTCCCGCAGGGGCTGTTCAGCAGCCTGTGTCTGGTCTTGAGCTTGTTATGTTCGGAAGCTACCAATTTAAGCCTCCTTTCCCCCAGCGAAAACGTGGCTCCTGGCCGGAGAGCTATTTGGGTGATTTGCTAAGTCTAGATGGCACACGGAGAAGCGGGCCTGCTCCCCCAGGGCTGCTCCTCCGCTCCCCTGCACGTGCCCTGGGCCTGGTGCCAGTTCCGTGCTAGGCCCCAGGGAGACCTGGATGCTATATGGACCTCATTAAGGGGAAAGCAGAGACCTCGGCCCCAGGGAGCCCGAAACTGAAAGGAGATGTGGCCCTGACATAAAGTCAGGGTTCTGAGTCCAACCTGGGGGATGAATAAAGAACAGAAACGTGTCTTCCCTCCACCGCCCTAAGCTTTTCAAGTCAGAGTACAATTGGCATTAACAACAGAAAGAAAAGAACATGCCTTCTGTAGGAATATGGCTGCAATGGAAGTGGGTGTCTTACAACTAGGGGTGGCGCTGTCGGCAGAGGCACTGAGCTGGTTCTCTGAGGTCTCAGAGGCCTCCCTGGGACCCAGGAGGGAAGGGCATAAGCAGAATGAGTTGGGGAAATTTCCTCAACACTGGCATTATCTGAAAATGGGGTGGAGTTTCCTGTCTCTGGAGGTGTACAGGAATACACTCATCCAGCCGCTGATTTTCTTCAGCCACCTAACATTCACTGACACCCTATAGGCATAGATCGGACGTCCGTTTGTAATAATGCCATAGAGGGCCTGAGTGCTGACTTCTTTTTGCAGGGGTGCTGGATGCCCTAAGAGGCAGAGTCTTAACTCAAATTCCTCAACTGTAGGAGTAACTGCTAGAGGAAATTAGCCTCAGCTCTGTTGCCAAACCCCACAGGCAAAGGGGTGGAGGTGGGGAGGTTAGAATGTGTTGTTTATGCTGTATTCCAGGTATCAGGTAGACACTTTGCATAACAACTCTGGACTAGGAGTTAGGGATTCAGTGACTGTGTGACCCTGGGCAAATCACTTACCCTCTCTGGCCTTCAGTTTTCTTAGCAGTCAAATGGGAATAACACCTACCACGAAGCTGTGGTGAAGTGAATTAATGCATCCACTAAGTAATTAATGCATGTATCCATTCAACAAACACATTCTCTGGCACCTTGATGCCGGGCACTGTGTTAGGTGCTGGGGAAACAAAAGCAATTGGGATCAGGCTTGCCTCAGAGTGGCGTGCATGTGGGGGGCAAGGTGCACACATGATGGTGTGGTATGTGAGGTCCACCGAGGTGGAATGAGGGAGGACTGGAGAACTTAGGGCAGGGAGTGGAGGATGGGGAGGGGTGGGAGATGCGTGGAAGCTTTCCATGCCCCTAAGCTTTCCATGCCTAGGGGCGTTAGAGAGAAGGGCAAATCCAAACATACTGCTATTGTCTTGAGCACAGACTAGCAGAATGCAGCAGACCCTGTCAACAGAGGGATGCATCCTGAGATATGTGCAGAGCCCCAGAGTCATGAACATCACCATCGCACTGGCTCTGGGCTTCTTTCCTGGGTCATCTTCCAAAAGGAAGCAAACTCACCACTTTCCACCAGTCCTTGCACCTGATGAGAAGAGAACAAGGAACGGGAGCTGAGAGGCGCCCCAGACCGGGCTCTTGCTCAGCCCACTCAGTGGTCCTTTCCCTACCCCAGCCTTACAGGGCCTGGGATTTACATGTGTGACTCAGCGAAACTGTGACTGATTACAGACCTTGGGATTTAGGGTTGCCAGCAAACAAACAAAATCAAAAATAGTAAATCTGCAAATGACAAGGGTCAGTTATCTTAAGCCTTCATCTGCTCGTGGGACACAGAGTGTTTGTGCTGTGAGTTCCTCAGGGGTGGGGAGGACAGGAGAGTTTTCTCTTCATTTGGCTCCTGCCCTTAGTACCTTACACACTCTGGATACTTGGGAAATACTGGTGGTGTTGCATTGAGCAATTGTTTTGCTTTGCAGACACCTAACTGGATAACTTGGTGGTTGATGACACTATGGACTCTAGAGGGAGGCAGCCTGCATAAAAATCCCAGCTCTGACCTGGCTAGATGTGTGAACCTGGGCAAGAAACAAAGTCTCTTCATGCCTCAGTTTGCTCAACTGTAGAATGAGTGTAACAAAAATGCTGATCTCATAGGTAAGGAATGAAGAAGTGCAAATAGTAAGTGCTCAACAGGTGGTTATTGTCTCCCTCTTCATCTCTACCACCATCTTCATCACCACCGCCATCATTCTTGACTCCTGAAGGCCAGGACTAGAGGGGAGGATGTCTGGGGTCCCCTGTAAGGTCTTCTGTAAGGTCTTCTGTGGGCCTCCTTGGCTCCTGGACTCACCCCAGCACAGACACTGGGCCCAGCTGGAACCGTGCTGTTCTCCAGTTCAGTGCTTCTCAAACTTGGGCTGCAGCAGAACCAGTAGGAGCCTTGTTAAAACACAGATCGCAGGCCCCACCCACAGGGTTTCGGATTCAGCAGGTCTGGGGTGGAGACTGAGGCTTTGCGTTGCTAATGAGTCTTCAGGATTTCGCTTTGGGAACCACTGCCCCAGTTGAGCCCTGGAGCCCTGTCCTGGTGTCTCCAGTAATCAGCACTCTGAACGTTGCCGACTGGCTTTCAGAGGCCGCTGTCCTTACAGACGGGCCAGGGCCATTCACCACCATGGATTCCGTCCTTCTGAAATTTTTCCTCTTCTCTACCTAAGGTCATTCATGCAAATTCTTGAGCCTCCCACCTCCCAAAATTAAGTAAGGAGTAGCCCAGGTTTCCTAGGTTGTAAGCCCCATGAAGGCAGGGACTGGTGTGCCCTGTTCTCCACTGTCTTTCCGGCGCCTAGGACATTTTATCAAGTGAAACGAATAAATCGGTGGAGACAGGTGCCCGGGCCAGAAGAGTTCTCTCGCTTGTGGTTGATGCCCACGTCTCTGATGCCAGGGGAGGCCTAAGGCACTATGTGGTGGGAGTTACTTCCCCTCCGTTGTCCCCAGTGGATAGCCCAGGCCTTGGAAGCTCTCATGTTTAGCGAACTGGAAAGTGCATCAGTAGTTATTTAGATCTGCAGCCTGTGGGTGGTGCCGAGGGTCCTGCAGTGAGCCCCACCACGAACATTGCCCCAGCATCACCTCTTTCAGGACGGCTTCCCTAACGCCCCCTCCTCTGTTGGGTTTGGTGCTCTTTCTCAGTGCTTCCGCAAGAGCTTTGGGTACCTTCTCTGGCAACTCACTTATCCCATTGTTTTATAAATGTTATCCTTCCCTGCTTCATAGTCTCCTCCCTTCTACTCTATTGAGAGTTTTTGAGGACAGGAACTGTGTTTTTTTGATATTCAATGACTGTTTGTTGAATGAATGAATGAATGTGGAATTATCTGAGGTTGTATGGCCAAAAAGCATGTATTGAGCAAATTCTGCTAAAATGTCACAAGGGTCCCTTACGCTTTCCTGTCTCTCTCATCCCCCCTGAGATCCCACAAGTGGCCCCTGCATGTGAGGGCATGAGCATCAAAGAGAGTGAAGGAGCCTTAAGAGGGCTTTGCCTTGATAACTCGAAAGACCTTTCCCTCTTGCCCCACTCACTCGCTCCAGGCTCCAGGTCCAGCACCCACCTGTCCCTCCCTGGTAACTGGGCCTGCCCTGCCCTTGTGCCCGGGACTGGGAGTGATGAAAAGCAATGGCCTGGAATATGCCTCCGCTCTTCACTCAGTGACTGAGGGCTGCCTCTCTCCGAGCCTCAGCCTCTCCTCTGTAAAATGGGAATAATGATAGTGCCTCACAGGGTTGCTGTGAGGGTTAAATGAGATATCTGTAAAGTGCTTGGAACACTGCCTGGCACATAGGAAGTGTTCAGGAAGTGTTAGCGACTGTGATGATGATGATGACAAAGAGGATGAAGGGGATGAAGAAAAAGACTCGATGTCACTCCCTCATGCCTTGCAAACCTGCTTGGTGCTGGAGCTCCTGTGGGATCAGGGCCTGCCTGGCTCCTGAGAGCCCCCCTGCAGGGACTGGAGTGCTGCCTGGGAGGCACCACCTGCTGTTTCACATCCTCTATGCTGTCATCCGGGATCTCAGCCTCCTACCTGCCCCTGGTGTCCCTGTCTGCTGGACACCGCCCTGGCACCTCCCTGATTCAACTGTGTGACACAGCCCCTGCCTCCTCCCACCACCCCTACCAGGGCTCCACTTGCCTGGCTCACTGTCCCTTGTTACTGCATTTGGTTCTCCCTAAGCACCTGGTACTCCTGGTTGACCATGCCTCCACTCCCCCGCCTCTCCCTCCCAGGAAAAACACAGCTGGGGCATGCTGCTGCCTTTTACTCCCTCTCACTTTATTTGTCTTGGAAGGTACTGCGAGGGGACCATCCATGCCCTTACCTGGCCTTGCCTTCTCCTGAATAACACCACGCAGAGTCCCGACCACCAGTGACGCTGGAGGGCCGAACGCTTGGTTCTTGTTTATTACACATACGTGGATATTTAGCAGTGGAAGCTGGACAAAATACCCAAACCCAGGACTTACTGGGTCCATCTGGGGTCCCTTTTCTTTGCATCATATCAGGAAAAGAGGAGAATCTGGCAGAAAGTTAGACCCTTGATCTTGATCGTTGGTTCTGCAAAGCTCACCCCCACCCCCCACCGTGTTGGTTCAAAGACTGCTCTCAGGCAGCCAAATATATCATATGTTATGAGGCTGAGTTTGAGGAGCAGAGAAATAAATTGTTACTACTATGGATGAAGCAATTATCATAAATCTATTTTTAATCTCTTCTTCCTTTTAAAATAATCGAGGCTGTCTTTTCATAAGAGGAAGAATCCAGGCTTTGATATGAGGAAGGTGCAAAAACTCTCCTTCTTCTAGCTAAAAATGCTAATTGAGCAGCCACTTATTTTTCTAACCTTCATTAACTGCATTAGTCTGCATTAACACCTTTTAAAACCTCTTTAAAATTGTGTTCAATTCACTTTCTTTAATCTCTTCATTTCCAGGAGTGTGGGATCACTTTGATCCTCATCTTCATCTTTTCTTTGATAACTTTGGGTTTAATTTGTATTTAGGAATTGAAGTGCAAATTTGCAATTACCCACAACCCCCTCCCCCCCACGCTCTGCTGGAGTGGTGAGATCCAGATTAATATCGACGCTGTGTCCTTGGCCAGAGCACTCACCCGGCCTCATTCTGGTCCCGGGCTTGGTGAGGGGAACACAGTTTACTCCACTCCTGTAGGTTCTGGTCAGTTGAGAAAATTGTATAAAGTGCTCAGTATTGGGCCTGCCCATGGTAAACCTTCAGCCAGTCATAGAAACAGTTTTTTGTTTTTCAAAATTTTATAAGGAGATTCTTTCTTGTCTCTGAACATGGTTTTTCTTTGTTCTTTGCCTTGGTGTCTTGATGTTGGGGAGAAAGCTGTGGAAATCTGTGAGAGAAGAAAGATATAAAATGATATTGGTTCCTTACTAAGTTAAACATAGAATTACCATATTACCCAGCAATTCCACTCTGGGGATATACTCCAAGGAATTGAAAACAGGCATTCAAACAAAAAACTGTACATGAATGTTCACAGCAGCATTATTCACAAAAACCCAAAGGTGGAAACAACCCAAATGTCTATCAACTGATGAATAGATCAACAAAATGTGATCTAGACACAAAATGGAACATTATTCAGCCATGAAAAGGAAATAAGTACTAAAACACCCTACAGGTGGATGGACCTTGAAAACATTATTCTAAGAGAAAGAAGTCAGGCATAAAAGGCTACATATTGTATTATCCCATTTATGTGAAATGTCCAGAGTCAGCAAATCCATAGAGTTAGAAAGTAGATTAGTGGTTGCCACATTGGGGTGGGGGCAGGGGGAAATGGGGAGTGACTACTTAAAGAGTACAGGGTTTCCTTTTGGGGTGATGAAAATGTTCTGGAACTAGATAGTGGTCATGGTTGCACAACATTGTGAATGTGTTGAATGTCAATAATGATAAATTTTGTTATGTATATTTTACTACAATGATACTAATTAAAAAGAACTATACTGGTTTCTCCAAAGGGAAATGGGTTTGACCCCAAGGTAATATCAACATCAGGCCCGGAGTTGTGGGATGTGTGGAGACATAAGGAAGGGTGGGAGAGTGGAAACAGAAGAGCCTTTGCAATTGGACAGACAGGGTTAGGTTGTCATCAATTCCACTCCTTCCGTAATATGCACTTGGGCACATTATGCCTGGTCTCGGGAGCCTGGCCTCAGTTTCCTCATCTGTAAAACAGGAATAATAATACCTACCCCCATGTGGTTATTGGGAGGATGAAGAGAGATGACACGGTCAATTCTCCTAGCACTCGTGGGTGCTCAATGAGAAAACTGCCCACCTTCCCTTCTGTATCAACTAAGGTTATTTTTATCACAAGCAGGAAACCAATCTTAGTGGACTCAAGCAAAATAAGAAATGTCATTGGAAGACTCCTGGAGCATTCCAGAAATCAAAGGCGAGTGGCCTTGGGGAGGGCAGGAACCAGGCTGCTCCTGTGCCCCTGTAGCCTCCAGCGAGACCATCCCCTGATCACCTTGTGTCTCCCAATTCCTTTTTAAATCTACCAAGGGAGAGTCTGATTGGCCCAGCTGGAGGGGGGCTGTCCTGTCATCTTTGCCCGGGGCAGGGTCTGGGAGCCCCCTTATGACCCTGGTGCTCACTCCTGCATCTATCAAGGGCTGTTCCCAGAGAATGGGAGTCCTGAAGCAGTCACCCCACTGGTGTCCACTACGCTGTCCCTTAGTGGCTGGTGCAGGACAGGGGGTGAGAAGGAACATGACTGCAGACAAGTGGAGCAAAGGTCCACCTCCCCCGGCTAGATGACCTTCTCTTCCTCTCCTTTAACTGGAAGATGCAGCTTCAAGCGTCTTCATCACTCTGCACCGTGGCTCACCCAGTTCTCCTTTCACTTTTCGCCACAATGTATGACTGATGGAACTTCTCACGCTCAATTCTAATTCCACCTCCTCTTTGAAGCCTTCCCTGATTAGCAGCCACCCCAACTAAATGTTATTTCCCTCCTCTGTTTCTCTTTCCCTGTATCACGCACATGACTCTGGGCACAGATTGCCGACTGGTACCCCTAGTGTTGTTCAACTTTTCCCTGTGTGTGTGTGTGGTGTGTGTGTGTGTTCTATGCCACCATGCTGTGTGGGCTCCAGGGCTGCATTGCTCACTCTGTTAGCCCCAGCTCAGGACTTAGTGGTATAAAGGAGTGATTAGGAGTCAGAGAGACTGCAAGGGGACAGAGGAACGCCCTACAAGGCACAGTCAAGAAGTCACTGATGGAAAAGGACCCCGCTGCCCAGAGAGTCCCCATCCATCTTGGGCAGGACCACAGAAAGAGGGTCGGCCTGCAGATCTGTGGTCTCAGGCCCCCAGAGGTCTATCTGGAAGACTGGAAGGGCCTCATGGCAAAGATCTCACCCGATGGGAAACAGGGGGGAGGGGCACAGCGTGACCCTGGTCAGAGCGGAGGGGAGATGTCAAATGTCCCTCACACTGTCCACTGCTCAGACTCAGAGGAGGGAAAGCCACACCTGTGCCCACAGGCTTTAGGATCCCCACTGGGGAGAGAAGACTTCCGTGAAGCAGCTCGATGGCGTTGAATCTTGCTTTGCCCCTTACTGTGTGGCTGAAAGCAAGCCTCTTAGCCTCAGCTTTCTACTCAGCAAAATGGGCACAAACACCCCTGTTTTGCAGGGTTGTTGATAAAAGGAAAGGTAATGAATTCAAAGCACCTCACACCCTGTAGCCCATCACTGCTGCTCAGTTAAGAGAAGTGACCTTAGACTTAGGGCTATGGGGGTGGGAGGGAACGCCTGGAGTTTGGAGGAGTTTGGAGGGGACCATGAATAACTGGGGAGGCCCTGGGAGTCCCACATCTGGGCCCCCGGCGCCCTGCCTGGCAGCACTTTCGTCGGCTCCTTTGGGTGTGGTGAACATCTCCGGGAGGCAGGGCCAGGAGAGAAATCCCTGCTGCTCTGAGGTGGTGGCGTGGGTGGGGGACGCGTTCGGGAAGGCGTGTGTGTATGGGAGTCTGTGTGTAGCCTGGCTGGTGCGTCAGGGCAGTGAACCGAGGCTGGCAAGCCAGGCGAGCAACACTTCCAGGCAAGAGGCCCTCTCCTGCTCACTCCCACACGGTGACTAAGACCCATTTGTTTTTTCTCATTCTGAGAAACTGAGAAAGGATAAGGACCTATGGTTGTTGAGGTGGCTGTGGAGGGGGATATCTATTTCACCCTCCCACAGAAGGCCGAGTGCTGGGGACGCAACCCCACAGGATAAGCACAGTATATCTTCTTGGAAGGTTAATTTTCCTGGAAGATTTTAATATTAAATCAAACATGTCAGAAAGCAAAATTCCCATGAATTTTTCAGATAAAAATCTGGGGGGCTTTCACAATTAGAAAGGGCCCTTCAGTGTTATTGCAGCCCATGAAACTGTGCATTCATTTTCATCCAAGACTTACTTTCATGGAAAAGTCTGGGTCACTCTGGGTTGGAGGTGGGACCACTGGGATATAAACCTCAGGGAGAGAATTCTGATTCCAACTGCTCTGCTGGCTCTTGGAGGCTCTCTCAGGGCAAAGCTGTGCTATGCTGTGCCTCTAAGGCTCTGAATTCCAGCTGGAAAACCAAGACGTAGGAGACTCACACGCAGCCTGAGGCCACGACTCAGTACTCCTCCAGCTGCTGCATCCCGGAGGACATTTTTTAATGTGACACAGGAAGTATCAAGAAATAGTGGGCTCTTCTGTCACTCAGGAAGGAAGTGAAGGTCACTCCAGGTCATAATTAGTCTACAAGTTATTCTCTTGCTTCCATAAAAGCCCAGGCTGTCTGCAGAGTCTCTTTCCATCCCCAGGTGGGCACAGACAGATCAAGGTAAAGGTTATTCTTTTAACTTCTCGGCTGGCTGGTGGCTAGTCCAGGCTTTACTTACTAGCTGACGAAGTTGGTTAAATATTTAAACTTTTTAGGCCTTAGTTTTTTCATCTTTAAAATGTAATTACTTTAAAAATAATTAATAATACTTCCCTTCAAGCACTAGTTGGAGAATTTGGTGAGGCAATGAATATGAGAGGGCTTAGTGTGATGCCTAGAACATGACAAACAATAAATGTTAATTATTATTATTAAAACCAATAAAGCTACAAAAACTGTTCGAGGGATTGGGAAATGGGAAGTGGAAACCAAATCTCAGAATTTCCCTCCCACAGTACTTATGAAAACGAATAAAAATTGTGGACTTCAATGCGCAGTCATCGATAGCAATCACATGAGAAAAGGCAGATGTTAACATTGATGGCTAAGAAAAGAAACAGAAGATTCTGGAGTGGGATAGAGAGATGTAGCACTGCGAGGCTCCTCTTTAAGTAGGCAAAAATCTGGAGATTTCTTTTTTCAAGAAGCCTCTCCAATCTAGAGAGATGCACAATGACTAGGTTTCCTTCCGTTTTTCCTCTCCTGTCTTGGGAGTAGTGGGAAGCTGCAGGGAAAATGTGACATGGGAGACGGTGGACAATGAGGCCGCTCCCTTCTAACAGAAATGAATGCTTCGGGGCTACATTCCGAATTAGGGGGAAGATCCCTAGCTCAGGATACTCCCCATGGCGATGAAATGCATCCTCCGAGCAGGTGGAGTAAACCCTGGGACTGGACGTTTGACACACTTTGGGAGAGAAAGCAGAGCCAAGTTAGTCTAACCAAGAGCATATAATGCCCTAGCTGAGCCCCTCTGCCATCCCTCAGGCTGAAGAAAGGCAGACAGAAGGACGTTACCCAGGCCTCAGTCAGGAGTTCAAAGCCCAAACAAACTGGTCTCCACTGTGCCAAAAAGAGTCAAGAAGCACCCTCATTATATCATTGCAAACAGAAAGTCCAGAACTATTTAAACGAAAGAAAAATAAACAGAAACCACACAGCAACTACATAAACATTATAGCCAAGAGAAGAAAGTATCCAACCTAGAAGAAAAGATACCCCTGGAACAGAAAGAGATTCTTCACTACTGCTTCATATGTAGAACAGCTTCATAAATACATGAATTCTAACTCTAAGCTACAAGGGAAAATAGCAGAATGGGATAGGGATTGCAGAGCTAAAAAAGTAAACTGAGGACCCAAACCTTCACATATACTAAATAAATTGGAAAGAGTCAAGAAAGAATCGACACAGTTGAATATAGATGAAATTGAAATTACTGACATAGAAGAAAGTCTTGATGAGGTCTATGAAAAAGACAAAGAGATTACAGCAATTAGAGATGAGTGACTAGATACCAAAGTGAGGCAGAGATACTCCAATATGAGCATAACAGGTGTTGCCTGAACACAAGAACCCAACAGAGGATAAAGAAGATGTACTCAGAGATGTACCAGAAAATTTCCCTGAAATGACAAAAGAAATAATCCTGCAGATCAAAAGAGCATACGGCATTCCAGGAAAATGTGGTTATAAATATTCATGGCGGAACATAGCCTAGGTAGGCTGTTGAACTTCAGGATAAAGGAAACAATATCTTTGGATATCAAGAAAGCAAAAACAAATCCCCTACAAGGATTGGGGGTGGGGAAGGAAATCAAGCTAGTGCAGGCTTTCTCCACAGCAATCATCAATTCCTGAAGATCATAAAATGATGTCTCCAAAACTCTGGGGAAATAGTGTCACCTAAAATAGTATACATAGACACGCTATCTTTTAAATATGAACACTAGGCAGACATACATTCTCAAGTGTAAAGAACCCATGAGCACATCATCCATGAGCCCTTAGGTGGGACTACTTGATAAGGAAATACAGCCAAATGAGTTATAAATAAAAGCAAAGAATTCGGGAATTAAGAAAGGCTGATAGTGATCAATGAATCCATTTAAAAATAGAATTTTAGGGGCCAGTTCGGTGGCGTAGGCGTTAAGTGCACGCACTCCACTTCGGCATCCCAGGGGTTCGCAGGTTTGGATCCGGGTGCACACTGACGCCCCACTTGTGAGGCGGCGTCCCATATAAAGTAGAGGAAGGTGGGCACGGATGTTAGCCTAGGGCCAATCTTCCTCAGCAAAAAAAAAAAAAAGAGAGTTGGCATCGGATGTTGGCTCAGGGCTAATCTTCCTCACCAAAAAAATAAATAAATAAAAATAAAAAATAAAAAAATAAAAGAATAGAATTTTAAACAACTATGGGAGTTATGGTTATCAAATATGAATATTGTAAACCTTATTAAAATAATATAACTAATAAAAATAGAAATATAGGAGGAGGTATGAAAATATTAATGTCTTCATACATAGTGGGGGATCGATTGATATTGTTTGTAAAACAAACATATAGTTTAAGAGAATAATGATTACAATATATAATGCTTTTCATAATCTCTTTAGTTACCCTTACAGGAATCTTTTTAAAAATATTTTTTTTTGTGGTAAGGAAACATGTATTTCAAGTTCAATAATTCCTTCTGCTTCATTTCAGTTTCTTTTTCTTCTGATATGTTCATGTAAAATTAAATTTAAGACTTTTTATTAAACTAGCATATATGGTATTATCCCATTTTTATTAAAGTATTTTTGACTTTCTCTCTACATATGTATCCAATTACTTGGCTTTCTCTTCATATAAATGCAGAGAGAGTCATCTACAATGATGTTTACCTAATGTTAATAATGGTTATTTCTGGGTGGTAGTCAACTTTGATTTTGGACTTTTCTGCCTTGCTTAAGTTCTTTATAATGAATATGTATATATTTTAAATAAAAACTATACAGTGATTTTTTTCCCCCGTTTGTTGTTGTAAAGTAGAAAACCCCGAAAATAGTTATGCCAAGGGGTTAGCAGTGTTTAATTCTGCATGTTGGGAATAGGATGCTTTTCTTTTCTAGCTAGTATTTTTTTCTGTATTTTTCAAATTTTTAAAAATGAAAAATTTTTAATAAAGTGATGCAAATGAAGAGGAACAAGTAGGCATTTTGCAGAAGTCACACTTTCAAGAAAGCAAATTGTCCTAGTTCTGGATGTGGACTAAATCTATGGCGGTGATAGGAACGGAGCAAGCCAGTGCGGCAGGAGTCTACTGGGTGAGACTCTGAATTTAGAGTCTAACCTGTGAGCCTTTGCAGACAGGGCCTGCGAATTCTTTGATGCCAAACACGACCATTTCAGCAAAGCTTGGCATGGGATAACAGGTGGATAGATAGATAGATAGACAGACAGACAGACAGACAGATAGATAGATAGATGATACATGGATAGAATGGGATCCAGAGGAGGATCCTGGATGGAAAGGAGCCAGATGATGAAGAACAGAAGAATCTTGACTGGAACACTTCTTCCCTCCCTACAGTTGACAAAGGATTTCTCAGCTCTCCACGTATTTAATGGGGTATCTGGTAGAGACTGGATTTTAAAATAAAGTTGGAGCTAGAACTGCCGCTGGGGGCCTGTCCACATTTGAAGCAGTCTGGGATGGAGACTGGAATCCATCTTTGGGGCAGTTCTGGGAGCGACACCTTTGTGGCAGCCTGTTAGTCGGAGAACAAGTACCTCTTTTCTTGAGGAATCTGTGAAACACAAGTGAAGGGCACCAAAAGCCGAGGCTGCAGCCTGCGCTGTTTGGAACGCAGCCAGCACGTTAGGAAAGCCTGGTCCCGTGGAGTCAGGACCCTACTTGCACCCCATTCCCCCATCCAACATCTGGATTTACAATACTCTTGCGCTGGGTTGTCAGTGTCCTCTTTTCTCACATTTTCTCCTGAGATATCTGGAACCCAGACTGGACAAGGCCAAACTGGGTGTTGGAGCTGCATTCCCCCTCCCCTCAGATGGGGGGTGACTGTGCATGGAACTGGGCATGGGCTGCGCTGTGCTTCCCTCACTGAACAGGGCAGCACCTAAAACCAGGAGTCTTTTGATTTCAGGTCTGGGCCCTAGTGGTCAGACCACACCTTCTGCAGCCTGGGATCTCTCCTGAAGGAAAGGATGTCCTGGGACAGGAAAGGACACAGGCCTCCCACTGGAGAGGGGAGGATTTTCTCCTCTCTCTGGGGCCAAAAGGAGTGGCCTGTGAGGTGTGGAGATTCCTGGGGATCCTGGAGACGGAGCCATTCCCCTCCAAGTGGAGTCTTGGGAGGAGCTGGGCAGACGGTGTGAGGTCAGGTTTTGGACTATGAGCTTTAAGACTAGCAACTTCTAGTGGCAATGGTAAATTAGTCTCCATGTTGTACATATGTTACTCTGAAGCCTTCAGTAAAATTGTGTGAAAATACCAGCTTGGTCTCAGCTGAGGCTGAGGACGGAGATGCTGGCTTGCATCCAGGACTGAGATGAAACAGTAAGGCGGATGGTGAATGCACTGGCCTGGAGAATCAAATTATGAGATGGTAGGCAGTGACCACCATGTCGTGGAGCTGTGGCCTGGGGCAGAACAGGTGGGGAGTCAGATAATAAGAAACAACCAGAGCGTCATATGAACATGTTCCTATTCCATAGGGAGGCTCAGAAATCCTTGGAGGGGGATCCCAGGAAACACAGTCCCCCCGCCGCCACATGAGATGGATGCTTGGACTACTGTTATTAAAGGAAAGCTGACCCCTGAAATCTGGAGGCCTGGAGGCATGTGGGTTACTTGTAAGAACACGTAGGTAGAGGGCGCATCTGTCCTTCTCATTTCACAGCGAATGCTCACTCATTCTCACTCGATCATTTGGGGTTTGCTCTAAAATCGTGAATTTAAAGGCACTTGCTGACATGGCTAAAGGGAGGGGGCTGAGCGAGTTGCAGCCAACTGACAGAGCAGCCTAGATCCCAGGAGCCGGGCGTGGTGCACGTGCCCTTCCTTAGGGGCAGGGGTGGATGAGGTGCGTTCCTGCCTGGGACCCGCTCTGCTCACACAAGGGACTGCCAGGCTGCTCTCCCACCACGGCTTGCAGGACTCTGTCCCAGCTGGACTTTCTTCTGTCAACCTTATTTTTTAGGTAAACTATACAGAAGTGGTTCTGGGAACCACAATATTCCCATTCTCCACCTCACTTCATCCCTGCAATGCAGCTTGTGGGAAATACTTTTTTCTCTCTCTCCACCCTAACTTCCCCCATCCTCCATCTCCATTCCTTTTTTTTTTTAATTGTTTATCTTGCTGCTTCTTTTTCTAATGTAACTACTATACGCCCACTATGGAAACCTGATCTTTTACTTTGGGGAACTACAGGCTTGCAGAAGCCTGAAAGGTATTGCAATTGGGCTGCCTTGTCTTTCTGTGGCTGGACAAAGGGCC
Source organism: Diceros bicornis minor (assembly GCF_020826845.1). NCBI lineage: Eukaryota > Metazoa > Chordata > Mammalia > Perissodactyla > Rhinocerotidae > Diceros > Diceros bicornis. The sequence continues at coordinate 64,191,920 of NC_080744.1, read as the reverse complement.
ACCTGCTGCTGTGTCCAGGAAAAGTCTTCATAGTGCTCTGGAGACTATGCGGTGGTGGTGGGAGAGCAGAGGTGAGGCCACGGCGGGGCGCTCAAGTCTCTGGGCTGCACAGGCAGCGGTAGTGGCCTGGCTTGGCAGGAAGAGGGCGCTGTAGAGCCTAGCACTGCGACTTGGGGCCCCGCCAGGGCCAGCCTCACCTTGCAGGGTTCACTTTGGAAGATCCACCTGGTTTGCTGCAAATGCTCCTCTTGGTCCAGGGGCACCCCACCAGCAAATTCTACCATCTGTTGAACACTTATTTGTGTAGGGCGTTCAGACACCTGGGTAGGGCGCCTTAAAAACGTGATCACATTTAATCTTCACGATAACCTCATAAGAGAGATGTTATTATTCCTATTTTACAGGAGGGAGCAAACCGAGGCTCAGAAAAGATTGGAAAGTCGTTCAAGGTCAAGATCATCCAGCTAGCAAGGATAGAACTGAGATTCTCAACTCACACCACTGACCCCAAAGCCCAAGCCACAAGCCACTTCTCTGTGCACCCCTAGTGCTGAGCTGAGAAAGTGCCATACCCCCCACGGGGGAGGGGAAGGTTCTGTTGCAGCAGCTGGAGGCCCAGGAGCCCCGCCCAGGTCTCTGTTGCTCAGGGACTGCCATTTCACAGGTGTGGCTCTGGTTTCTGCAGAGGGCCAGCAGGCCTGACCAGGAAGTGGAGATGTATCTTCAGGTTAGATCTGACTGGGGATGCTGGTGTGCAGGGCGTGGTGCGGAGTGTGTGGGGTGCGGCTGCTCACCCTGGGGGTTCCCGGGTCTGAACCAGTGACACCAGGGCTGTGAGGGCTGTTTGCTCGCTCAGGGGCCGCTCCATGCATGGGTGCTCCTGGCTCATCTGCAGGGTGGGGTGGGAGTGGTGCTGAGCCCTGTCTCTGGCGAGCAGGATGGTGCAGCAGCACGTCCATGCACCCTGAGGCTCCCCGTCCACGGAGCTCAGTAGCAGGAGGCCGTTTTGAAATGGGGGCGTGGCATAGGAATGGGGGTGCCCTCTGGGGAATGGGGAAGCCCGGGGCAGGTTTTGTCAATCTAAGCTTCCTGTGACGCCCCGCGGCCCACAGAATCAACTTCTTAGAACTAGAAGTACAGACCAAATGAGTCAAAAGAGGAACCTGTAGATCGCTTGTCTGATATCCTCATTTTACGGATGAGGAAACTGAGGCTTGAGGCGAGCCGTGACTCATCTGAAGTGACAAAACCAGTGAGGGGCAGAGGTGAACGGGCTCCTGAGTCCTCATCACCCTGCAGGCCACACCCAGCCTTCCCCGCAGCGTCCCTGGACTCTTTCCCCATCTTATTACAGACTAAGTCCCACCCTGCCCCCTCCACTCCCTGCCCCAGCTCCTCCGGGGCCAAACCAGACATTCCCTTTCATGCCCAAGCTGTTCATTCCTACCTCACGGCCTTTGCACGCACTGACCCTCTGCCTGGCCCTGCAGTGGCTGCTGGGTTAGCCCACTGGCTTGCCTGTGGAACTCCTCATTCTTTACAACCTGGATCACATATCACCTCCTCCAGGAAGCCTCCCCTGTTCTCCCCAGCTGAAATGGCCCCTTCCTCCTCTTTATTCCTGAACCCACTGTTCGGGCTTTTCCATAGGACGACTTATCTGCTTTTGCTCACTTTGTCACACCAGTTTACAAAGTGCGCATCTTCCTTGGGACACTGGGAGATAAGAAGGGTGAGTATTATAACCCCTGTGTGGACATGAGAAATCCAGGCTCAAGAATGTTGTTAGATGACTAATGAGCCGGGAGCAGAACCCAGGCCTCCTGACTCCCACGCCATCTGGGCAGGAGCCAGCCTGCTTCCTCTGCAGAACCACCCCTGTTCTCTCTGGGAATGATCAGAGAGTTGTGCAGTGCACAGTCTGTGTGACTGTATTCTATGGCCCGCCTTTGTGCCTGGCTCCGGGCTCTAAGTGAGGCAGATGCTCAATAAACGTGGAGGGACTCAGTGGAACCATAACTCAGAGATAGCTCTTTTCTTTTCCCTCCCTCTTGCTTCCTCCCTGAATCTGTGTTTTCCCCCCACTTTAACTCCCTGCATTTTCCACTGAATTTTTCATTGGAAGAAGCACGTTTAGAAATGTGAAGCACACTTCGCTGGGCCTCAGCTTTGATGAATCTTTGATGCTGACACTGGGGAGGCAGATGAGGCAGCAGACTGGGGGAGGGGAGAGAGGGGTTGGGTGGGGGCCTCTAAGGGTGTGCTTCTCCCACCCCTGCCCCTCCCAGGGGGAGTTCACACCTGCGGGGCCTGGCTGGGCCTAGCTGTGCTCTGCACCATGAACTTGTGTGTGGGGGGGGCGGGGGGTGAGAGTGTGAGGGTGTGTGCACGCTATGAGTGGGAGGGGCAAGAGCGAGGCTGGGGGTGGGGCAGCTGGAAGTCTTACCCCCATAAGATCCACTCTAACCTCAGCTCCCTCCACTTACCCGCCTTTCTCCAGGGTCTTTGAGGTCATACCAATTTCCAGCTGTGTGGCTCTGGTGAGTCGCTTAACCTTTCTGAATCTTAGTTCTTCAGTAGAGAACTTGGAGGTGCTAATACTATCCCCCAAGGCCACTGGGAGTAAGTGAGATACCTTAGTTACTGCACCTGACTCATACTATATGCTAAATAAATCTCAATCCTCCTGCCCCTCTGTGCAAGTCCACCTCTCAGAGCCTGGTGAGGCAGGTTTTTTCCATGTGAGTGCCATGCTGTGGGTGGGCTCTGCCTGGCAGGATGGATGCTCAGCTTTGTGCTGTCTGCATGGTAGAGGATAACTGAGGTCCAGAGCACTGTCCTTAGCATCTGAAGGCCTGACTTTGAGTTTTGACCTGACTCAGGGTTGTGCACGTGGCTCCAACAGCCCCTTCTGGGGGAGAGATCTTGCCGAGTCATAGCTGGGCGCCCTGCGATGCCCAACACAGGCGCCTGGCCCAGAGCGCCCCCTGGCAATAGACCGAGGGCATGATGGACATTTGGGTGGGAGGTGGAATGCCAGCCCTTCACCTCTGACTTCCCGCTCTGCATAGCCTCTGTCCAGGTTCTAGGACCATTACCAGGTGGGCAGAGGGGGCAACTGGTTTCGTGGCCCTTCCCCTGTAATTTGCTTTATATCATCTCGCAATTCACTTTTCACTAAAACACACAGGCTGGGACACTGCCTTGGGCAGCTGTGCGTGCACCTCTGGCTGGGTTTGAGCCCCTACTGTGTTTCTCTGTTGACTGAGGGGCTGAGGCGGAACAGCTTCCCCACCAAGGCCGGGTGCAGCAGGCCAATCCGTCCGCACTCTCTGGAGTTTCTCCAAGGCCCCTTTGGGCGTTTCCAGCAGCTCTGGCCGTCAGCACCACTCTGCTCCAAGATTTCCCTCAGCAGGCCGACGACAAAGTGGTGAAGGTCCCCCTGCGTGTTAGTCTGCACGCGTTTGCAGACCCCAAGTGTCCACCTGGCCTGTGAGGTCCTCTCACTCTGAGGGGCTGTCATTCAGTGATTAACCTCCCAAATGCATGATGGATTGCCGAGGTCCTTTCCCAGGGTTGTCAGGAGATTCTTGCAAATCCCCCCGGCTCCTCTTTAACTGCCTTCAGGTCTGGTTTCATGGGTTGGTCACCTGCCTGGGATTTCTCCCTCTGTTCGGAGTTAGCAAGACTCCTAAAGAGTAGCCTTCCCCACTCTCCTCTCCCCCGACAATGGTACTGTCAGTCAGCCACATCTGAGTGAGAATTGCTTTAATCAGGTTGCTTTCCTCATTAACATCCCCGAGAGAAGAGGATTGTGATGGAAGAAGCACAGGGCCTGAGCTACTCATGGGCCCTGGGCAGCCTCTGCCTGTCAGAATTGCTCAGCTCACGGTCCGGTCCGTCTGCACAAACAGGGGAGTGTAAATGGATGAGAAGAGAACTGCCCTTGGCATTGGAAGGCCTTGTTTGAGCAGATGAAAGCGCTCTGGGGAGGGCCAGTGTTGGGGGACTCTAGGAGGGCCCCAGAGACTGGAACAAAGGGGGTTCCCTCTGGGGCTTTGCTACCTGGGTGAGGTACAGATGGTCATTGAGTCGCCTCTGATCTGTGCCCACTGGCCCTCTGGCTGTCCAGACTGCCCCAGGATGTCTGAATGGCAGAGCCTGGTGACACAAACATCTGGCCACCAGCAGGGGTTGCTGTTTTGGCGTCCAAGGCCAAACCAGAGGGTCATTTCTGGGTTTTAGGGGAAGCTGGGAGCTGGAAAGTGAAGGGGCTGGCGTTTTGTTAGGCATGAAGGTGTTTGCCTCTTGCCAGGAATTCTTTTGCCACCAGATAGCAGACAAACTTGAATTTGGCTCTGAAATCTGAGCCCTCCTAACGGAGGTGTGGGGTGCCCTGAACCCCCCGAACCCCCCAAGGTGGGGGGTACCTGGTCAAGCTTGGCAGCCCCCATGCCACAGGTGGATGAACCGAGCTGGGCTGCTCACCACTGCCGCAGTCACATCACACATCGCTGTGACCTAGGCGCAGTGGCTGAGCCCCTCGGAAGGCAGCAGGTAAAAGAGTTGGGGCCTGGGGCTGACTTGCTGGGTGACCATGGGCAGCCCATGGCCCCTCTTGAGGCCTTGTCTGCGCAGTGAGGGGTGGATGAGAGGCGCCCTGAGGAACATTGTGGCATCTTAGCTCCGCCCTTCTAGCACCCGGGACAGCCCCAGCCAGGTTCAGTGCTGGTGTTCCGGGAGGAGCTCCCGTAGGTCCCGCGGGACGTTTGGGCCCAGGGCCTCACTCAGGAGCAGGCTGAGTGGGCAGCTGAAAGAAGGTTGCTGACTGGCTCCTTGTCCTGCCTGCCCGCTTCATTAGTGGCAGGAAACTCCCCCACTATTTGGCTTTCAGAGGGTTTCCCCCCATTAAAACACCCAGGGAAAGAAGTACCACTCAGGCTGCTGTCACTGATTATTAAAGAGGATGGGGCCCCAGGACGCAGGGCATGTATGGGAGCCAGAGGGGGCCGGGGAGGGGAGGACTTGCGGTGACTTGCCCAATGTCACAGAGCAGAGAGTCAGCAGAGCCGGGCCCTGTGGCTGTGAGCAAGACACAGCTGGGCCTGGCGGCCCCAAATGGGCTTGGGGTAATTTAGGGGAAGTTGTGCAGGCTTCCACAGCCACGTGGCCACTTCAGGGTCAGCCCCATCCCCAGAGCTCCCTGCCAGGGGTTCAGGGCTCTGAGGGTGGGGTTTTCAGTGCTGAGGGAAGAGGCCCTGATTGCTGCTGGCTGGGGCTGATGGTGGGGTTTTAGAAATAGAAGGATCCTCGAAGGTCGGCGAGGCCAACCCACCTCCTTGGATTACAGCAGAAACGACTGAGGCCCAGAGGGTCAGGACCCTGAGTGAGGTCACCAGCAAGTTGGGAGCAGGGTGGAAGCTGACCCTGGTCTCCTGACTGTTCGTTCCATGTGGCCCTGGCCTCGTCTCTCTCTGATGAACTCAGCTGCAGATACTGGCTGCTGCTTCTCTGCTGTCCCCACCCACGCAGGCACGGAACCTTTCTCTTTTACACTCTCCCTCGGGCCCTGCTGTTCACACTCCTCTCTCTCTGTTCTCTGACCTCCCACTTCGCTGCCTGCTTCACATTCGTTCATCCGTCCATCCATGTGTCCATCCATCCACTCGTTCATACGAGTGTTTACGGGTGCCTCCTTGTGCCAGGCTCTGTTCTGGGCCCAGCAGACCTGGTCTCTGCAGTCTCTAAAGAGGGGCAGAGACTTCTGTGGATGATCCCACCAACCTATCATGATGATTCACTCCTGGGAGGGGAAGCACAGGGTACGAGGGGACTGTGTAACCAAGTCCCGGCCCTGGGCAGGGGTAATCAAGGAGCCTTCCTGTAGGAAGTGAAATCATTCCACTCTCTCCTTAATGCCGCCAGCTCCTCGAGGTCAGGAACCTTAAGATCTATCCCTCTGGTGTCTTGTCAAAGAGCCCAACAGGGCCCCCAGTAGTGCTCTGTGAAGCCCTGGGAGGGCGCGTGGGGAGAGGCATGAGCACGTCTTCCGGACTCTGATAGGGCTGCTGTGACGAAACATGGGGCAAATTCTTTAATCTCCCTGACCTCAGTTTCCCCCTCTGTAAACTGAGGATGTGATGGCCTACCCTGAGGGACAGAGAGTGGTGACAAATAGAAGGCCCTTCTCTCCTGTGACTTGATACTGAAAATTGATGTCTCAAGCCTTCTGGCTTGTTCCTTGTTCTGGCTTGTTCATTTTTCACATTGTGATTTAAAAATGCAAGTGAATGACAGAAAGGCTGGCATGACATGACTGAGAGGCAGTGGTCGTTATTGCAAGAGGCAGACTTGACATCCGAAGACGAGGGCTCAAGTGCTGCTTCCACCCAAATAGCTCTGTGAACTTAGGCAAGTTGCTCTCTGGACCTTATTTTCCTCATCTGTAAAGTGGGATCACCTGTTTCACAGATGATAGAGGTGGCAGATGCCAGCGCCTGTTGCTATGGCTCATTGAGACCTCTCCAGAAGGTTCTTCTGCCCAGAGAAAAATGCGGGGTGGAGTTGGTAGGAGGCTGAGGGTCTGGCCTGAGCATGGGTGAGATGGAGGCCAGGCCAGCCTGCTGTCGGAACCCCACCTGGCACCCCAGGCCTGGCCATTAGCTGTGTGAGGCCTGAGGCTCCTGTCTTTTGGGCTTCAATTGGAATAAACAAGCAGTGCTTGGATGGGGGGTGGTGTCGGGGAGGGAGGGCCCAGCTGGTTTCCAGATGCAGGCATGTCTCCTGCACGAGGGGACCCAGGGGGGCTCATTACTGGCTCTGCCTCCACCACTCCCTGCTCCCGACCCGGGAAGCGCTCTCCTTCCTGCGGGGCCATCAAATATTCAGAGCAGAAGATGGTGGAGCTGCCAGGCGAGAGAAAGCAGCTCCTCCTGGCCTCCAGGTTAGCCAGCTTTCACGGGGTTGATGCGCGTGCTGGTGCGTGGGGGCCCGGGAAGCTCGTACCCCCTTGTTTAATCCCCTTTCCTTTTCTAGACACCCTCTTCTCTGCTTACCCGTTTTTCTTCTTTTTCCTTTTGTCCTGCCCATCCGTTGGGGCTTGATCTTCCCATCTCCATGGCCCTCTCTTTCTGTTCATTCATTCAGCAACTTAACTGACTGCCTCACCCTTACTCAGCCCAGGGTCGAGGCAGACGCCCAGGACGGTTGGTTGAGTGATTTGCAAGAGTTGGTTTTTCTCAAGTGAAAATACCCGTGGAGCCCCGATGTATAACACAGACCAGGGAGAGCAGCACCATCTCGGCCTCGACCTCCCGGGCCCACGACGGGTGTGGACGTGTCCCCAGACAGTGCAGTTTGAAACCCACAGCTCCATTCCAATTGCCTTGTTTTATACAAAGGAGAACCAGGCTCGGAGTGGAGAGGGGTCTGCCCAGGGTCCCTCAGCGGCTTGGAGGCAGAGCTGGGACTGAAACCTGTGTGTCCTGACTTCCAGTCTGAGGCCCCCTCTTCCTCGATGACCCGAGTCTCTTCCAGTTTAGCTCTGACGTCTCATGAAGCCCCCCTCGTTCTCTGCACAGGGAGCCGAGCCTCTCCTCCTGCACACCAGGCTTGTGCTGGGACATTTCACATGCCTTCTGAAGGCGCAGTGAGGCCAAGGGATGACATAGGATGCAGGTGGCATCCAGGCGAAGTGGACGTTGAGGACAGGGAAGCCATGACGAGGAAGAAGCCCTGGAGGGTACGCTGGCAGCAACTGTGTGTCTTGGGGGAGAAAGTGGGGGGGCAGGGGTTATCATAAATAATAGTAGATTCCAGATGTTGATCTCAAACAATATCTCAGGCATGTTCATTATTATTTAATCTATTCGACAACTAGTGAGATAGTTTTATTGTCCTCATTTTCCTGAAAAGGAAACTGAGGCTCAGAGAGGTTAACTGACTTGCTCAAGGTCACACAGCCAGTGGCAGAGCTAGGATCTGAAACCAGTCTGGCCCCAGAGCCAGGCCCAATCACCCCATTAGAAGGGGTTGGGGTGATGGGGCTGCTAATGTGTGGGAGCCTCAAGCTCTTGAAGCACCAGCAGGAGACATGGCTCCTTCTCCCCTTGCCCATGCCCCAATCCCAGACACACCTAGTCAACATCATGCCTCTGATTGGCCTATCCACGGGAGGGGATGGGGTCTGGGCAAAGAGGGCGTGCAGTGCAGCACCTGGCCATCCTCTCCCCTGGAGACATCACGTGCCTCTCTTCGTCTGCTGCCCCCAGACAAGAAACCATTTCTTGCAAGTTTCTGTAAAAGGCTGTTTGTTTGATCTCGAAAGCCACGTCTGTGTGGGCAGGGTCTGTGAGATTCCTACTCTCTGATGCACATTGTCGAGACATTGAACCTGACGAATGGTTACAATGATGCTTCAAGCAGGCTGCTGGTGCCTCTGACGTCTGGGGAATCTCCAAGCATTTATATGCCAGCTCTTGGGTCCTCTCCCTTGAACTGGGGGCTGGTACCTGCCCGTCTCCTGGTAGAATTGCTCTGTACATTTGGCTTTTCGAATCCTGGATGTTCCTCGAGCCTAGGGGTGCATTCAGGTGTGAGCCCCATTGTAAGAAAATTCTGGATATTTTCACCTCTTACCCCTGACATCAGCAGGAAATGGGACCTCCTCTTCTCCTCCGGCAGGCCTGGGACCCGCGGGCACCGGGAACTACCTGCTTTCCTGCCCACATGCCCACCCAAGAGTAGCAGAATGTGTTCCTCCTGACTGGGTTCATTAAGCCCAGGAACTTGGAAGTAGGAGAGAGAATTTCCTCATTTCATAAAAATTTAAACTAATGTGCAGAGGCAGCGGGTCCTACCTTGTTATTTCCTCTCTCCTGCCCAGAGGTATTTAGTTCTCTCTCTTCCTGGTGAGAGGTAAGGTATTGAAAGAAAGCAGAAGCAGCTGATGGGGGAGGATGATTTGTTCTCTTGGGGCCTTACCTTATGGGGAACTCATGTGAATAACCAGCACTGATGGAGCACTAACTATGTGCCAGATATTTCATATATTTTTTATTTCATGTAACTTGCGCAAACCCTGTCAGCTCAGGATTCTTTTCCCAATTTCGCAAGTAGGGAACTGATGTTCAGAGAGGTGAAGTCACTTACATGTAGTCACACAGCTGGAGGCTGGTGGAGCTGGGACTCAGACCTGAGTCTGTGTGCCATTAAAGCCTGGGCCGTGAGTACCGTGTTACATGGCTTCCTGCAGGAGTGGCAGTTGTGGACAGCCTCTGGGTGACGGGGTCAGGTTTGGAGCATGCTGGCTCCTGGCTTGCTGGCTGGGGCACTCAGACTTTCCTCACTTGGATCTGAGTGGGACCTGTTCAGGGGCGGGTGGGATGGGGCTTGTCTAGGAAGAAGCTGGAAATCCACGTTCCAGCCCATGAGAACTGAGTCCCTTTGTTTGTGCTTTGGGGGAAGAAGGCTTTGGAGTCAAACTTGAAGGGTTGGATCTTGGATGTTCCCTAACTTATCATGCGCCAACTTCAAGTACTTACATTCTCTACGCTTCGGTGTCCTAAACCGGGGTCATTTTAGAGCACAGTGCAGGGTGTCTAAGGAGGTATGAGGATGATCGTGTAATGAATTTGGCCCCAGGCCGGGCCTGGGAACCACTCAGCAATGTTCACTCTCTTGATTAGAATGGACAGGAAAGAAAGTGATTACCTCCATCAAGGTGGGGCAGTGACAGCGGGCCTGGGTTTTGAAGGATGGAAACGAGCTCACCAGGCAGGTGAGGATGGAGGGACTTTGGATGCTGTGGGAACATGATGTACAAAGGCTGCCTGAGGCATCTAACAGTGCACAGTCACGCGTCACTTCACGACGGGGACACATTCTGACAAAGGCATCCTTAGGCAATTTCGTCGTTGTGCGAACATCATAGAGTGACTTACACAAACCTAGATGGCATGGCCTACTACACACCTAGGCTATATGGTATAGCGATTGCTCCTAGGCTACAAACCTGTGCAGCATGTTACTGTACTGAATACTGTAGGCAACTGTAACACAATGGTAAGTATTTGTGTATCCAAACACATCTAAACATAGAAAAGGTGCAGTAAAAATATAAAAAGATAACAAATGATACGCCTGTATAGGGCCCTTACCATGAATGGAGCTGACAAGACTGAAAGCTGCTCTGGGTGAGTCAGTGAGTGAGTGGTGAGTGGATGTGAAGGCCTAGGACATTATTGTACACTACTGTACAGACTTTATAAACACTGTACACTGAGGCTACACTAAATTTATAAAAAAATTTTCTTTCTTCAATAATAAATTAACTTTAGCTTACTATAACTTTTTTACTTTATAAACTTTGAAATTTTTTGACTCTTTTGTAGTAACACTTAGCTTAAAGTACAAACACATTGTACAGCTATACAAAAATATTTTCTTTCTTTATACCCTTATCCTATAAGCTTTTTCTACTTTAAAAATTAAAAATTTTTTTTTTTACTTTTTAAACTTTTTCATTAAAAACTAAGACACAAGCACACACATTAGCCTAGTCCTACTCAGTGTCAGGATCATCAATATCACTGTCTTCCACCTCATATCTTGTCCCACTGGAAGGTCTTCAGGGGCAGTAACATGCATGGAGCTGTCATCTCCTGTGATAACAATGCCTCTTCTTGAATACCCCCCGAAGGACCTGATGGTTTGTTTACACAAGCATCATTACAAATACATGAGTAACGGGTTGCACCACGATTTATGATGGCTATAACGTCACCAGGTGATAGAAATTTTTCAGCTCCATTATAATATTATGGCACCACTGTCATATATGCAGTCTGTTGTTGACTGAAACATCATTGTGTGACATGACTGTGTTGTCTTTAAGGATGTGGTCAGAGAACCTTAACCACTTGGGAGTGGCTAGAGGTGAGAAGGATGGGAGAGGAGTGGGAGATGAAGCTGTGGCCCTGTTGGGGAGGGTCCTAAATGCTATAGTATGAAGCTAACAAGCATGGCTAATAAGCTGCAAGCATGCTGCCACTCTCCGATGCTGTACCCGTAGCAGACATTGCTAATCAATCACAGAACTCTTCCGTGCCGAGCCAGGATGTGACTTTGGCATCATTGTTGAATTCTCTAGGCAGTCACTACCAACCGATTGGCACTGACCTGTAAGTTGAAGGCTATTTGCCATCCCTGAAGGACCAGATACTGGTCCTTCCAGAGCCCACTCACACATCCCTGCCCCCAGCTGGGAGTCTTATCAAGCCTTTCCTGTCTTTGCCACACTGTGGTTTGGGCTGCAGTGGGCTGGCAGGCCATAGAGTTTCCTTCTCTTAGGCTAGCCTTCTCTGGGTCTCTGTCCTAACCGCAGCTCTAGGAGGCTTCTGGAGTAGCCTGCCATTCGAGGTTTGGCTGGCCCCGGGCTGTTCCACCCCACCCTCCCCACAGTAAGGGCAGCAGCACCACCCTCTCCAGGCCTGGATTTGACTATGTGGGTGGGCAGGCCCCTCTGCTGGATCTGGCTGGCTCTCCACCTGTAGCAGCTGCAGCCCAGGGCCACCACATTGGGCCCAGTGACAACTTTCAAAGCTTGCCCGGGATGCTTCCAGTTTGGGCAAAACCTTGTGGTACGTGTGAGTGAGGGATGTGGGCAGGGCAGGGCTCCCTCTGAGACGGGCCACTGCAGCAGGGGCTGAGAATAGCCCAGACACCACCACATAGCACAGACCTGCCCCACTGAAGCCAGCTCTGTATTTAGGGAGGCAGGAGTGAAGAGCACAGACTTGGTTTCCAGATGGCCTGAGATCAAATCCTGGCTCTGCCATTTACCAGCTCTACCACTTATTAGGACAGAGACCCAGAGAAGGCTAGCCTAAACTGTGCCTCAGTTTTCTCATCTGGAAAGCGGGGATAATCATAGTAATTCTCATCGGGTTTTTTTGGCAAGGATTAATGGAACAATTCTAAGGACAGGGCTGGCACTTAATAACCACTATATAAAGGTTAATTATTATATGGAAGGAAAGACAGAATGGGGACACAGAGGGCTTGTGAATAGGATGAATGGATCTGAACAAGCCTTTGCAGGACTGAAAAGCTCCACAGATGGGTCATGACCATAGGGACTTCAGCTTACCAAAAGCTCAGTGCTTCCCGCCCACCTCTCGGGGGCCTGGGCTCCTCAGCCTGTCCTGCCCCCGCACATTAACCCCGGGACAGACCTTGCTTCTCCTCCACTGAAACTGGCCTCCCTGCTCCCCACAGGCACAGATTGCCCGTGAATTCCCTCCAGGCTACTCCCTTCAGCCCGGGGAGATGCGACACTGATCTCCTTTAATCCTATACTTAATGTACAGGCTTCCACTCCCCAGTGAGACACTGAAATTAATCTGCCACTAATTTTGCGTTCGCCAGCCCTGGGTTTCAGCATTTTCAACCCTGCTTTTGCAACTGTCTTTGGTCCGGGGAAACAAAGACCTAATCTCTTCCCTGGCCTTGTTGATTCTGTGTCTTCAAAGACATGAATCACACTGGCATTTTGCTCTACTGGTTTGGGAAGGAGGGTGGAATGACATTTTCCCGTGTCTCCCGGAGGGCACGGATTCCGGGCCCGTCACCCCAGCCTCTCCCCAGCTCTCTGGGTGTGAGGGGATTAGGGCCCCATTATCTGTTCGCTTACTCGGAGTCTCAGTGTATCAGTCACAGACACGATGACTAACAGCCGCCTCCTTGGGAACGGCGGGAGGGGGATGCCCCGAGGTTCGAACACCCAGTTCTGGGGGGTGAGGACCCGGGTCCCTTCTTCCCAGGGGGTGTGTGTGTTTGGGTAGGGGGTCAGGACCTGGCCCTGCCCACCTGTCTGCCTCTATTCCCAGCACCTAAGGCTCCAGCCGCTCCAGCCGCTGCTCTGCCCCGAGCAGGGTGTGTTCTAAGCTGCTCCCTCTGCTTGGCCTCTTTCCCTCCCGCCTTAGGTAAGGCTTGACCTCTCTGAGCCTCTGTGAAACAGGAATAATAATAGTACCTACCACAGGGATGCGAAGTGGGGACTGGATGAGAATCTTACCTAAAGGCTGAAGAGCTTGACATTCACAAGTGCCCCATAAACGGGAGCCAGCATTGTCGTCACCTGGCTCAAATGCGCCACCTCTGGGACACCTTCCAAACCCCCAACAGAAAGAGGGGTCCTCTCCTCTGAGCCCCGGTAGCGCCTTGTTCATGCCTCTGCTCTCCTTGAGGCCCCTACCCGAGCCGAACCGAGTGTTAACCTCCTTCTGCTGCCTACCCAGGGCCAGGAACATAATCTCTCTACATTTTGTTTCCCACAACTGCAGAATAGAAATGATGTAGGAATGACCTCATTGGGGTTGTCAGGGGGATTAAATGAGATAATGCTCATTAAGGGCTTAACACAGGCACGACCTGGAGTGAGCAGTGAGGGAATGTCATGATGTGTTGTTATGGTTAAAGGGTTGTTCATCACGCGTTGTGAAGTCTGTCCTTCCCCGGCAAAATCTCCCTGAAGGCAGAGATGGACCTTAGTTTTTCTCAGGACCCTTGGTGCTCACCTACTGAGCCTGACTGCAGAGAATGGCAGGTGAGGCTGGCCCGGTTGAGGGAGGTGCTCGGAGCTCGCCTTCCCGAGTGCCTCCCCACGCAGCGCTTGTCCCTGCGGGCTGCCTCCCCTGCCCCATCTGAGCTCCCTCGCTCCCCCAGCCCTGTGTCACCATCACAGATAAACTGCACCATCGCCCTGAGGATGGTGACAGCCACGTCCACTCCTCCCCACCCAGCATCACTGTCTTGGCAGCACCAAGACCCTGTCCTAGAGTGTCCAAGCTGGGGGAGACCTTGGAAACCATCTGGTCCCATCCCCACACGTATGCACAAAGAAACAGAGGACGAGAGAGGTTGTCCAGCTGGCCATAAAACAAGTTGGAGGCAGCACTGGGATTGGATCCAGTCCCTTAACTCCCACTGAAGGGCTCGTCCCAATGCCACGCTGCCTGTCATCGCTTCCCCAGAACCACTGTGATCGCACTGGAGGAAGGACACTAGGATTTAATGAGCATCTACTACGTGCCGGGGACTGTGTAGGCTTCTGTGTGTGTCAGCTCAGTGGCTCCTCCCGACACATCTGAAGAGGTGAGGGTGTGCCCCCATTTTACAGGAGGGAAAACGGGCTGAGAAAGGTGGAGTCGCTTGACCAAGTCACACTAAGGTGATAACCAAGTTGGAATTCAAACTTAGATCTGTCTGGCTGCAAAGCTTGTGCTCTCTTGGTTCTTCCTGCAGCCTGGGGTGGAGGGGCAGGGGCTGCCAGCCCGGCCTCTCCGTTCCTCCCTCTGCTGTGGGCAGACGTGGAGGACGCTGGGACAGTCAGATTACAGGCAGTGACTGAGGGCTCAGGAACAGCCAGGGCAGGATTTCCCTGGTGGGGGTATCCACCGCCTCAGTGACCTAGCCCCTGGCCTGGCTGGCTGGACGGACAGATTCCCACCCCTGCCTGCGGGGGGAAAGGTGGGTTTGCAGTGGACTAGGGGTGGGCTGGGAGCGGTGGAGCAGCAGGGACCAGGGCTGTGCAGCTGCCACGAGCCTCAGGCTGGCGGTGCCAGGAATGGGGCAGGAAGTGGTTTGTGGGAGCGGTGACGAGTCTGAGGCTGTGCGCTGTGGCTCTGCCTGAGGTTTCTGCTCTGGAAACCTGACTCATGTGGACAGAGACCAGGCTCCCCGCCTCCCCAGGGGGCAGTTAGTTCAATTACAGGCCTGGCCCACCAGGGAAGGGACATGTGCTCCAAAGGGGGTTGGAATCAGGCCTTAGGAAGCCAAGGCCGCCCCGGAGGTCAGTGGTTACAGGGTGTGTGGGAGGGTGCGTCCATGCAGGCAGGAGGAAACCGGCGGCCCTGTGCTTTGGCTGTGGGGAGGGATCCCCTACGTCCGAGCCCCAGCTGGGTTCTGACTCACCACATGAACTTCAAGCCCTTTTCTTTCTCTGGGCTCACTTTCTTTCTTTATCTCTAAAATGAGGTTTCCACCAGCTCTAAGAATTCGATGACTCTCCCCTGCCCCCACCCAATCAAAGGAGCCTACAAACCACAAGGGAGCAAAATAACAACACGGAAAACCACAGCTAACAAGTAGTAACTGCTGGAGATGTGCTGGGCCCTGCTCTGAGCCCTCGGCAAGATTTCTATAATCCTTCCAACGGTCTGATGGGCCCATTTCACAGATTAGGAAATAGACCAAAACATTCATGTGGATCCATCGATGAG
Organism: Diceros bicornis minor; assembly: GCF_020826845.1. Taxonomy (NCBI): domain Eukaryota; kingdom Metazoa; phylum Chordata; class Mammalia; order Perissodactyla; family Rhinocerotidae; genus Diceros; species Diceros bicornis. The sequence goes on along the minus strand of NC_080744.1, from coordinate 64,176,639 downwards.
GCACCCTGACCCACATACTGCAGAGAAGGGGAAACGGATGTGAACTGAGGGTGCTGCCAGGCCCACCTGCCCCGATGCCCCCTCCCCACCCTCTAATGCCACTGGTCTGCATTGTCGCCTCCATCCCATGCCTCCTCCTTAGCCATTAGTGTCATACCAAATTGATAAGAAATTTCTTTCCCTGATTGTTCTGGGAAAGAGGAACACTGGGCCCTGCTTCACAGATGTTCTGTGGTTTTCTGAGTTGTCTCTTACCACCATCTCCATCTTCTCTCCCTCTCCATCAAATCCCAGGAGGACAGAACCAAAGGGGACTTGATTGACCAAACAGAGTGAAGCTCTGGGGAGTTCTAGGAGCTTCCTCAGAGAGTGGATGGGGTGGGAGGGCTGCGTGTGCCCAGCTCTGAGAGCCCGGCTGCTGCTTCTGCCGGTTCCTGATCATCTGTGTGTTCCACATGCAATTTTCTGTGAAGAAAGTGTTGTCCTGCACAAAGTGAGTTTGAACATCCCTGATGGAGTTCAACCATCCCATTGAGTGAATGGTGAAACTGAGGCCCAGAGAAGAGAAATGACTTGCCCACAGCACTCGAGCACACGTTAAGCAGGACATGGCTACTAAAGTAGTGTGAAGGCCAGCTTGCATATTTCCCCCAGCTTTACTGAGATATAATTGACATATAATATTGCGTAGGTTTACGGCGTACAATGTGATGGTTTGATACATATATATATTGTGAAATGTTTGCCACAGTAAGGTTAGTTAACACATCCTTCACTTCGCAAAATTACCATTTTGTTGTTGTTATTATGGTGAGAACATCTCAAATTTACTCTCTTAGTAACTTTCAAGTATACAATATAATATTGTTAACTATAATCACCATGCTGTACATTAGATGCCCAGAACTTATTCCTCTTATAACTGGAAGTTTCTACCCTTTGACCAACATCTCCCCATTTACTCCACCCCCCCAGCCCCTGGTAACCATCAATCTCCTCACTGTTTCTATCAGTTTGGTGTTTTTAGATTCCACATATAGGTGAGATCATACAGTATTTGTCTTTCTCTGTCTGACTTATTTCACTTAGCATAATGCCCTCAAGGTCCAACTGTGTTATTGCAAATGGCAGGATTTCCTTCTCTTTTATGGCTGAATAATATTCCATTGTCTATGTAAACCATATTTTCTTTATCCATTCATCTGTCGATGGACCCCAGCTTGCATTTCTCTCTTGGGAAAGTGGGAGAGTTCTGGCCAGAAATAGCAGATCTTCTAGATAAGATAACTCCAGCAAAGCATTTAGCAGCAGTGTCTGCATACAGTGGGTGCTCAAAACTGCTAACGGAGGCTGAAACAGCTGTGTTTGCCTACTCAGAGTCCCCTTCCTGCTGTCTGACTCATGAAGAATCCAGGAGGGAAGACTTGGCTCAAGTACACGAAGGGAGGCCAGAATTGCCTTCTAGGGGTGGGAACCAGGGTGGGCATTCCCCCCTCTCCTTTGCACCTCTCACAACCTGGGGCTGAATATTGTGGGACGCACTGGTTTAGGGATGCAGAGACCTCTGATTCCAGACCAGTGGTCCTGGGTCCTAGTCCTAGTGTGTCACCAGCTCTGGGCCTCAGTTTCCTCCTCTGTGAAAGGGAGAGGTTGGACCAGATGGTGGTTCTCAGCCCTGGCTGTCCAGATAATCACTGGATAGCTTTCAAATAATTCTGAGGCCCAGGCCTCCCCCCAGGTCAACTGAAGTTCTGCAGGTGCCATCTGAACATCTCTGTTTATGATCCTGATGCCCAGTGAAGGGTGAGAACCACTGGACTGGATGGTTCTTGGTCCCCGGTGGCTGAAACACAGGACAGCTGTGTGGGTTCTCCATAGACTGCTGTGAGCAAGGCTTTATGTCTCCTCTTAGCATGTGTGTGGGCGAGTAACAGCACTGATGGAGCACCCCTCTCGGCTGGAAGCTCTCTCCCAGCATGGGTGGACATTTCTCTCCTGCCATGTAACAGGTGACAGGCGGCGGGCCTCTGGATGCTTGCAGGGAGGAGGCCATTGTGGGATTGGTCTCCAGAGCTGACACCCCAGAAACCTTATTCTTCTCCCCATGGAGCAGTCTGGGCCGCATTGACTAGAGCAGGCCCCCAGGGAGCTCCCAGCTCTGAGACAAACTCTTCCAGCAGGAGTGGGGCCGTCCAAAGACTTGGGACTCTCATGCCCTGGACGGGGATCCTGGTGAGCAGCTTGGGTTGGTGAAGCAGCGGGAGCCCACCGAGGGCTGGCATCCAGAGTCAGACTCCCATATCCAGTTCAGGCCTGCTGCCTCTGGGCCTCACTGATCTCATCTGCAAAATGGGCCATGTGACCCACGGCCAGTGTGCTATTAGGGAGCTGCTATAGGGATTCTGATGAAGAGGGCTTCAGAGAAAGGGTCAGTCAGCACGAGGATTGAAAGTCTCAACGAGAGTTCCAGGAGGGCAATAGAAGCTAAGGAAGCAGAGGTCAGATGATGTGGAGCTGGGAAAGCTGAACGCAGGGGGTCTTTATACAAGAGAACGAAGCATCACCATGCGGGCCCATCCCTGGGTTTCAAATGGATATGGGTGAATATTTTACCAGTGGATCCCTTAAGAAAAAGAATTTTACGAGGAGCCTCCGTTGATAAAATATGGATAAATGGGGCTTGTGTGGCTGGAGTGGGGGGCGGGTTCCTGGAGGTGCCCCAGGCTCCCCCTCCAGCCCGGCAGCGGCCTAATTCAGGAATAAGTTTGAAAGCCACTGACCTCGGGCAGGAAGACCCGCTTTTTCCATCTCCTGAGATTCAGCTCAGGGGAGATGAGTATAAAATGCAGCGGGAGAACCGGGGTTGGATATCAGGAAGCACTTCCCGCAGGGGTTGGTAGGTGCTGTGTCTAGAGGGCCCAGAGAGCTGGTATCTTAGTCCCAGAGCAGGAGGGGTGAACAACAGCCTCCTGAGGGGCCCGCAGGCCTCCTGCTTCCAGGTGAGGGCTGGCAGGAGCCTTTCCCGCTCTAGCTCTTGGTCCCCTGCCCAAGGGGGAGGCTTCTCTCAGGAAAGCTGGACATTGCCACTTGGCTGGGGCCTCCGGGGGGGCAGGAGGCTTGAGGTGGGGAAGAAAAATCTACAAGGTGAATTCCCTTCCTCTCCCCTTTGTTGACCAGCTGCCGAAGAGGAGGAGGGACAACCCAGTCAGATGACAAAGGGTGAGGAGGACTCAGAGGGAGGAGGAAAAGAGCAGAAGTCAGAGCTGGGGAGGCACCCCAGGGGCGCGTGTTTGAGGGGGGCCGCACTGGGAGGAACTAAGATGAGAAGAAACAAGACTCAAAGGGAGCCGAGACTGAGGGTGGGGTTCCAGGGCTCCACATTCAGAGTATGCCCAGAATGCACGGCTTCCCACCGCCCCTGCCATGTGGCCCCCGTGCCAACTGCCCTGCTCTCCCGCGTGCACCCCTGCCAGCCTCCCCAGCCAGCTGCTCCCGCAGTGGCTCCCACCTTCCTGTCTGGGTCTCCTGCCTCATCCCCCCACTCTGTTAACAGGCCTCCAGGCTGTTTCTGGAACCCCCTAAACTAGCTACCGTTCTCTATCCCAAAACGGCATCTACTCCAGGACTGCCAGATAAAATAGAGGACACTCAGTGAAATTTGGATTTCAGATAAACAACATGTACTTTTTTAGGATAAGTACGTCCCAAATCGATTGTTTCTCTGAAAGTCAAATGTAACTGTGCGTCCTGTATTTTTATTTGCTAAATCTGGCAACGCTGGTCTAGTCCATCCACTCTAGGCCCAAGGTTTGTCAGATCAACCGTTCTATGCTAATTGGCTATTGGGAGAAAGTGGAAAGCTATCTTGCAGGTATTTTATTTTAAGTAAATTTATTCAGTACATTTATTTTTTAAAATGCATTTATTTTAAATACACTTATTTTATTTTAAATAAATCCACCTGTTTTAAGCGGGGTATCCTGTTTCCCTATTGTTTTCCTGCTTTAAGTGACCCAGAGGGCAGAGATTTTAGGAAAATTGGAGGGGATGGTCTTTTCAGTCGGAAAATCTGGGCTCAAGGATAGGATGTGTAATTGACTTCCTGAGTGGACTTGGGGAGTTTCTTTCACTGTTCTGGCCTCAGTTGATTCATCTGTAGAAAGGGGCTAAGAGTCTATCTGCCTCCCAGGTGGCTGTGGGATCCATGACTCATGGGCACACTCAAGAACTAGCCATGTGAGGGTTTGGTTATTTTGGCCCTGTTGCCTGGGGTTCCAGAGTCACTTGGACTGGAGGGCTGGGAGGAGTGGCCTGATCTGTAAGCTCTGTGTGGCTCAGAACTTGGCCCAGTCTGTGGCTGGGCAGTGAGTGCCAAGCCTTTGACCTCTTGACCTCTTGGGCCTGCTTGGCTGGTCATGCAGTTCAAGGTTATGGTCACCAGGGGTCAGGCTTGCACCCTGATGGCTAAGCTCTGCCTTTTATGGTGCTCCAAGGGGGCCCCCTGGTCTGTGGGCTAGAGGTCCAGTGAGGATGGGGTGTGGTACAGATTTTATGTGGCTCCTGGAGCTGTGGGTTGGTGACCTGCAGATCTGGAAGGTGAACCATTATTCTCTCTTAAATTTACATTCTGCTTGGCACTTCCAGGAGGACTCTTCATTTCTTTGGCCCTCACCAGGAGACTCCATGGAGGAAGTTGGGTTGGGTGACTGGGGTCTGGAGAGAATTCTGAGCATGGAGTTTGAAGAGAGTTTGGGTCCCCATTCTAAGTCTGGCTCTTACTAGTGTCCTTGTGGGTTATATTCCCTCCTGAGCCTCGGTTTCTTCTTCGGTAGAATGGGGTAATAACGCCTCCTTTGCAGCAGCATGTCAAGACCTGGTGAGTTGAGGTGTGGCTATTAGGCAGGGCTCATGTCTCTAGGCTAGCCCAGCTCCCATCTAGAACGGCTTGTGTTGAAGGTGGACACGTGATAGAAACACAGGAAGAGAACCCAGAACAAGGGCTGTCGCAGGGCGCCATGTGATCCTTTGCCGAGTCCTGGAAGCAAGCACAGAGCTCTGAGGAGGGAGGGGGCGCTAAAGCCCAGAGAGCGGAGTTCGCTGGCTTGATCCCTCATAGCCAGGGGGACGAGCTCAGGCTCGCCAGGCAGGTGGCTGAGCGGGGCTTTGCGGCCCTTGGACATAGGCAGTGGATCAGCACCCAGTGCAGGTGTGCAGATGGGCTGGATCACAGCATGCAGGCTGTTGGGCCCTGGGACTGCAGATTCAGCTCGGTACGTTTCCTGGACACCTGCTCTGCTGTGGGCGCTTATTCTGCAGAGGCGGACACAGATGCTTCCAGTGCAGGCTTGTGAACAGCAAGGTGGCTCCCATCTGTGGTCCAGGCACCAGCACCCAGAGAAGGCTTTTCTGGCTCATGGTTGCCCAGCCTCCTCCAAGAACCTCACACATCCACCTCTATGTTGTGCAGGGAGAAAGGTGGCTCCCCCTGGGGTCCCTGGAAGAGTTGGTGTCTTTGAACTGGGCCCCCCTTGCCAATAGCCTTGCCTCCTCCTGGCCCCAGCCCTGCTGCATCTCAGGAAATGGACAGATGGGAACTGGGGTTCTGGTCTCTGGCCCCCAGCCAAGATACGGCTGGCTTGCTCTGGGAAGCCTGAGGGCTCTCAGCCCTGCCCTTTCTCAGGTGGGTCCCGATGGCCCTGATGGATTGCCCTCTCACCCCCACTGGGTTCCTGCGGTTTCCTCATCAGCAGAAATGACTCCTCACCCACAATTGCATCAGTCTTTCCACAGACGGAGTGAATCACGTTGCAAGATGTGGTTACTGACTGCGCCCTATGCTCTGGTTAGGGGCTGGCTGAGCAGGCCGGGATGGGGGCTGGGGCTGACCGTGCTTTGACTTGGACTCGGGAGAGGGAAGCAAAAGCCAGGAGGGGAATGCCAGGAGTGGGATCAGTGTGAGAGGATATGGAACTTGTCCACACAGGCAGGGGAGGGGACTGAAACAAGTGTCCAGTGACCTTGACCGCGACCACACTGAGGAACCGTATGGCTTACTCACCCCCAGCCCCACCACTACCACCAAAGGGAAGAGAAAGGACGCGAACAAGCTGATTCATCCTCTAATGCACTGCAGTGGCGTGGGGGGAACCAGGGAGATGAGCTGGTTTCGCTTCTTCCTCTTTCTCTATTTTGAACTCCATGGCTTGCTTCCCCTTCAGCTGACAACACAGTGGCCACGGCCTGAGGGCTTCCAACCTCAACACCAGTTTCTTGCCTCTCTCTGCTTTGCAGGCCCAGCCTATAGCTGCCCTTGGGTAGGAACTGTCTTCAGGGACAGGTGAAGAATCCACTGGTTAGGGTTTGTATTACCCTTCCCAGATGCAGAAAGAGGTCTCCTTCTCCCCTCGCAAGGCAGCAAGAACGGTTCTGCCCATTTTTCAGGAGAGGATGAGGCCTGTGGGGAACTTAGCGAGCACCTTGCTTCCCTCCTCTCTTTCAAACCCCACAGCACAGTTTAGCTCCTTGTGTCAGAATTGCAGGATCCATCAGCATCTGCCAGCTGGACGAGGGTGGGAGTGGGTGGCAGTGTCTTCTCTACAGGGGGAGAGTGTGTGCAGTGGCTCAGAGGTGGCCCAGCAGGGGCTCTGGAATAGGATTGGGGTTTCAACCTCACCAACTCGAGTAGAAGAGAAATGGGCAAAGATATATGGAGGCGCCACTGGAACAGAGCAGCCCAAAACACAGGGCCAACACAGCCAAGATTGTGCCTGGAGTATCCCCGCACCCACGTGGATTTGTCTGAGTGACAAACACACTTGTGTAAGCCACTGAAATTTGGGGCGCTGTTTGTTACCGCAGCATAGTCTACCTATCTGGACTATACAAATGCCAGGCGAAGGAGATTGGCCTTGATCCTGAAGGCCGTGGGAAGTAAATGAAGTCTTAGAACTGCGGTGCCTACGTCCCACACTGGGATTAAGAAGGCGACCTGTCTCCCCTCTAGACTGTAGGTTCACGGGCACAGCAATGTGTCTGGTTGTTTTCCTCCAATGAGTGTACCCGGGGCCCAGAACAGCACCTGCTACAGGATCAACGCTCACTAAGAATTTGTTTTCTTCCCTTCTGCCTCCAGTTTCCCCCCTCTCCAATTTATTCTCCCTGTGAACACCGTTCACTCTGTCCTTCATGCCTTAAATTCATCCACAATGTTTACGAAGTGTCTGCCAGCGCCCAGGCACCGTGCTTCCCATACGTTATCTCACCTTTATGCTAATCTTGACCGAAAGCACTCACCCCATTTTGCAGACGAGGGGTGTGAGCCCTAGTCTTTCCCCTTCCCTTCCATCTGCACCCTTCCTTCGTTCTTTTCACCTTTATTGGGTACTCACTGGGCGTCAGCAGGCAGTGCTAGAGAGAGGGGTGGGATGCGTCTAAATAGGTTCTGCGTTCCAGGAACCTTCGTCTCGTGGGGGTCTCTGTCATGTCCGTGGACAGATGCCATCCCGTGTGGTGCTCCCCCAGAAATATGCAATGGCACGTGGAGAACCCTTGAGCTGGGACTTAAGCAGTGTCTCCAGGAGGATAAGGTGTGGAGTGGGATGGGAGGGAGGGAACAGCATGTGCAAAGGCAAAGAGGGGTAAGACAACTTGGCCTATTTAGGGAACAGCAACTAACCGAAAATGACTGGAATATAAAATGAGTAAGGAAGACTGCTGGGAGGTCAGGTAGGAAGAGCAGAGAGGTGCCAAATTGTGACATTTAAAGACATTTAGAAGGCTAAAGATAGCAAGAATATTTCATTTGGAAAGCCAACTGTGACGAATTGGTGGTGGTTGCTTGGAACACTGTGTTGAGAAAGATTCTGAGGTTGTGTCTGGTCTTTTAGGAAAGAATGCTATGACCAATTGGTAATGTCTTCCATAGGCCCGGGAGCTGGGAGTGGCAGCCAGCATGTCATGCATTTTCCAGCTTTGCTTAGGAGCTGTGGAACAAGGGGAAGATTTTGAGGAGGAAAATGATAGGTCTGGAGATCAGATGAGATAGAGAGATCATTCATACTTTGCCTAACATCATAGGGCAAATAAAGGGAAGAGACGTGATTTGAACCCAGGGCTGCCTGACAACAAAGCCTGCATTCTTAAAACTTCCCTGCCTTCTGCGAGAACTTGGCCAGAGAAAGCATATTTCAATGTGGAAGCTCCCAGTTTTGTCAGTGATCTTTTTTCTTGCTGCCTCTTTCGTCTCTTCCTTTCTCTTATCTGCTTCTCCTCCCTTGTGCACATCCTCGTCATCTTATGTGGACCATATCTGCCATGTCCTGCTCAAGCAGGGATTCCCAACTGGAGGACTGTGGCTTGCTGGTGTGCCATGAGCCCTTCTCAGCTGTGATTTCTCAATCAATGGGTAAAGCTTATTTATTTATTTATTTTTGTGCAACTGTTGGGGGACATTGTAGCAGAATATCAACGTAATACCAAAGGAAGATGGCAGGGAGGCTCTGCCCGTCATGGTGACTTGGGGCTCAGGCTGAGACAGCAGCCACCATCTTGAACCTTTCCAGTCCCACACCAGAAGGAAATCAAGCCTGGAGCATCTCGCACCTGCTCAGCCTGGAAGGGACTTCCATTAGTTCTGCTCAGAACTCATTGGCCAGAATTAGTCACATGGCCTTACCAACTAGCAGGAGTCTATCATGTACCTGAAGGTGGGGGGCCAGAAGGATGTGGTGAGCCGCTCTCTTGGGTACCACAGTATACCTGGTGCCAAGCACAGAGCCTGGTAGGGAGTAGATGATGAGTAAATTTTTGATGAAATGGTTTCCAGCCCAGCCAGGCTCCCCAAAATAGCACTTGCTAAGGCACCAATGACCTCCATGTTGCTACACCTGGTGGACACTTTTCAGTCCACATCTCCCTTGACCTTGCACATAACAATGCACTTTCATTCTTAGTACATGTCTCTTGGCTTCAGCACACAATGCTGCTTTTCTTCCTACCGCTTGGGTCACTGCTTCCCTGCTCCTTTGCAACTTTCCCCTCCTCTACCTGGCCTTACATTTTGGAGTTTCTCAGGGCATGGACTTCTTTTCTCCTCACTAAACTCTTTTTTCAGCAGATCTCATCCACCCCCCTGGCCTTGAACTATCCCCTCAAGTTTCGCTGGGCTCACCTTTCTTTTGAGCTCCATGCTCATGTATCTCACTGTCTACTTGACATCTTCTCAAGAATATTTCAACTTCATCTCAAATTTAATATGTTGAAAACCAAAGCCATGACCTTCCTCCCTCCACCCCTGGTCTCTAAAGCTGCTCCTATCTCCACGGGTCCTCATCTCACTAAACGGCAACGTCATCCACCTACTTGCACAATCTGGAAACCCAAGAGTCTTCCTTGGCCCTTTCTTCTCTCCTACACTCTTTCATTTTAAATCCCTTACCAAGTCCTATCAGTTTTACTTCTTCAATATCTCTCCACTCCATCCACCACTCTCCATCTCCCTCTCCTCCCCCATCTCCATCACTAGTCCACATGGCCACCGTGTCCCGTCTGATTGCTGTAAGGTCCCCCGCTGGCCTCCACGCCCATTCTAGCTCTACCCATATGTTCCTCATGCTGCAACCAGAGGGATTTTTCAAAATGCAAATTTGATCACACACCTCTCTCTCCCCAAAACACTTTAATAGACTGCCATTGCTCTTAGGAAAAAGATAAAACTCTTACGCAAGACCTGCAAGGTGTGCATGCTCAGCTCTCTGCTTGCTCCTCATCTTATCTTACTCCCATTACAGTCCCTGACACACAGTAGGCATTTCGCAAATGTTTTTTGAATGAATGAACATATGGTATATGAGAAATTGGCAATCAGTTCTGTGGCATTAGTCGGATTACTTTTACTATTAAAGAGCAGCAGAGGTAGCCCAGGATGGCTTTCCTGGATACGGAGCCTGGTTCAGGGCCCCTTGGCAGGGCTGATGGGCACTGATGTGGGGCCACTGTTGAATTCTGAGCAGTTGGTGCCAGGGCCTGGAGGTGGATAGGGTGATCCTTTGATGTTGCCTCTATCCAGGATGGGAAGCCATGCAGTCTGAGCTGAGAACTGAGCTCCTCATGTCTACACTCTTCTGTGCACCTGGCACAGAGGAGGTGTCAACATGGCGGCTATTTGAATTACTCTTAGACTGCTTGCACATGGGACACAGAGAAGTGGGGAGAGAGGCTGCCCGCTGGGGCAGACAGACAGACTCCTTTCATGGTCACCTTCCTTCACCCTGTGAGCTCCCTGGGCTGGGGTGGGGGGTCCCCACAGGGTGGGCTCAGGGGCAATCTCTATTCTGGGTCTAGTGTGAGTCAGCCATCTCCCTGTGGTCTGAGGCCGTCATCAGGAACCACAACAGTCATTTCTCTCTTTGTGGCTTTGAGGTCTGGGGGCAGAGGGTGTGGCATCCTGAGACCCCTCAGGCTGCTATGGAAAGAGTCCAGCCTGTTGGGACCCAGATGAAACAAGAGGGACTCTGGGCAGCCCGTGGGGGTTGGGGGGCAGCCTGGCCCACTCCCCACTGGCTGTATGCCTCTAGGAAGAGTGGGAACTCCAAGAGCACAGAGGGTCTCATTTCATCTTCGTAGCTCCTGAGGAAGCTGCTGTTCCCGTTATCACTAGCTTACAGATGAGGAACCCAAAGCTTGGAGAATTTAAGGGACTGGCCCAAGTTCCCACGGCTGATAAATGACACAGCCAGACTTTGGGCCTAAGCCTGCCTGTTCCCCAAAGCTGTCCTCTTCCCCCCATCCCACGCCACCCCCTCTGGAGAGGGCAGCTCTTCCTCTTCTCTCCAGGGCCAAGAGGAAGAGGAAGTGAGGAGTGGTGGGGGAGCCAGCTGCCTCTCAGTGTCCTGGCAGGAAAGGGATTCACCCTGACGGTTCGAATGAGGGAACTGAGTGCAGGGGCTTCTCACTGAGGGGTGAGGGGTGGGCAGCATGGAGGGAATGAACGGGGTACTGAGGGACCCAGAGATTAGCAAAGGCGGAAGCTGTTACCACCTCTGGCCTGAAGGGCAGGAGGAACAGTGTAATGGGGACCTGGTGAGGACTGGATCTCTGGAGGAGGCGGTGTGGTCATGGACGATGCAGGGACTGCCAGCCACACACCCCAACCTGTCTCGTCCCACTTTCTCATCCCCTGCTGGGCCTCCCCATGGCTGACCTCCAGCAGAAACCAGCAGGCAAAGGAGCCTGGGGAGGATGCAGTCCTAGAGGCGGTCTCCTGGGGACAGAGAGTGGTGGGGGAGGTGCAAATGGAGACCAGCCACCACAGAGACCCAGGGGGAGGTGGTGAGGGGCTGCAGTGGCCAAGATGGGCTGGGCCCAGACACAGGGAGGGGAAGGAGCCGGTGTGCATAGTGTCTCCTTTTGTTTCTGCCAGCCCCAAGCCGAAGGGAACAGTCAGCTGCCACCCCGCCCCACCCTCCCGGCCAGGCATTCTCTGTCCCCAGTGCCTCCTTCAGGCTCTTCCTATGCCTGTTCTTTGACTGGGGCTTCCCAAGCCGGCGTAAAAGTCCTCCATCTCACTGGGAGAGCCCTGGGCTGGAACTGGGCCTCCCTCAGTGACTGCACTCTCCCTAGAGGCCAGCTGCGTAGCCCTCTTCTCCTCCGTCTCTCTCTCTCTCTCTCTCCTTCCCTCCTCCTTACCCTCCCCACTCCCCTCACACTGGGGTTAACAGCCTATCAGCCCCCCCCCCCCCGTTTCTCTCTGGCTCCTCTCTGTCCCCTCCTCCAGGTTCCTTCTCCCTTTATGAGTGTCTCCTGGGCCAGCGGTGGCTGAGGGGTTGACTGAGCAGGGCTGGAAGCCATCTTGAGCACAGCCTCCTTGGTCCAAAACAGGACCCGGGCTCAGCAACACGCATCCTCAGCCAGCAGAGCCGGGAAGTGAAACCACCTGCTCAGCACTTGGAGTGTGCGGCTGGAGGGGTTGGGTGGGCTGGGCAAAGGAGTGGGAAGGAGGGAGAGGGAAGAGGGAGAGGGAGGAGGGAGAGGCCTCCTGGCCTCCTGTCCTGGAGGCAATTAACCACCTCTCGGGGACCCGGCTACTCCTCCGTGGTGGGGGCATTAAATATGTATGAATTAGTGGAGTTCACGATGTTTTCTGAGCGATAAGTTTTCATGATGTGTGTTTGGTGAGCCAGGCAGCTGCCCGCCAGGGTCCCCTGGCGCATTCATCCCGCCATCGTCCCTCCCCGCGCTCTTGTAAATAACTTTGCCCTGAAGATCAGGAGGTAGAGAGAGGCCCGCTGGTGCAGTGCAGGCGTGGGAGGGAGACTGAGGAGGGGTGAAAGGGGAGTCGTGGGGCTGGGGCGGGAGGTGACAGGCAGCAAGGAAGGGGCCAGTGGTGTTCCTGTCTGTTCCGACAGGAAAGATTCCGAAAATGCTGCCAAGGAGAGCCGGAGTAACTAAATCCTAATCGCTAATCATCTTTTCAAACTGATGCTTTCAGGTGTTGGGGCCTGAGGGTGGTACGGCCCATCCCTGGGGCTTGGCAGTGGCCCTCTGGGGGACCTCAGTTGGTCACCCTCCAGTCTCCAGGCCCTGGCCCCCATCCACACTGGCTGTTAGGAGTGTGGTGCTGGGCAGAGATGCGGGTTTCCGTGCGCCAGGCCCCTGCAGGGCTGGTGTGTGCTGAGGTCCTGCGGGTGTCAGCACAGGCTGGCTGATGGGAACAGAGTCCTGGTCCTGCAGGGCTCTTCTCTCCTTCTTGCTCTCTGATCCGGGAACCAATATAAGGAACAGGCTTGGTTCATCTGCTTTTTCCCACTGAGCAGTAAGTGAATAACTTAGCCCCTCTGGATCTCCACTTCCTCACCTGCAGAATGGGGGTTAGAAACTGTGGCAAGATCCCGATGCTCTGAGGATGGTGTTAGATCGAATGCCCCAGGGATCCCTGGACACTGCCTTTCCCCATGAGTGCCCTGAGGGCCCTTCATGGCAAAGGAGCAGAAAAGCCAAAGCGACATGTTACAGAGTTGGAACCTTGGTGCCCAGCACAGTGCACCTCTGGGAATCCCTGCCCCTTACCCTACACTAGGGTAGAGCCCAGATCTGAGTCTTGCTCTGTCCTAAAAGGGGGGTGAGAACAGTTGAGGGAGGGCCAGACAGAGGGCAGGAGGGAGGATTTGCCCCCACACCTAGTGCCTTAGCCAGCCCGAGGCGTCCTAGGCCAGGACAGAAGGTCTGGCCCAGCTGCCAGTGGGGGCGGGGATGGGAGAAAAGCTCTACTCCTTCAAACTTGGAGCAACTCCCCTCGCCCCTGACTCATCCACCCTTGGGAAAGAGAAAAGGGTGAGGCGGAGTGGGGGTGGGGTGGGGTTTGGGGGAGGATCCCTGAGCTCTGATCAGACGCTGGATCTTCACTTGACAGCAAGTCACCAGACGGGTAAAGTGGGACCAGGAGAGGTCCCCCTGGGGGAGGATACTGCAGAGCAAAGACAGGGAGGCGTGAACAGGAGGACCTTTTTCAATATTGACGAAATCTGGTTAAGCAGATTTCAGACTTGACAGCGACTCAAGGGACTGCTCAAAAGGATGGCTTACAACTGTGAAGACAGCAGGGAGAAGAGAAAGGGGTGCTGCTTTTGCAGTCACCCCAGTGCAGCCTCAGTCAGAACTGAGGTCCTCCTGGGCGAGCAGAGGTGCTAGGGAGGGGACCGCGACAAGACTGAGAGCTCCAAGAACCAAGGGCCATTCATCCGCTGAGAGGCCGTGTGCTAGTCATTCTGCTGTTTTGAGCATTACTTCCACATCTATAAAATTAGTCCCCAGTCCTGAGATTACCTTAATTAGCTGACGGATCCTTAGGAACATCTTTGAGGCAAGGTGAGGTGACCGGGGAGAGAAGGCCTCAGCTGCCTGTGCCCTCAGCTCGGCCCTGAACCATGAGCCACCAGAGTCTCTAGTCTCTCAGTAACTCTCCCCACCCCTCTGGTCTATTGTTCATAGAGCGACCAAGGGGATCCTTTAAAAAACCCAGATCTGATTATGCTGTTGCTTAGAACCTGTCAATGGCTGCCCCTTGCTGTTAGGATAAAGCCCCCAATTATTCCCTTGGCTTTCAAGGCCCCTGCCAAGTTCTCCAGCCTTCTGGCGCCCTCGGTCCCTGTGCTCCAGGCTCCCTGACATCGTCAGCTCCCCAGCATACCCTCCTCCTGGCGGCAGGGTCTTTGTCCTGCCGTTCTCTCTGCCAGGAATGCTTTGTCCACTTCAATCCAACTCATCCCTCAGGCCTCTCAGGACAGGCCAGGCCCTCTGTCCCATGCTGTAACCACCCTGCCCTTCTCCTGGAGGCTGTTAACTACGACTGCAGTGAAACCATCAACTGTTTAATTCATCCTTGACTCTCTGCCTCCCAAGCTTAAATGTCAGCCGTGCGGGGGACAAGGACTGCGTCAGTGTCAATCACCCTTCAAGTCCACGTACCTCACTTTGTGCATTCAAAATGTTAGATATTTATGGAATGATGAGTCTGGGAATGAGAAGAATATTGGAATCAGATATCTGGGTTCGAACCCCAGCTCTGCCACTTACTGAGCGGGGGACCTGAGTATGAATCTTAAACTGAGAAGCCTTTATTTCCTCATCTATAAATTGAGGCTATGGCTATTTTCCTCCTAAAGCTGTTGAGAGGACAAAGCAAGCCACAGCTAGGTGGGCTCCGGGCCACGTTACGAGGTCACCTAACATCAGCTCTGGGCCACCTCCCTCCACAGCGCCCAGCTCGGAGCCGGGCACACAGGGCACTTGGTTCCAGCTGAGTTGGTGGAAACATGAACCTGCCGAGGGGCGATGTTGTGGGGAGACCTCGCCCCTCCGCCCTGTCTCCTCTGGCCTCCGTGGGAACAGAGCGGCTCCAGGGGGGAGGGGTGCTGTTTCGCTTTCATTGTTTTCAAACAAGAAGACAAAAAGAGGAAAAATGAAACCATCCAGAAAGCAGCAGAGGCCCATTTTGTCGGCAGCCTGACGTGTTTTGCTGGGTGGGCACAGTCAGCCTCGAGTATTTATTTATTTTTTAAGTAACTGACTGATGAGTCAGTCGGTTGGCTTGGTGGTAAAGCACAACCCACTATCAAGGAAATAGCTGATGAACGACACGCCGTGGATGCAACGCCAACACACTACTCATGACTTCTGAAAATCTCTTGTTTTCTCGGCCAGCACGAGCCAACTGGAGCTGTGGTTCCTCGCGTTGCTCTCCAGGACCAAATGCCAAGCGCATCTCAGATCCTTCAACAATTGCCTCGTGATCGCTGTTCACCGCCAATACATGTTTGCTGTAATTATACAGTGTCTAAAGGAGAATCACAAAAGACTTGTTGATTTTGGATGGGGGCCGGCCCCGGCAAGGCAGGGGCTGACCTGGGCTCCTGGCAGAGTGTGGGAAGGCCGGCCCGCCGCCCTGGTGAGGACGTGACCAGCTGGAGCAAGTGTTGAACGGGGGCCATCAGGCCATCGCAGCCAGAACCGCCGCCTTTGCCTGGCTCTTCTGCCAGCTGACTTGAGCCGGCTTTCTTTGGAGAATAACCCGAGGAGAACAAAACGAGGAACTGGAGTTCCTATAAAAAGCAGCTCGCTCCTTCCTCCAGCCAAGTCCCCGAATGATAATCATCTCAGAAGTTGGCCGCCCCCCTCCCCCCAAGTCACTAAATGTGCTCATTGTCTCTCTCTTGTCTCTGTGAGGAAACATCTTGGCTTCGGAGAGGCCCATCCACGGTGGCCGGGGAGCTGTGGCCATCTGAGCCTCACTTCCTGCTTCCCCCAGACAGGCTGTGCTGGGCAGTCAAGAGGTTGGCCAGAATGTGCTGGAAAGGAGAGAGCGCTGGCTTGGAGTTGGGGACCCTGGCTACAGTTCAGACGCGCCTGCTAATGTTCTCTGTGACGTGGACAAACTAGCTACTCTCGTGGAGGTTCGGTTTCTCCACCTGTTATTTAAGGGAGTGGGCTAAAGCCGTGGTTTCTATACTCATCCCCTTTTATTTTTTCTCAGTTGGGGCAATACTTCTTCCTAAGGAAATTTTACATGGAACCTCAGTGCAGGAAGCAGGACTGCCTGGTAGAAGTGGGGATTGCATCCCACAGCCCCATCCACTCAGCATTTCCAGCTCAAACCCCTCCCAGAGATCCCCTGGGGCCCTGGAGGAACCCTTGGGTACTGTGGAACACAGTTTGAAAACCATGGGCTCTGATCTCAAAGGCTCCTGCCAGCCTTGGGGTTAGAGGAGGAATTTAAGCCTGCCGAGGTAAAATCCCAGGGGTTGCCTTTGGCTGTCTCAAGTGAACTTGACTCTCTCCGGAGGTTGGGGGATAAATTCAGCAAGAAGACGACAGCCCACAGTAACAACAACAACAACAAAGATGATTTTGCTCCCGCTGAAGTTTCTTGAGCAACTGGCAGGCTGCCACAAATGTACTTAGGAGGAAAATCACCAGAAAAAAATGATATAATCTGACAGATTTTTCACAGGCTTAAATATTCATGAATTAAAGGAATTGGCAGAATTTTCTACATTATTAGCTTTCATCATGGCTGCAGGAGCAGTTGGTGTACTGGCTGCTCTTCAAGATCCATTAATCTCGTCCATCATAAGAGCAGCCATTTTAAAATTAGCTATTTTTACTGAGTGATGGTGTGCAGGGAAGATGGGGAAATCGAAATGCTACTGCAGTTAAAGGTCCTCCCCCTTCCTCACTTTAAATCAGCAGGGGAAGCCAGACAGCATCCCAGCAGGAAGGGGTCAGCATGACTCCAGACAAGAGGGACTGTGCAGGGCCCCTTCTAGTTCCTTCACACAGGGCAGCAAGTGTCTGCCTGGGACTGGCAGGGAGGTTAACACAACTTTCTGGGAGACTGAGACCAAGAGACCCAGACAGGGGCTTCTGGGTGAGGCAGACATTTAGACCCAGTTGCACAGTCTTTCTACCAGATGGCACTTGGGGTGCAGGACTGCAGAATAGCCAAATAATAATATTCATTACCTATGGAGCACATGCTCTGAGTTGGATACCGTGCTATGCATGCATCATCTCGTTCTCGTGTCAAAGAACTGGGAAGGTAGGTAGACATATATATATAACAGTTGAGGAAATGAGTCAAGACAGGTTAAGTCAGGTATCCAAGGTCTCACAGCCAGTGAATGGCAGGGTCATGATTCAGATCCAAGTCTGTCTGTCCCCAAAGGTAGTGAGAACATGCTGTGTTAATTGCTGGCCTATGGCACTGTGAAGGGCCATTCTCCCAAACACATCCAGAATCTGCTAGGAGGAAGCTTCTTCTTTCAAATCATAGAGCAAAGGTGTGGTTCAGATCATTCCTTGAAACGTGAGGCCTGGGTTAATTTCACCCTCCCTTCTTTCCTTCCTCCCTTCCTTCCTCCGTCCCTTCCTTCCTTCCTTCCTCCCTCCCTCCCTCCCTTCCTTCTTTCCTTCCTTCCTTCATCTGTCTTTCTCCCCTCCCTGTTTTAAAATGTAGGTTTTATTATTATTCAGGTATGGTGAGGCTGACAGATCAGTAGATGATTGCCATCGAAAAGGTAGTTTATTACTCACAATTCCCAAGAGGAGGGAGGGGGTGTCACATCATGAAGAGCCACATGGGGAAGTACCAGGGTTGGTCAGGAGTCAGAAGGAATGAGGCGGAAATGTGGGCAAGAGTCCTTATTGCAGTTTCCGAGGGAAGGAACAGGTAAGGCAGAGTAAGCAGGTTTAGGATTGGCTATTTGGAATAATTTCAGTGGGCTCTGAGGCACGGGGCTGTCCCTAGTTGTCTGGTACCTGGCCCTAGGGTGATTAGGGCAGGTGGATAGTCCAGAGTGTGAGAGCCTGATAAGGGAGGTAGTTGGGGGTGGGGAGGGGGGGACATGGGCTCTGGATTGCTTGTTTGCATATTCACAGGCAAGTTGTTTACCATCTCTAAGAACTGACCAAGCTTGGGAGGGACAGTCTCTCTAGGGTCAGCAAAGCCCCAGATATCAAAGCATCAGAAATACAGAAAACAAAAAGGCATGATTACTACACTCCCTCCCTCCCATCCATCCATCTACGTATTTATTGAGTTGCTCCCATCCTGGGGCTGAGCTGGGCCCTGGGTTCTTCTGCTCAGCAGAGCCTGCTCCTCGCCTACCTGCCCTCACCCCAGAGGCAGAGTTCTGGGAGCTGGACCAGGATTCCCCAGGTCACTTTCTATGCTCAGGTCTACCTTGTTGTACATGAGCCAAGACGTAAGGAATCACAAAGGGATGCTCTGTTTAGGTGATATCCAAAATATTTAACAACTCAGAGGCAGAGGAGCCCAGCAGATGCAGACCCTAAGCAGCCAGATGGGGCATGTGTGTGCACAGGTGAGACCAGCCCATGCAGTGCTGCTCCAGGGGTGGGTATGGGGGAACGGGAGGGACAATGCTCCTTGTCTGCCTGCTTGGGACCAGCAATCTTTCTGGGTCCTGGAACGTTTCTTCCTGATTGAGGAGTGATAACTAACTGCAGACAGATTGAGTGGGGGAGCTGGTGTTGGGTGGCTGTTCTCATGTTTATCATTAACAATAATGATGAGGTGCCAGCCTCGTGGCTTAGCGGTTAAGTGTGCGCGCTCTGCTGCTGGCGGCCTGGGTTCGGATCCCAGGCGTGCACAGACGCACTGCTTCTCCAGCCATGCTGAGGCCGCGTCCCACACACAGCAACTAAAAGGATGTGCAGCTATGACATACAACTATCTACCGGGGCTTTGGGGGAAAATAAATAAATAAAAAAATTAAAAAACTAACAATAATGATGATTAGTCATCATAATAATTAATAATTATTTACACTTGTATGGTGCTTATTTGTGGAGTATTTACTCCATGCCAAGTGCTTTATAACAGCTTATATTTACAGCCAAAGTTTACTGAGCTCTGCTGGGGCCCAGTCACTGCTGTGCTGGACTGTCCGGACTTTGCCTTGTTTAGTCCACACACCATCCCTGTAAGGGACGGATGTAATCCTCTTTTACAGGTTAGGAAAGAGGTTAAGGCTCAGAGAGGTTAAGTAACCCATCCAGGGCCACACGGTGAGTAAGTGGAAGAGAGGGGTCTCGAAATTCAATCTGCCTGACTCTCACCTCAGGTCTCTCCCCTGCTCAGCCTGACCCTCAGGCATGTAGATCCTGGTTCCCAGGGGATCAGAGAGAAGGGTCAGGGCGTGGAGCACTAGGCACAGGTGTTCAGGCAGTGGAGGGCTCCCTGACCAGCTCCTGGGCCCTGAGTGAGGAGGAGAGGCAATGTCTTGAGCCTGGCACTGGCTGTGTCTGTGTCCCAGGGCAGGTAGAAGCATCGAAAGGACAAGATTTCTGATGGTAAGCTCGTGGGAAGTTTCATGTGAAGTCCCTGGGCAGAGCCTGACATGCGTCTGAAGCCCCTGCGCTAGCACCGTGGCCCCGAGCAAAGCCACCACAACTCAGAACCGTCTCCCCAAGCTTGGCTCTCACATATATGGACTTCCCAAGCGGATTCACTGCTGGCGTCAGGATTCCGCAGCCAAGCCCCTCTGCCCCCTCTCTGTTCACAGCTGGTGCTTACGTCATCCCGAGAGGAGACACACACACAAACACACACAGGAAACCCCGGGGCGTGCTGCGCGGGTGCTGGGCAAACCCACCGGGCCAGTTCTTACTGCACATTTCAGTACTGCTGAGGAGTCAGCCGGTGGACTCGGGCTTTTGACGTATGAGGTACAGATGCCAATGGTTTTCCTGCAGCCACAGAACTTTGATTCCTGTGGAAAGACTTCCTTAGAAGTGGAGGCTCTCCCTGAGACATGGTTTCCGGACTCAGTTATACTGGGAAGGGTGGCAGGTGGTGTGGGACGGTTTCCAAGGGAGTGGAGGCTGGGTTCTCCCTTCTTCAGCAAGACTCAGGAGGAGGTGAGGATGGAGGAGATGCGGGACGATGGCTACGCAGGAGCCCCTCGGTCAACGGGGGCTGGCTGAGCACCTGCCTCCACACAGACCCCTGAGCTTGTGCCACGGGAAAGCGTTGGCCCCTCTGCCCCTGAAGACCCTCTGCATCTGCCTGTGGCCTCTAGGACTGAGCCCAAACTCCATGGCAGGGGTGGGGGGAGGACCAGATGCCTCATAAACTGGCCCCGGGCCACCTCTCTGGCCCTGTCTCTAGGACTGGGTCTGGGAGGGCTGCTGGTGCCCTCCATGCCACCCCGATATGCACCCTACACTCTAGTGAACACACACCATCCCCATTCCCCTCCCCTTTGTGCCGTGCACACACTGGTCTGGGCCTGGACTCTCTTCCTCTGTCTGCCTGTCCTCCAGCCCTGCTCCTGCTTGGCCAGGTGAGTAGGAGCCACTCAGTCCTCTCCTAGCACTGTCTACACCTCTGTCTCAGCATTTACCGCCTGTCAGGTGAACTCTTACAGGTGTTCGTCCCCCTGCTGGACGGTGAGCTCTGTGAGGGCAAGGCCATGGCTGAGCCATTTGTGGATAGGCAACACGGAGACCGTGTGGGACCAAGTTTGATGCAGAGAAGTGTCTGATCCCCCTCCCACACTGGCCCAAGCCCTGCTCCAGGAGGAGGCAGGACTCGCAGGGTGAGTGGGTTTGGGGGGATGGTGGAGCCGGTGGGCAGCAGGCCCATGAGAGCTGGGGCAAGAACCAAGTTGGGGAAGATGAGAGGCTCGTGGGGAGTGACAGCCCAGTGATGAAGACAACGTAGGCACTTTGGCTCCTGTACCTTATTCAGTCGGAATTCTCAACTGGGGTGGGGAAAGCAGGTGGGAAAGGCTTCTGCGCCCATTGCCTCTTCTGGCCTGGGGCCTCCAGCCCTTGACTCACCTCTAAGAGCCAACAGTCACCCACTCCCTGCCCCTTGAAACCCCTCGGCTGGGGCTCCAGTCTCTGTGAGGCACCAACTTGCCCATGACCCTGAACCAGTGGCTTCTCCTTTGGAGTTAAGTTACCAATCTCTGATCCATTTATGTTAGGATGGTGTGAAGAGAAACTGGGGTGGTGCACGTGAAGGTCCTTAGGAGGCCACCCGTGTGCAGGTGCCACGGGGAGGCTACACTGGGTAACCAACCCACGTGCACAGATTCGCGTTGGGGCCAGTCCTTGAGATGAGTCTCGTCCTGCATGCCCCCAATTAGGACAGCGTCTCTGCTCTAGAACTCGAGGAGCTGTGATGCTGAGGCTCACACACTCTGGCTCGTCAAGGCTAGCTCCGTCTTCCACTGGTAGTGTCAGTGGGGAGTCCCCCGTCCCTGGTTTCCTCCTTTCCTTCTCGCTGTCTCTCTGCCTCAGTTTCTCTCTCTGTCTGTGTATTTCTCTCTCCATCTCTGTCTCTGACTCTGTCTGTGTGTCTGCCTGTCTCTGTCTTTTTCTCTCTTCCTCTTTCTCTTACCCTTCTTTTTCTCTACAGCTCATCTCCTGTTTATTCTCCCACTCACTTACCATTCCTCATTCATGGCTAAACCAGTTTTCCCACTCCTCCGCTCGTCTCCACCCCAGGATTTTTCCCAACTGAGCTCTGCACCTCTGAAACCACCTACTCCAGCTTTCTGGGGACACAGAAAAAATGATAGTAACCTACGTGAGCTCCTGGGCTTTCAACTCATCAACAGAGGTGCCTGTTGCTGCCCCGGAGGGACCCACTCCAGGAAGGAAGCAAAGGCAGGCCCAGGGACCACTTTCTCCTGGAGGAACATGCAATATTTTCTGCTCCACAGTACACTGGTCCTCATGACAGTTCTGTGACATTAAGAGGAAAGATGGTGGTGCTGCTGGCCCTGCGTGGGAGTTACAGGTCTCGGTGCTCAGTTTCCTCATCTGTAAAATGGGGATAATAATATCTACCTAATGGTTTTGGGGCAAGGTTCAAACAAGTCAATGTATTGTCCAGAACACAGCACACACTACATAAATAACCATTATTGTCATATTGGTATTATTGTTATCATTGCTTTGCATTCCAGCTGTGTGATGCTGGGTTTATGTTTCTGAGCCCATTTCCTCCTTTACAAAATAGGGATGTAATACCTGCCATCTGGGGGCTCAGAAGATATTTCACATGAAGAACCTTGCACAGTGCCTACCTCTCAGTCTGTGCAAAATTTACCACCATTCTCTTTTCCCTCCTCCACCTTCCTCCTTCCATATAAATCATCAGGCTCTGAGGCCCAGGGAGGTGGCTACTGAGGCTGGCACAGCAAGTGCCAGTGGCAAGTCTAGAAATAAAACCAGAGGTCAGGACTTGTCTTTTCTCTTGGACTAGACCGGTCCCGTGGCAGACAATGCCTGGCTTTGCAGCTCAGTCTAAATTTTGGCTGCAGACTCTAAACCTGTTTGTCCCCAGAGGTCGTGGCTCTCTTGATCCCTCACTGATCCGTGCTGATCGTCCCTAATACTTGGAGGAGAAGAGTCCATCATAGTCTGAAGCACGGGGTCGTTCATGGCTTTGTGGATTTCCTCCAGCTGGATTATAGAGCAGTCATTAAAGTCTTTATCGAGCTAGAAAAGGAAGGTCGGGCAGAAACAGGAAGTATTCTGTCTGAGCTCAATTAATTCCCGTCTTTAGGCAGGACTGTACCAGGAGATGACTCATCCAGAAGGTGAGGGCTCTCTTGGAGCTCATCTCAACGCCTCCCACCACTTGTGTGCACTTTCCTTTAAAGCCCCCACTCCTTTCTCTTTCCTGTGGGGTCCAGGTTGTTACTGCAGAAGATCCTAGATGCAAATCTCTCCAGGACTAAAGCTTGCAGCCCTCTGTCATTGCTTAGCCACCATGGGAGAGCACAGCAGGCGTTGGCTCCCCAGGCACCCTTGGGCCCTGAGATCCTGTTAGAGCTCAAGCGTCTTTGCACACAAGGCCTGTAGGTGGCAGCAGCTCGTGAACCCAGGGAGAAGATCAGAGTTGGGGAGAGTGGGTTCCAGAGCGGAAGCTGAGCCTGGGAGCAGGCCTGACCTGGAAGCACCTGGGGGTTAAATGTGGGGCCAGGGATCAGGAATCAGATGAGCAGTGTGGAAGGCCGATCAAGACAGTATGTCAGCATCAGAGGGGGCTAGATGACGAGGAAGTTGTGTGAGCCTGGCTCTAAACCAGACTGCCTGGTTCAAATCCTTGCCCTGTCACTTACTAGCTGGGCAAATTACTTCACCTCCCTGAGCCTCAGTTGCCCCATCTGTAAAATGGGAATCATAATAGTACCCATATCAGGGCCGGCCCCGTGGCTCAGCGGTTAAGTGCGCGTGCTCCGCTGCTGGCGGCCTGGGTTCGGATCCCGGGCGCACACGGACGCACCGCTTCTCCGGCCATGCTGAGGCCGCGTCCCACATACAGCAACTAGAGGGATGTGCAGCTATGACATGCGGCAATCTGCTGGGGCTTTGGGGGAAAAAATAAATAAATAAATAAAATCTTAAAAAAAAAAAAATAATAGTACCCATATCAAAAGATTGTTTGAAGATTAAATTAGATGTTACTTGTCAAGGAAAGTACTCATTAAAAATTAATTCTATACTAAAAGTCCCCTTGGTCAAACAATGAACGATGCTATAGAAAAATACTGTGACTGCATTGACTTCTCCAAGCCTTGGTTGCCATCTAGTCTGGAAGTAGGGGATGGCCCATCAGTGGGGACCACGGGTCCAGAACCCAGGGTTACGGCCTAGGTAAGGGGACAGACAGACTCCAGGCAATAAGCAGGGGGCTCTAAAGGAGACCACCGGCCTGTGCATCTGGGCTCTGCAGCTCCTTCCTTCCCACCACTGGGGACGTTAATCCTCAGGCACTGAGATCCTGGGCCTGCAGCACTGGACAGTGGCTCCTGACTAAGTGGGAAGAGAGGGGACAGGGAGAAAAGCAGCTGAGGACAGCCGCCCTGTGCACGGTTAGCTCTTGACAGCACCTTTTCATGAAACCACCTCTTTTCAAAGGCTCCAGTCCTCGTGTAATTGAGACTTTGCTTCCCTTCACTGCTGTCTGCTTGTTTTCCAAAGAGCTGCCTCGCTGCCCCTCAGAGCCTCTGACAGATTTTCAGAGCAGCAATTATGGAATCCAAAGACGCTTCTGGGAGTGAGGATGAGGTTAGCCGTCTCCCCCACACCCGGCACTCCTCAGGCCTCGGGAGGATGCTGGATCTGATCGCAGCCCAGCCTTCTTGGGCTGTAGGGCCGAGTCTCAGGGATCCCAGGGAGCGTGGAGGCTCTTGTGGTAGAAAAGTCTGCTGGCCTCAGGGACCCCCAGGTTCCACCCTGTCTCTCCATTCTTCTCTCCTTCCTGCCTGCTAGTATTGTGCTGGCTTTGAACTTGAATGTCCTCAAAATGCATTCATTAGGCAGACAGCACTTGTCATCAAGGAGGCTTTGGGCTCTGCTTGCAGAATAGCCATGAAGTCCACCAACGCAGAATCAGAGACTCTGGCGGCCCGCCAGGGTGTCAAAGCCTGCAGATTCTGGCTCCTATTCAATGACTGAACCCCCTTGGCAACTTCCTCTCCAAGTGGCACTTGCCTCTCTAACCACCGATGATGGAGAACTCAGTATCTTTGGAGGCAGCCAGTGATTTTCTGTCTAGGTAGCTCAGACTGTTCGTTGGTCCCCAGGACATGGGGAACAGGCCAGTGGCTGCACCTGTCCAGGGATATTTAAGTAGCACTATTACTCTTCATCAGGTGTGGGTCAGCAGGCAGTGCTAGAGAGAGGAGTGGGGATGCATCGAAGTACGAAAAGATGTGATTCTGCCCTCGAGGAACCTTGCTCTGAGCAGCGCAGTAGAAACTCATCTTGAAGCCCAGCTCTCTGAAAGAGTGGGAGACAGTGTGGGCAGGAGCATCAGGGGTGCAGTGGAGAGCAGAGGGTCACCAGGGTGTCCCCCTTACCCCCACTCTGAACTGGAGAAGGGCACTCACACTCTGTACCCCACCCTGTAATCTAACCTCAGTCCTTAGAACTGCCCTGGGAGCCAGGCCTGATCACCTGCATTTCACAGCTGAAAAAATGGATGCCCAGGGAGACTGACCCCTCAGGTTCAGGGGCCTGGCCCACTTTGTGGCTGGGCATGGGCTTGCTGAGGAAGGATGCTCCACCTGAAGGGGCTTCTGCCGCTTTGAACTCGGGCTGGTGTGTGATGCTTCAGTACCACCATCCGTATGTGGGCGCTGGTCCTGCATCTGTGCCTCTGTCCCAGTGTGGAGCAATGGGTCTTCCTGTTTTTTTGTTGCCAGGGGCTCTTGCACCACCACTGGCCCTGCCCTCAGAGAGGCCAAGTTCTCTTCCTGCCAAGTTCTCTTCCCGCCAAGTTCTCTTCCCGACTCTTTTCTGCATAAACATTTGCCGGTATTCAGGGATGGGCAGACTCCCGTCACCCAAAGCCATTTTCCCTCCTGGGTTGCCTTCAAGCTCTGGGGGTGCTGAGAAGCCCTGAGCCCCTCCCAGGGTGCCTCACCCCATGACTTTGTGAGGTTGACTCCCTTCTTCGGGACAGCCACAGCCCCAGGAGCTGCCTTTGCAGTGGCCTTGCCCTGGGGCTCAAGGGAGCCCAAGTTTCTCTTTCTATCTTAACCCTTGTGGACTTAGAATCTTCAAATGGGGGGTAGTTGCATCGGATAGTCCTGGAGGTGAACCCCAGCATTGCCATTCTCCAGTTGTGTGACCTTGGGCAGGTCCCCGCCCCACTATGAGCCTCAATTTCCTCAACAGTAAAATGAGAATAATGCTAAAAAAATCAGTTTGTTAACACTACTATCTTACTCTGTTTTGGGCGTTATTCTAAGGACTTTATGTAAATTATATCATATATTCATCGTAACAATCATATGAAATGACTAACTTTTTTTTTTTTTTTTTTTGGTGAGGAAGATCAGCCCTGACCTAACATCTATGCCAATCCTCCTCTTTTTGCTGAGGAAGACTGGCCCTGGGCTGACATCTGTGTCCATCTTCCTCCACTTTATATGGGATTCCACCACAGCATGGCCTGACAAGTGGTGCATCGGTGCGCGCCCAGGATCCCAACCGAGGCTGCCAGCAGCGGAGTGCGCGCACTTAACCGCTACGCCATGGAGCCGGCCCCTGAAATGACTAATATTTTTTAATTTCTATGTTTTAGATGAGTAACCTGAGATCACACAGGCAGTTAGTGGCAGAGCCGGGATCCAGGTGCAGCTGGCTCCACGTAACATCTATGCTATGCTGCGTCTCAGGAATGACGTGTACTTGAACAAAAACTGTCTCCTTCACCGGGAAAGGAATCAATGTGATGATGTTGGTATGTGCCCAGCCCTGAGCTTGGCACATGATAGATGCTCGCGGAATCTCACCTACCTTGTCCTCTCCTGGCTCCCCCCTCCCTTCCCTTCTAGCCCCCATGCAAGCACACACTGTGGCTACAGCAAAGGAGCCAGCAGGCCGTGTGTGAGGAAGGCTGGCAGGATAAGCACGGGCCAGTGTCTCTCACTTCCCTCTCTCCTCTGCATCTGGCACAGCTGCCACACCAGCACAAGAGCAGGTGTGGATTCAGTGTCCCCTGGAGCTGACACATAACTCTGTTTCCCAAGGCAGGAGAGTAGGAGGGTGTAGCAATTGCCCATTGTAGGTGGTCAGTAGGCCTGGGGTCACAGGGTTCTCCTCATCTGCTCTGGGGAGGTTATCTGCCTGTGTTTGCCTCCATCTCCTCATGCACGCACTGGGGCTCAGAGGTTATGTGGCATGGCATCTGGGCCAATGGAGAGCTGATAAGGAACAGACCCATCCATTGGGATCCATATGGTGAGAGTTGGGGGGTGTGGGACTTACCATTGTGTCGCACACAAATACAGATAGCCAAGGCCAGTGCTCAACCAGCTCAACCCTAAGGGGCAGCCAGTTACAGTTCCCCACTGACAGATTCAACCATGCTGGAACTCTGGGGAAGTTTCAAGAACCAGTTTGACCGCAAAACCGAGAAGAAGGTCTGTTAGGCCCTATCTAGACAGAGTGGTCATGGTAGCTGTCAGATGAAGATCCAAATTAGTCATGGGAGGAACAGGAGCTGGGCTGGGGGTGGAAACAAGCTCTGATGGGCTCTCTTCCAAGGCCTGGGAGCCGGCTGGGGCAGGAACAGAGGCTGTGTTGCAATTTCACTGCAAATCAACTGGGTCATCTCTTGTGGGTGGCACTGTGCAGGACTGCCAACCCTCGTGTTTTCTTCACAGATGTGGAGATGGTATTATATCATCCAACTGCCTTTAGCATTGGGCTGTGAGATGAGGCCGGAGGGAAGATGTACGATAGGCATTCTTGGCCAAGCCAGTGGATCCGGAGGCATGGGGTGGAGGGGCACAGGGTGGAGTCTGTTTGGACAAGTTGGGAGCAATTGTTGGAGGAGGCCTGGGCCAGAGGTCCCCACTCCGGGTCAGAGTGGGCCTCTGGATCTGTTTTCAAGAGAGACAGGAAACCTTTACCACCTCCCCAGTTTGGACTATTGCTGGCTGTGACACACAATAGCCAACTCATTGGCCTGGGGCCATCCCCTCCCCTCTAGAATGCACAGTGCCTTGAAAGGCAGTAAGGTGTGGTGGGAAGAACATGGGCTTTGGAGTCCGACCAACTTGAAATGAAATCTCAGCTCTGCCCGAAACACTGGCTGACCTTGGGTAAGTCATTTAACCTCTCTGGACCCCATTTTCCTAACCTCTGAAAAAAAATAGTAACAGCTTCTTTGCAGGGCGGTTGTGAGGAGTCATAATGATAATGTGGGTGGAGGGACGATATACAGTAGGAAAGGTTAAGCACATTTCTCCCTATACACCCCGACCTTCAGCCACTTCTAGGTTTATCCTTTTCATCTTTATCATTGGCTGAAAACCTCATTGGCTGGCTGCCCCTGCCTAGATCAGGGATATGCACACTTTTCTGTAAAAGGCCAGAGAGTAAATATTTTAGGCTTTGCAGGCCATACAGTGTGTGTTGCAACTACTCATCTCTGCTGTTTTAGTGCAAAAACAGCCATAGACGATATGTAAATGAATGTGGCTGTGTTCCAATAAAACTTTATTTACAAAAACAGACGATGAGCCAATTTGGCCCACAGGCTGTAGTTTGCCAACTCCTGGCCTAGAGTTTCAAGTCCAAACACACCTGCTTATCTCTCAAGGGACCGCCCCAGACTGGTTTCACCTTGTCCATCCATTCAGGTTTGTAATTGCTCTCTTAAATGTTCCCCAACCTGATCCACCTGGGCTCTCTTTTGTCCTTTGCTCCTGAATGCCAATCTTGCCTCCCTGCCTTTGCTCATGCTCTTCCCCTACTTAGAACACCATCCCATTTCCTCTCTGCTCATCTACATCCCTCCTCCAGTTAACCTCCCAGGTTCTTCTGTAAAATAAAGGGGTCAGATCACAGTCTCTTGATCCAACGTTGGACGAACGTCCTCCAACATCATTCAAGGCCAAGCTTAGGTTGCTTATCTACAGGGATTCCTCCCTTTGCAGGACTCCCACATCCATGCCATTGATGCCAGCATGGCCCTCCTGTGGACCCCTGGGTTGGATTGGTGCCCCAGTTTCAGTGATGAGCCCTTGAGGCTCAGTCCTCAGCTTTTCTACAACCAACTCACAACAACTTTCACTTTTGTCCTGCTTGGTATCTTTTGGACTTCCTGCACATGTAGAACCAGAAAAGTCTCAGACCTTATCTCTTCAAATATTGCCTCTCTCTCATTCTCTGTATTCTTTCCTCCTGGAGCTCCAATAAGTTGTATCTTAACCTCTCTATCATATTTTCCTTGTCTTTTAACCTCTCTATCACCTTTCCCATTTTTTTTGGCTCTTCTGATACAGTTGGGGTAATTTCTTCAGATCTCTCTTCTAATTCATTAATTCTTTCCTCATCTGTGTCTAACACACCCATTGAAGTTTTAATTCAAAGATTATAGTTTTCCAGTTTCAGAAGTTCTATTTGAGCCTTTATAAACATCTGCCTGTAATTTTTAGTAGTTTCTTATTCCTTGATCATTTTTTTCCATTCCACCTTTTATTTCTTTACGCATTTCGTACATAGCTATTTTACAACCCATATCATTATTTTAATATTTGAAGTCTTTGAGGATCTAAATCAGTGGTTTTCAATTGGGGGCAATTTTCCCCTCAAGGACATTTGGAAATGTCCAGAGACACTTTTGGTTGTCAAAACTGGGTTGCGTGTGTGTACATGCTGCTGTCATCCTGTGGGTAGAGGTCAGGCATGCTGCTAAATATGCACAGGATAGTGCCCACAGTGGTTAGCTGATCCAAAATGTCAGTAGCGCAGAGGTTGAGAAACCCTGGTTGAAATCTGTTGCTTATTGTCTCTGCTGACTCTTGCTCATGGTGACTCATTGCTTTGAGTGTGTTTTTTTGTAGTTTCTCTTTGGTAAATCTGAGAACACTTTTCCAGAGAGGATTTCTATTGCTTCTTCCAGCCACAAGAGGGCACCACCAACCTGGGACCATTTTCTTTTCCACCTTGGGGGTTTCTGCATGACATGGGTAGCATAAATTCAAACCCCAGACTCCCAGGAGAACGGGCAATAAGAAATTTTGAGCATTAGACCTTGATGACCTGGAGCTGACATTCATATGCTGACCGTGGATTTACAAACGTCAGCTAATGAATGAAGATCTGAAGCCTGGACATGAAAGAGTACAGTTCCAGCCACGCTTCCATTTGGTCCGCCTGCATCACAGTCTATGACTATGTGCATGTATACGACTATGCGTTTGTATAGGGCTATAGGATCTTGCCCTATATCATTTCCTGGAAGTGAGTACAAAATGGAAAAATGGAAAAGCTACTATAGGAACAGTAGGGTTCCCAATCTTAATACAGATGGACCAAAGATGGAAATTATTTGGCATGACTAATGCCAGTCTCCAGGGCACACCACTCTCTTAACTCGATCACAACAACTGTGTGCTCAACTACGAGAGGACAGACTGAAATTAAAGAGCAGGCACAGCCCACTGACATTATGTTGCAGAAATGGCTTTTAAAAGGTAAGGCCTCATGGGCCGGCCCCCTGGCTTAGGGGTTAAGTGCACGCGTTCCGCTGCTGGCGGCCCGGGTTCGGATCCCGGGCGCGCATCAACGCACCGCTTCTCTGCCAATGCTGAGGCTGCGTCCCACATACACTGAGGCCACGTCCCACATACAGCAACTAGAAGGATGTGCAACTATGACATACAACTATCTACTGGGGCTTTGGGGGAAAAAAAAGGAGGAGGATTGGCAATAGATGTTAGCTCAGAGCCGGTCTTCCTCAGCAAAAGGAGGAGGATTAGCATGGATGTTAGCTCAGGGCTGATCTTCCTCACCAAAAAAAAAAAAAAAAAAAGAAGTAAGGCCTCGTTAGGGATCATTGTGCAATACAGTTCGTTATACACAATTCCAAAATCCAAAAAGATCTCAGATACCAAAAGTTGATTTTGTCAGTTTAGCACTAACTCATTTGGCAGCAGAACCTGACTTGAACTGACCTGTGGCTATATAGTCTTTATATTCAGTATGAATATTCATGCATTTCACTGCAGAAATACTGTACATTTTTCCTGTCCCCTCTCTGGACATTTATATACAGATGCAGGTAGTTATACATACTTAGGTATTTTTTTGTGTGTGTGAGGAAGATTGGCCCTGAGCTAACATCTGCCAATCCTCCTCTTTTTTTGCTGAGGAAGACTGGCCGTGGGCTAACATCCATGCCCATCTTCCTCCACTTTATATGGGACGCCGCCACAGCATGGCTTGCCAAGTGGTGCGTCGGTGCACGCCTGGGATCCTAACCGGCGAACCCCGGGCCACCGCAGCAGAGCATGCACACTTAACCGCTTGCGCCACCGGGCCGGCCCCCGACACTGAGGTATTTTTTACATAAATGGGATCATGCTATACTCTACATTGTTCTTCATTTTGCTTTTGTTCATCTAGTTATATGTCCTGTCATATTGGTACATATAGAGATACTTCATTCTATGGTGCAGAAATACCATGGTTTAAAATAATAATTCTTTTGTGTAGATTTCCAGAAGTCATAGTACTAAGTCAAAGGGCATATGCCTTTTAAATTTGATAGGTTTTTAAAATTGTCTTTTAATAACCTCCATGGTGATTATTTTCCTGATTTCTTTCTTGTCAACATTTAATATTATCATTCTTTTTGACTTTTGCCAACCTGATGAGCAAAAATAAAATCTTATTGTTTTAACACGTATTTCCTAGCTTCCTTGTGAAGCTGAACATCTCTTCTTTCTTCATTCGTTTTGTTGAACATGTATATTTCTGTAATAATGAGTTGTTTGTTGTAGTCTTTGCCCATTTTTCTATGGTACTTATCCTTTTCTTAGTGATTTTTAGGAGCTCTTTATATATGCTCTATTTAATCCATTGTCTTTTTGATTGAGATGTATTTTACAGACAGTAAAATAGATCTTAAGTGTAGAGTTTGAAGAGTTCTGACAAATGTACACACTCATGTAAGCATCACCCAGGTCATGATATAGAACATCTCCACTACTCCTGAAAGTTCCTGCAGGCCCCTTTCTAGTCAACACCCCCAAGAGCAACCATTGTTCTGATTTCTATCACTAGTGATTAGATTCGTCTCTTCCTGAACTTCATATAATGGGATCATACAAACAGATTATGTCTGACTTCTTTTGCTCAACATATGTTTTTGAGATTCGCCCATGTTGTTACATGTATCTGTAATTGGTTCCTCTTAATTGCTGAGTAGCATCCCATTGTATAGATAGACAACACGTTGGTCATCCACTGTCCTATTGATAGACATCTGGATTGTTTCCAGTCTGGCTCGATTATGAATGAGGCTGCTATGAACATTTTTATACAAGTCTTTGTGTGGACATATGTTCTCATTTCTCTGGGGTAAATACCTAGGAGTGGAATAATTGAGTCATAGGGTGGATATATGTTTAAGCTTTATTAGAAACTGCCAAGCAATTTTTCAAAGGGATTGTACCTAATGTGTTTTAAATATATTGCGAACACTTTCACCTTGTCTGTTACTTGTGTTTTAACATTGGTTAGGGCATCCTTTGTCATAGAGTTGTTTTGCATTTTTTGAAGTCACCTTAACTTTTTCCTTTATGGATCTTGGGGCTTGTGTCTTGCATAGGAAGGTTTAAAATTTTAAAAAAATATCATTCTAAGTTGATTTTTACATTTTCCTCCTTACTGAAATCTAGAATTTAATTTTTTTTAATGTGATAGGAGATGGGAAGACCTTAATCGTAGCCCAAATCCTAAAAGGCAGAAATTGTTATCCCATTTCACAGATAAAGAGACTGAGACTGAGAGAGGCTACATGACTAGTTCAAGCCACACAGCTAGCAAGGAGTGGATCTAAGATTCAAAAGCAAATTTGTCTCATTTAGAATGGCCTTTTTCCCCAGGATTCTAGGTGCCCATCTACATCCTTAATGTAAATTCTGTAGGAAAGAGGAGGAAATAGCAATATATATGTATGCACACACATACACACATGTGTACACACTTATGTAAAGAAACACAGGAAGAATAAACCAGAAACTAATGGAGGAGGGTAGGAAGAGGGCAGAGAGCATTGAGATGGGGGTAAAACTTCTCCAAATATGATTTTTAGTACAGTTTTGTGTTTTTAACCATGTACATGATTTATATGTTCAAAAAATTAAATCAAATTAAATAAAAAACAGAAAAAAAGGAAATCCCCAAATTGCATACAAACATAAACAAACGAACCTAACTGCAAATTGATTCAAGAGCCTAACCACACGGCAAAAAGAATGATTTCAAGTAAGTGGAAGAAAATACCCTGGCCATAGATCTGTGATGGGATATATCCAAGGACAAATAAAACCATGCGGAAGTCTTAAGCTTCACTTAGTAGGTTAATTGTTAGTAGTAACAATGACATAGTAATTTTGAAAGTCTTTTATGTCTATTATAAAATAAAGCAAATAAGTAAATATATTAATGCCATTAGAAACCAAGATTTTCTTGTAAGAGAAAAAAGATTCAAATATTAAATTAACAAAAAAAAGAGTTAAGAAAAAAACACTCGTATGTTAAATTTGAACTGATAATATTATGAACTCTTTTGATTTTTCCCACCTCTGTCCATTGAAAGAGCCTAGAAGTAAAAACCCCAGGAGCCGTGAGACCACCCAGTGTCCAGATCTTGATTTCTAAGACCATTACCCACCAAAAGGAATTAAACCTTTCTGGAGAAATGGCTGATTCCAGATCTGAGGAAAGAAAAATACAAAGTAAGTTTGGGGCATCTTATTGTTCCAAGAAGCAAGGATGTGCTTGAAAACTAGTGAGATCATGTCAAAAAGATGCAGAGGCAGACTTGGAGGGATCCCTCTGGCTAAATTTAGGACTGCTGAACATCAAAAAGAATAATGGCTATAATTAATTACAGCCACGTGCCACATGATGACATTTCAGTTGGTGACGGACCGCATATATGATACTGGTCCCATGAGATTAGACCCATATAGCCCAGGTGTGTAATAGGCTATGCCATCTAGGTTTGTATAAGTACACTCTGTGATGTTTGCACAATGATGAAATCGCCTAACGACGCATTTCTCAGAACATATCTCCGTTGGTAAGTGACACATGACTATAAATAAATAGAAAATTTGTTTAAAATTTCACATTAAATAAATAGAAAAATCTATGAGTTCTGTGTGTGTGTGTGTGTGTGTGCATATGAGCAGGAGAGAGAGAGAGAGGAGGGAGACTCTTCTTTACAAAAGAATACCAGCTGAGAAATGTAGAAGAAATGATCAAGTCAGAAAGTCACCATTTTGCAACCTCAATGTAATTCTTGATTCAGGCAGGATTCATCAATAGGTGCTAAAAATCGTTGGGTGAAGGGTTATAGGGATAGGATATTTGTGCAGTTGCAAAGTGTCTTCTCTCAGATTACTCACTAATTAAAAAGGGGGAAATGTACCATTACAATAGAGAGACATGGTGTTCACGAGTTTATCAAATTGATCAGACTTAGCATCATTGATTAGCAGTAGGACATCCTGGCATCACAGGCCTCCTGACGCAAGGTGATGTGAAGAATGCAGCATCACCTATGGAGTATTCTTGCCAAAGCGTTTAACCTTTAGCCCCAACTCCCAGATCACAGAATTTACAGGGGACAGAAGAACAGGTTAAATGACAGCGAGAGAAAGTCATCAGGCAAATCCATTCTAAAAGACTATAAGGTTTGGACTCTTCAAAAGCCAACGTTGTGGGGTGGGGGGGGAAGCCAAGTCCATTTCAGCATGAAAGAGACCTAATATCTACACATGATGTGGGAAACTTCATAAGATTCTGCTGAAAACCAACCAACCAACAACCAAACAAGAAGTGTATGTACGAGAGATACATTTGGGGCAATTGGGAAACGTGACAGTGGACTGGAGGTAGATGCTACATGGAACTATGGGGTGGGAATGGACCTGGTACTACATAGAATGTCCTTCGGGGCAGATGTGAGCTGAGCAACTGAGGAGTGAAGTGTCGTGTGGTCCATAACCTACCTTCAAACTTGTCAGCAAAAACAAATGTTTATACAGCCGGATAAAGCAAGTACGGCAACAGATTAAAATTGTCCAACAGCGCCAGGACCAGGGTAGGTCAGAGGTCAGCGAGGTGCCTCAGGTGCCGCACTGAGGGAGACGTCACTCCCGGGGCCCACCCTGCACCTGCAGACCCCGGGAGCGAGCGCCTCCTTCAATGTCGTGCTGAAGCACCTCACTGGCCTTGCCCTGGTCTTGGCCCTGGTGCTGAATCCGGGTATCAGGAAACGGGTGCTCGTTATGTTATTCTTTCAGTTTTTCTTTATGTTTGAAAATGATGAAACAATCCAAATGTCCACCAAGTGATGAATAGCGTACCTATACAATGGAACATGATTATACATAAAAAGGAATGAAATACTGATGCATACTATAAGAGCACAAACCTTGAACACACTACGCTAAGTGCAAGAAGCCAGACATAAAAGACCACGTGTTGTATGATTCCTGTATATGATACCTCTGGAATAGACAGATCCATAGAGACAGAAAGCAGATTGGAGATTACCTGGGGATTGGAGGAGGGGGCAGGAGTGGAGAGTGTTTGCTTAATGGGTATGGGCTGATGAAAGTTTTGGAAGTAGAGAGAGCTGGTGGTTGCACAACAGTGTGAATGCACTAAATATCACTGAATCGTCCACTCCGAAATGGTTAATGTATATCACGTGAATTTCCTCAAAAAAATTAATCGCGACAAAAACTTGAGGAACAAAATGATCAGAAATCAGGCATAAAACTGATCAAAATTGTACAAGTATACGTGCAAAGCAAGCTCCCCTGGAATCCTGGCCTTGGGATGGTGGCAAAAGCAGTGACAAGCGTCAGCTGGCGTGGGCTATCATCAGCTGTCACGTGACCCTGGTGCATTCACTTCCCCGTCTTGAACCTGGGTTTCTCCACCCTGCCCCGCTGCTGCTCCACACCTGTGCTGTCCCATCAGGTAACTCGGCCACAGGGAGGCTGCACAGAGCAGGCTGGGCTCTCCTCTCACCTCCTCTCCCAGTGCACTGGGCCCAGGTGGTAAAGTTGAAAGAAAATGTTCTCCTGTTCTGAGAACTCACTGGCACCTTTCCTGACCTGGCGCCTTGTGGATGACACAGTGGTGCCGTGTCCCACAGGTGATGGTGATCCAGTTGGGAGATGTGGTTGATGAAACAGCTTCTGAGAGCTCTAGCTGGGGCGGACCTGGCTCTTCCAGGGGCCGTGGTGTATGTGACTCGAGCATACAAGAGGAGAACCGTGTGCTTACGTTTGCACGTGTGGGATACAAATAACAACAGAACCACCAACATGTGCTAAGCACTTACTACAAGCTAGTCATTGTGTTAAATGCTTTGCATGCGTGTGTCCTCATTCAGTCCTCCTAATGGCCCTCTGATGTGGCCACTATTATTGTGTCCATATCACCAGAAGGAGAGGGAGGTCCGGTTAGTTGCCCACAGCAACACAACTGGTGAGCGGTGGGGCCGGGATTCAAATGCACAAGGTCTGATCCCAGGGCCTCAGCTCTCCATGGTGGAGACTCAAAACCCACTCAGGCAGTGAAGGGCAGGCAGGGGACTGTTGTCTGTTGAAACCCACTATGCACCACCCCCGCTAAGCTCAGAATCCAGATCTTCTCACCAGATGCTCACACATGACTCCATGCAGCAGGCATTCTGTGCTCGTGACCATTTTACAGAGGAGGGAACTGAAGCTCAGAGAAGTGACTTTGCCCAAACATCACACAGCCAGTAAGTGAGAGCCTCGGGGGTCAGGCCAGCTCTGCCTGTGGTCCCACTGCTTACCCTCTTCTTCCCAAAGGTGAGAGTCTCTATCCGTGTCTTTATTTTGGGCCTCCCTTTTCATCTGCTTCTCTGATGAACATTTCAGCCTCATGGGGTTAGTGGAGCAGAAAAGGCCTGTTTCTGTCTAGGAGAACAATCAGGGCTGAGAGATGGACTGTGTGGGCAGCTGAGCAGCGGCTGGGCTGTGTATTTGCAGCATGAGCCTCCCACAGCAAACCAGGCAAGGTCTTCAGGACCCTCAGCTGCCATTGGCATCTCCTCCTTGGAGGAGCAGCGGCCTGGCTTTAAGGCTCCATGGAGGATGGAGGAGATGGAAGTTTCCAGAAGGGAGGATACCCATGGGAGTCTGGCTGCCCACAAGCCAGGAGCATAAATAGTTCTCTGAGGGCCTCCAGGGAAAGGACACAGATATGGACAGGGTTTTCTGGGAACCCCTATGTGTCCAGGGCAGGAAAGCTGCTAGAAATCCTCCCTTCTCTGGAGGTCCCCGCCAACCAGGGTTGGGCCAGGATGGGGCTGAGGAGACAGGAAGTCATAGGCTCATTGTTTCTGAGTGTCTCTGTGGGCCTGTGTTGGGCCCTGTCCTGTGAGGAGCCACAGGGTGGTGGCCACCTCTCCTCAGCAGTAGATCCAGCTACAGAAAACACCCAGGCTTCCAGACACCCCTGGGCGCTCTAACTCACCAGGTGTGAACCACTCACTTCCTTCACTACGCAGCAGAGCAAAACCAGCTAAGTCTGGTTTAAACCAGTTCCTGTCAGCCTCTGCCCACCACCTTGCCCCTGCCCATCTGCTCTGGGCATGGCTGGCGTCTGCTCTGAGTGGCTGGTGCCTGTGCCTCTGGAGGCGGAATCTCTTCCTGGGGCAGGGCGCTGATGTCACCCCAGGTCGTGGGAAGGGTCTCGAGAATTCCAGTCCTAAGAAGGAGGACTTTAAGTGGGGGTGGGAGGGAGGGCCCGGGAGACTCTCTGAGGGAGGGAACACAGCAACAGCCTGAGTGGGCTAGTTAATGGTGCTGACCTGCTGCTGATCAATCCTCCTGTCTGCCTTCTCTGCATAGAGCAGGCTGGGGCTCGCCAAGGGGAAGCTTCTGTCATCCTCTGGTGGATTTCTAAGGGGAAAGCTCCCCCCCTAGGCTTTGGGGTCCAAACCTCTTCACAGGGATCAAGGACTTACTTGGAATCTAGGTTATGAGAGTAGGAGGGTGGACGAAGGGAGGGCCTTGTCCTCTCTGACATGAGAAGTAACGCAGAGCCTTCTGGCAGATGGTGAGACTGCAGGCCTCTAGCCTAGAGGAAGTACAGGGCCTAGGACTGGGCCTGAATTGGAGGTGGTGGGCTGTGAAGTACCTGCCCCACCAGGGCAGCCAGATCCAAGGGAGGAACCCTCACCTGCCTGGATCATTCCTTCATCCATGCATCCATCTTCATGGAGTGCCTGGTGTATGCCAGACTCTCACCTAGACTTTGGGAGCAAGAGGTAAATTAAGACATGGTCCCTCTCCTCACAGCCTGGAAGGGAGACAGACAGAAAAACAAATGGTCTTGATGGAAGAGTATGCGTAGTAGATGGCTGCATAGTCAAATCCAGTGGAGGGGCTGGGGGTGAGTTCTGCCCTGGGGCCAAGGGAAGTCTTCCCAGAAAAGAATATATTTGAGCAGGTTCCTGAAGGATCAACCAGGCAGGAAGGAAAGGAAAGAGCATTACGGGCAGAGGAACAGGCAGGTGCAAAGGCCCTGAGGCATCAAGGAGCTGGCTATGTGGTGTGCCTGGCTAACAGTCTGGTGGGACAACCATGTCAATGGGGCAAGTGGAAGGAGATGATGTGGAAAAAGTGGGCTGGCCCAGAGTGAGGCAGCCTTGAATGCCATGCTAAGGAACAAAGACATGGTCCCATAGCCATGGGGTACCAATGGATCCCTGTCTCAGTGGCTCTGTCTGCACTTTGAGTGTGTCTGAACCACCGGCCTAGCCTCATGCCAGGCTCTCCCTCTCAGGCATCCGTCCCTGTGCTGGCCACCCTGCCCTGCTGCCACCCAGGCCAGGGTCATGTCCATACTGAGACGGCAAGGAGGTGAGGAGACAGCTGCCGGGATGCCCAAGAGCTGACCCTCATGGCAGGCAGCCTGCGGCCCGAGACGTGTGTGGACTCCCAGAGCAGGCCAAGCTCCTCAGGAAGGGACTGCCCTGTGCTCATCGCTATTCTCATCACACCCCACCCCAGCCTCGAACAAGTGAGTTCTTCCAAGTGGATTCATTGTCTCTGCTCAAAAACGGCTCCGTTTGCGCTCCCTTGCCGGAGGGGAGCAGGCCGCTGTTTCTGTCCCTGCCCTCCGTTGTCACCGCTGCCCAACTTCTTGGCGCGGTGCCACGGCACCTTGTTATCTCCAGCTTTGTGCTGTCACCTTTTATTAACAAACCTTCAGAAATTCTCCGAATCGCCTTGCCGGTTATCGCGCTCCCCACAGCCGCCTGCATGAGCCTCTGGGCCAGAACCACAAGGCGACCGCAGCGCATCAGCGACTTCTGCTCTGAGCCCAGCCTGGGGCCCCTTCCCCTCTGCTCCCCCCGCCCGGGCTGGGCTCACGCTTCCCTTTCTCTCTTTCTTTTTCTTTTTCTAAATCTTAGAAACTGAAGTGAAGCAGTTGGGGGATGAGGTCAGAGCAGGCCTAAAGGCCTCTGTTTGGAAGAAGGCTGGGTGGGGAGTGGGGCAGGAGAGAGGGCTGGGGGGTGGCCCGCCAGCTGAATCGACCTATTCTTCTCACTGAGTTGCCTCCGGATTCCAGAAAGTACCCTCAGCCAAGGAACCTCTCAGGAGAGCAGGGAGTGTATGAGTGTGTGTGCGTGTGTGTGTGTGTGTGCATGTGCGTGTGTGTAGAGAGACTGAAACCCAGTATGACACAAACAGAGAAGAATTTATGTGAGAGAAAAAATGAGACAATTAGTCTAGATTTTCCTTATCCTCCTCTGATCTCCCTGTTCCCAGTGACTATCAGAGGGACTGCTTTATAGTAACTGCTCAGAAAATGTTTACTGAACAAATAAATAAATCAGGTCTGATATTCTACTGCTTAGAGCTGTATTAGGCCCAGCAAGCACATTAAGGGGTCAGGGGCCCCACACCCCTTCCTCCCTGCAGGGGCTGACCAGTGAAGCTTATACACACAGCTACGGTTCCCAGACAGCCAAGTCTCAGCCTGTTAAGGGCCAGGTGAGCCCAGCATCCTGGGGAGCAGGGAGGAAGGATGTTCCCAAGCATCCTTGGGATGCCCCACAGCACATCCCAAGGGGCCTCCCCACCTGAGCACAGGATGTGAAAGACAGGGAGTTACTTGCCAGCACCCACAGCTCTCACGGCAGCTCTCTCCTCCCCACCGTGATCCAGCCCAGTGGGGCTTACCACTCAGATTAGCAGCTCCTCAAGAAGCCCCCTCCTCAGCTCATTCTGAAGCAGGGAAGGGGCATCTCATTCTCTACGAGCGGGTGGGGAAGTTCCCTCTTCTGCAACCGTCCTCAGTGGAGAGACCTTAGATCACTGTACTGTAAGAGAAATGAATACAATTAGATGGGTGTCTGCTTATCACCTAGTTGAGATAGAATAATGATGATGATAACCATATAGCTCTTTACCGTTTACAAATCACTTTCGCATCCAGGATCATGTAGGAGTGTCCCACCTACCCCGTGGAGTAGGGGTGCTCGTCCCTGTCTCACAGAGGAGAAAATGAGGTGACTTGCTTAGGGCTACATGGGATGGGCAGGTGGGGATCAGGTCTGGCCAGACTCCCAGCCCAACTAGGAGATGAGCTCTCAGGCCGAGAGAAGGAAGGGGCAAGGAGGTTGAGGGCTGGGACCAAGATGCGGGGGGTGGGGTTGAGCCCGGCCACAGCCAGCATGAGTGGGGGTCTGGTTCGTACTATTTTATATGTCCCCAGAAAAAGGCACATGGAGGTTTATTTACAGTTTCAGGGGGGTCAGAGGTGCTCACCCAGGGAGAGGGAGGGAGCCTGGAAAGGGAGAGAAGACAGTGCTGAAGCGGATGGGCAGCTCTGCCCTTCCTGTCCTCCTGGTGAAATTCTTGATGCACTGAGAGCGAAAGCACTTTCTGAGAAAACAGGATTTCTCCTCCCAAGCCCAACACAAAACATGTGGGATTCAGAAAGACTCCACTTCTCTTAACAATTTGTTCTTAGAAACTGTACCTTGCCATGCAGAAGTTGGAGATGACGTCCCCGACAAATGACCCAATGACAGCTAAATCGAAGCAGCAACCAACAGTGTGTCATAAAAGAGGTAACAGCTATCAACTTCTACCCTAATGTAAACTATAAAACTTTTCTTCAAGTCCCATAACATGGACGTAAATATTTACTTCATGCTGTGATTACAAGAGGGGCCCCCGTTTGCTATAAAACCTAAAGATAGACAGTAAAATATCCACCTACGCTGTATCATAAATTCAACCTAAACTAATGTATTATCTTTAATATGCATTAGTTAAACTTTTATTTAAGAAACTTTTTTTTTATCGTGTTGCAATTTGGACGCGTTTCCAAAGGCAATTAGGAAGGCCAACATCTGAGAGACAGAAACTACTATAAAACAGTTGGAGCTGGTGTCCCCCCTTTTCCTTTCAGACACATTCCTGCAGCAAACAGGACTTTTCTGTTCCATTCTGCTGCCTTTGAGGCTGCGTCCAGGGCACAGTAGGGTGAAAAGAGTGATGTCACAGCCAGACCTGCATCAGGCCGTGACCTTGGGTAGGGACCACTACCACCTGCATTTCCCAGGCAGGAACCCAGGGTGCCCAGAGGCAGTAACCTACCCAAGGCCCCCCAGGGTTCAAATGCAGGCTCACGTCACCCTAGAGCCACCATTCTTTCAACTAAGCCATATCCTTTCCGACGCTGGTAGAAACAGTGGAATGAACAGCACAGATGGAGAGAACGGGATACAGGC
This sequence comes from Diceros bicornis minor, assembly GCF_020826845.1. Classification (NCBI taxonomy): domain Eukaryota; kingdom Metazoa; phylum Chordata; class Mammalia; order Perissodactyla; family Rhinocerotidae; genus Diceros; species Diceros bicornis. The sequence continues at coordinate 64,135,271 of NC_080744.1, read as the reverse complement.
ATTAAGTAACGGCAACAAAAGGGGAAATTCTTGAATAAAGGTCCAGCTGTGTTTTTGACCCTTGATAGGCGGAGAGATCCAGGGTAGGGCTGAGGGAGACGTCCAGGTCCCGGGGCGGGCACCAAGCGGCGAGGCCAGCACCTGCCCCATCAGGGAGCAGTGCACCTCCTCCTGACGGTCTCCTGGCTAGGTCACCAGTCTCTGGTCTGTCTTTGTTTGAGTCCTCAGGTCCCAGCTTGGGTCTGGGAAGCTGTATGTAGGAAAGGGAACACATGTCCTTTGAGAGCCCACTCTCTGCTTGGTGCTCCCTGGCCCTCTGTTCCTTACAGCAGCTCTGCAAGCTCAGTGTTACCAGGTCTGTTCAACCCATGAGGAAGCTGAATCTGCTAAGTGAGAGGCAGTAGGGCTCGTAGTTAGAGGTGTGGCCTCCGGCCTGACCTGCTGGAATCCTGACTTTCCACTCCCCAGACTGCAGGAAAGGGAACGTAGCCTTTCCGAAGTACAGTGTTCTCTCTACACAACGAGAATAACAAGAGTGCCTCCGTGACGGGGCTTTTGTGAAGATGACCAGGCGATGTTTGCAAAGCTCTTAGCACGGTGCGGGGCACACAAGAAGGGCTGAGTGAATGCCAGTGGTGGCCACTGGTAAGAGGCAGGGCTGGGGTGTGGACCCAGGTCAGCCCGGCTCTCTCCACCATCAGAGGACCCAGCGCTAAATCCCTCCTTCGTGGTTGACGAGCTGTGTGACCTTAGACAAGTCACTTTCCTTTACTGTAAAGTGGGAATATCACTTCACAAGGTGGTTGTTGAGACCCATGAGGATTAGAAGAAGTGAAAACATTTACTAAAGTATTACAGTGATGAGCAGAGTGAAGTGTTAGCTGGTGTTTAACACATGTGGGTCGGTGTTCCAGGATTAGTCAGTGTTCTCTTTGGAGTTTCAAGTACGGAACCCCAACCCCTGACTCCCTTGGAGACCAGATCAAGGAAAAGATCAACACCTGATAAATGCACAAGACTTAGAAAGAAGGGGCATGGGAAAGGAGCTACAGGTATTGACACCTACTGTATGCCTAGCCTGAGGATAGGCATTGTGGAGATGTAATCCAGGGCTCCCAGCCCCCCAGCCTGTGACTAGGAAATAGCCCATTTGCTGTCATTGGCCCCCACCGCTAGAAATGAGTGTTCCCTGGCATTTCCGGGCCTCGGTGGCAGTCACTTGTGGTGTCCACCCCACCCTTCCTCTCCTGCTCTCATCCCCCTGTCTGTGCCCACTGCCCCTACTCAGTACGACCCCTGCTGCATGAGGAGGTGATCCTCCTTGCCCAGGACATTGGACACTGGAGCACAGAACATTCCAGGCAGAGGACCGGTGGGTACGTCCCTCTCCATTTCCATGCCACAGGCTGGGCGGGGACCCCAGGGCAGCTCTGCTTCTGTCCACAGTCTCACAAAACCTTTGAGCTTCTGACTCTCAAGCTTCTAGATCTCAGAGCTCAACTCAGTCCCAGGGGCCAGATGAGAAGGGGCCCCATATCATCTCTCTTCCTCTGCTCTTCCCTCAGACCAAGCCTCAGACAAAGACCTCTTCTCTCTCTTTTACAAAACAAAGGCGCCTGGCCTATTGATGGGTGTCAAAGATGGTGAAGAATGTGGGAAGGAGTATCATCTGCCACTCAGGCTAGGCAATTCCCAAGCACCATGCTATGTCCTTACAAAGATGCTGTGAGACAGATATTATTAACCCATTTTACAGATGAAGACACTGAGGTTCGGAGAGGAGAAGCTGGGCCAAGGATACTCAACTAGTAAGTGGCCATGCTGGGAATCAGATGCAGGGCTATTTGGCACCATGTTGCCTCCGGAAGCTAAAGGGATGAAGCCCTGACAGTGTCAGGGTGGGCTGTGGGCAGGTGGCGGGGTCTCTGGGTCCCTTCCCCCCAGCCACACAGGCATTAGCTGGTGCTCCCTGGCCTGCTTTTCAAGTCCGTCTGATGGGCCCATCCCAACCTCGGCTATAATTATGGCTGCCCTTGAGAAAGTCACATGATTTACCCTTCACAGAAACCTGGGGTCCCTCAGAGTCTTCCAGTGCGCTTCAAAATGAGGGAACCCCGAGGTCAAGGCGGACTTTATGTTCTTGCTTCTCAGTGATAAGGTGGCCTTAATCTGGGTGTGGGGGAGAAATTACTCCCACCCCTTCCTTCAGCTCATTCCTTATTATTTTCGGGATCTTAAAAGCAAAATGCCCAAGATAGCGCACCTCCTGTCTTCATTTCTTTCCCTGCCCTTTGTGTCTCCGAATCCTCAAATCACATGCCACACCAGCCAGTTTAGCATAAGAAATTAAATTAATTTCCATGCTCCAATTCCAGATGTAAATGCCTTTATTAATAATTTAAAGCACATCTATTTATGCAGTTTAATATTTTTCAGGTTCAGAGAAGCAATTACGTTTTGCCCAAGTTGCTGATCGGCAGACAGTGTCTTCTTTGCTGTCTGCCCCTCCACAGCAGCCGAGGGACAGAGAGAATCCTAAGGTAGGGCCTGGCAGGGCAGCGATGCCCTTCCTTACCCCTCCAGCCCGCCCACTGCCTCTATGAGACCCTGGCTTCTGAAAGCGAGGAGAACACAAGTGTTTGCTTGGGCCCATCTCCAGAAAGGCCAATTTCTTTCTCAGAATTGCCCTGGGTTATTAAACTCGAAGACCTTCAGAGGTCCTAGCCACTGAAAGCTCCTCCCCTCAGCTAGTGCCTGGGGAGACTCTCGTCATCAAAAAGCCACTGTCAGCTTTTACCTCCGTAAGCAATTTCGCACTATTCAGGGCTTGCCTACCTGTGGGTGAGAAGAGCTGGCTTGGCCACTGAGGAGCTGGTGAGTTCGGACAGCTTGCCTCACTTCTGTTTACCTCCGTTTCCTTATCTGAAAAGTGAGAAAATGATATTTACCTTAATAGGGCTGCTTCGGAGATTGAGCTGCAAGATAAGCGACGCAGAAGCACTGGCTGATCTACCCACCATCTCCTACAGGAGGCCTCGCCCTTTCCCCTCCTCAGGCCTTTGCTTGGGCTATGCCTCTGCCTGTCATGTCCTTCCTTCTCATCTTCATATCTCAACTCCACTCATGCTTTGTGATAGAAACATTTTCCATTCACTTACAGCTTGGTACTATCCAAAGAGCTTTTGCATACCTGTTATCATTTTATCATCAGGAACAATATTTTGAGCCCTGATAGAATTTGAGTTCCCAGGAGACGGAGCTTCCTAGAGACAGATTGGAATTCAGAAATTCCCAGGATCCCTAGCTCACCATCCTAAGCCCTGTGCACCAGGGACTGTGTGAAATGCTATGGGGTGGGAGTGGGGCCATCACACCGTGATGACTGAGGTCCGTCTCCGGGATCTCAGGGTCTACGGGGCAAAGAGAAAGTGGTACCCCCGGGACCCTGCTCTGCTCGTCATGAGCTACATGTTGAGAAACAGACCAGGAGTCCAGGATCAAGCCTGGCTGCGAGGTCTTGGACACATCTCATCAAACTGGGCCTCGGATTCTAAGATCAGATCTTCCCCACTCACGTTTGCCCACAGAGTGGAACCTGGAACCATCCTTGACTCCCCTCTCCCTCATCACTCCCTGTAATGCATCTCCCAGTCTTGCTGATTTCACCTCCAGACCTCGTGTCTCTGGAATTCACCCCCTTTTCTTCCTCTTACTGTTACACCCTCCTCTGAAGTGTCATCATCTCTCCTGTAGATGACTGTACCTGTCTCCCTGTCTCCAACGGGTCTCCCTGCTGCCACCTCCACCCCGCCCCCCACAAGCCATTCTCCCACCTGCCTGCCAGGGCAAGCTTGTAGAAACTCAGAGGCCCCCTCCTCTCTGCACAGACACATTTAAAATCTCCACAGGCTCCTCAGGATTGAGGCCAAATGCTGTATCATACTCCGTAACTCACCGCATGCACGGTGTGGCCCTGCTGACAACACTGGCACCCAGGTCTCCCCGTTCCTCCTCCCTGTTTCTGCTTCAAAGCATACTGGCCATACTGCCCTTTTTCCAGTTTCTAGAACTCACCATGTACCTCCCTACGGGCTGTTCCTTCTACGCTGCCCCCCCCCCCAGCTTTGCCTGCTTAATGCCAGATCATTGTTCCTTCTTCAGGGACCCTCTGGAGTAAATCCGTTCTCCTCCCTTATCAAATGCTCTCATGTCTCCTCTTTCTCATCTTTCACAGCCCTTATCACAGTCTGCAAGTCTGTGTTTACGCCCGTGTTGTTTGGTTACTGCCCATGTTCTGCACTCGTGTGCAAACTTCATGAGGTCAGGCATCTTATCTGTCTCCCTATCCATTGCACTCCCAGCACCTCGCATGGTAAACGGCACACAGTTGGCACTTAATGCTTGTGTGTGACTGTCCAGAGAGCGATGAATGGATGCATGAGTCGAATGAGGCATTTGGATTAGTTAAATTCTACAGCCACTTCTGGCTCTAAAGCTCTCGTCTGAGATCAGTTTAGCAACCAGTCTGCTCCAGGAACGGATAACAACCCCTGAACGCCTTCCCATGAGATTGCGCCACTGGTTGGGATTGTCAGGTGCAGGGGCTGAGCGGGGTTGGGGTGGTGGGTGGAAGGGAGGCTGTCCCAGGTGAGGGGAACGTGTGGGCTGGGGCAATGGGGGGAACAGCCACAGTCTCGTATTTTGCCTGGGAGGCAGTGTGATTTGGAAACAGCACTGGGCTGGAAATCAAGAGATCTGGCTTCTAACGCAGTTCTACACTCCTGTGTAGTGTAGTGTAGGCTCCTGCGTCCTTGAGCAACCTCTCGGAGCCCCAGTTTTGTCATCTGTCACTGGGGGTAATCTCTACCTTCCACAGGGAGTATGAAAGTCTAACACAGCGTCACACTCGAAAGGGCTGATCTTCTTTTCCGCATGGCCTTCCTGGCCCCCTGCCTCTGCCCCTCCCCTTATTGCTCCCCAGGGTCAAGTGAGGGGATCAGTTAGGCCAGACACGGTACAGGTGCAGGATGGCTGAGGGACAGGCTGGGCGAGCACACTTTGCTTCTGCAGCCTTCTTAGCACTTAGCTCCGCCAGAGATTATCTTATTTATTTGTTCATTTGCTCGCCTCCCCCAAGAAGAGCATAAACTCTGAGAGCAGGGAGCTCTCTCCTTGTCCTGCTTCCACACCTCTCTCCCTCCAGGGCCGAGCAGAGTCCCCAAGTCACAGCTTGCAGTAAATATGTTTTGAAAATGGGAACGGAGGGAGAGGCAGCCGGGAGCCCTGGACAAGTGGAGGGTGGAGGGTAAGAAAAGGACGGAGGTGTGACTGGGGGCTGCCCCTGGGCTGAGACGGGGGCGGGGTGGGTGGGGTGGTGGGGGTTGGGGTGGTGGGGGACGTTGGGCTGGGGGTGCAGCTGAGCGCTGATTTCCAGGGAAGGTGCAGCCTGTTTTCACTTTGCTAGTGGTGGGGCTATGGTCTAATGGGCCCTTAAAGCCATTTCTAATGAACCTTTGAACCTCACTGGGGGCAAGGAGACTGGGGGCCTTTTTCTGTGGAGAGTTAAAGTTGATGAGAGTGGGGCCCAGAGACAGACAAGCGGGAGAGATGTGGAGAAGGCGCAGAGGGCAGGAGAGTCAAAGCCTTCCAGCTTGTCCCTGGGGCTGGGCCCCCAGAGGACTGTGGCCCTGGGGAAGGCTGGTCCAAAGCCTGGGTCCCAGGCTGGCTTTCCCCTGGGTAGTGGTCACATCATCCTACCCACCCCGCCTACCCCGGCCTTTACAATAGTGGGAACCCCACCTAGGACAACTCAAGGCTTCCTGGACTACACCGCTCAGTTGCCCCAAGTGGACACCTCCAGAAAAATGTTCTAGACATTGGTCAGCCTGGGGACCACTGGGCCCCAGTGCACCCATAGTTGGGGTAGGAGGGGTGGACCCCACCATTTAAATGTAAAAGTCAGGGTGGTGAGCAAGCGTATGGTACCTACTTCCTAGGTTTGTTCAAGCATGGTGCTCAGTACCTCTTAGCTGTCATCCTGAAAGGTCTCCACCCGGGAGGGCAGAGTGACCTTGGGCAAAACGCGCCGTCTCACTGAGTTTCCTCTGAAAAATGGGGGCAATTGTACCTGCTTCGTGGAGTTATGATAAGGAAGCAATGAAAGAAATTATAAAGTGTTTGGTAGGCAGAAAATGCAGGAAAAAAAATTTCCTTGCCCCCTTTCTCCCCAGACCCCTAAAGGCTGCCGGGTGGGGTGCAGGGCAGCTTCGGCCCCACCCGTGTTTCGGCTCTCACCCACCTCAGGCTGGCTCTGCAGAGCCCAGGAGCCCCTGAGCCCTCTCTCTGCCTCGTGCACCTGAATAGCTGTGCCAAAGTGTTGACGTGCCTCTGACGTCCTTCCACTCGAGGAAGCTGCTGACTGATGGAGGCTCAGGACGTGTGCTGGGCTTCCCTCTCATCTCCTGATCGTGATCGTCGCTCCGTCAGCTCCCACGAGCAGGCACTGGAAGAGCTCCCAGCCAGCTGGGCCTGCTCCAGGCAGCAGACCCTCCCCGCCTCCCTCCCACAGGATAAGAGACCGGTTTGCACAGGGGCCAAGCCAAGGAGGCAGGTTAAACCCCTGCAGCTCTCGGTCTTCCCTGAGCTCTCTCTAGGCTGGGCACCTGGCTCAAACATACCTAGAAACATAAAGTGACAAAGCTGATGGGGTGGGAGGGATGTCACTGAGCTCATAAAGTCGCGGCACCTTGTTGTCCATATGAGGAAACTGAGGCCCAGAGAGAAGGGCCTTGTCTATGGTCACAGTGCAAAGGACTAGAATTCAGACTTATTTCTTCAACGCACATGATGCGAAATGACCTGCAGACTGGGCATTGTGGTGGGGGATGGAGATGATGGAGACTCAGCCCCTGCCTCTGGGCTGGAGGGACATTGTTCCAGATCTCCTCTCATATGGGTCAAGGGCACATGTGGGCCTGAGTTCGGATGACCACACGGTCTGCGGTGTGCGTGGCTTGGTCTCACGGCTGAGTCTGTCAGTTCTCTGAGGACCTCCGCCCTGCCCCCAGTGCCCTGCACAGACCTGGGCGTGCTGCAGGTCACTGCTGCAAACCTGGGGGTCCAGGGATCCCGGGGAGCATTGCCCAGGCCTGCCTCTTGCCCTCCTCATTGTCACTTGCAATCTCCCTTGAGGAGCACAGCCGGTGTTTTAGGGAACTGGATCGACCCCTCTGACCCGCCGGTAAGCTGATGATCAACGCTACTTGGGCTGGTTTAACAAACCGCCTAGCATTTTCCAAGACATGAACTGCTTGGCTCGTTTACTGAGTCACTTAAACCTCTCCATTGTGTAAAATTTAGGGATTTGGGGAGGCCTGGGGCTATTTTACATCTCCATCGCTCCTGTTAAGCCCTGCTTGTTCTCTCTCACAGGTGGGGATGGATTTCTCAGGAAGACTGCAGGAAACCTGTATTGCAGCAGCTCTCAGCTACAGCCCGGGGCCAAGGGCTAACTGGCGCCCACAGCTGGGGAATGACAGGTCGATTCCTGGATGGCCCTTCTGCTTACACTGTATTTCCAGAAGCTGCTTATCTAGACGTGAGCTCCTGCCGTGAGCAAAGGACTGTGCTAGGCGCCTGGGGCTGGGAGTAAGACTGACCTCAATGAGTTGATTTTGATGCGGAAGAGAAGGGTATCTATCCAAACTAGGGTGTACTGGTAAATGTTTAACAACCAGCTTTCTCCAGGGAAAAAAATACCCAGTTATAGCATTTGCCAGTTTCTCTGGTATAAATATTCCCACCATGGCCTATTTCAAGGGACCAATGTAATATCTTTGGAAGAGATGTACAGAATCAGGTCTTGAGAGCAAGTGGAAGCTGGCTCTAGCATGCCACCGACGCAAACTAACCATGTGGCAAGGCAATTTGTAAAATGTACTAAAATAGAAGAATACAATTCTGTGGCCCCTGGACCAGGGAGCGATACCTCTGACTGAGCTTCCTGGGGAGGCTTCAAGGAGCAATGATATTCGGTTTGGGCGTGGAGGAAGCACAGGGCTTTCACTGTGGGAGCAGTGGAGGGAGGTCCTCCAGGTGGAGCCTGAGCCGAGGGAGCACATACACGCTCGGCATGCTTGGGGACCAGTGTCCTGTGGCAAGACCGTGGAGACCACATCACAGCGGGCCTCATAAACTCTGCTGAGGAGTTTGTCCTTTATCTCTTCAGGAGACAAGGTGGGGGGGATGGGGATCCATCTTAAGCAGGTGAATGACATCGTAGGATTTGTTTTACTGTGTTTCTTTTGAATCCTGCCTTTATCATTTTTTCTAAAAAATTATGTATGTTCATTACAAAAACAAATCAAGTGATGCATCGAAGTACAAAAAGATGCCTTTTTACCATTAGGTGAACATCTTTCCAACATGTCTCCATACATAGGCACAGACAAAAGTTTAGACAGATATAGTAGAAATAACATGAAATAAATGAAAATAAAAGAAAGGAAAAAAGAGAGAGACACAGGAACTAACTGGTCTCTCTTCTTACATTGGATGTTGTCAGAACTGTGTGTGATGATTGGAGCTGTGGCAGCCATCTTGCAACCAGGAGGAAAGCTAGCCCAGGGCAGAGGACACACTGAGGGTGACAGAGTGGGAAGAGAGAGAGAATATGAGTTTTGATGATGCAGGGTAGCTACTGTCCTTTACATATAGACCATCATGTGACAACTCTGGTTGTCATATGTATATGATTTTCCTATCTACCTAGATTCTGAATTCTCAAGGATCAAAACTAGGCCATAATGAAGCAAGTCAGTGTATAGTGTCAAGAGCTCAAGCTTTGGATCAAACAAACCTGTATTTGAATTATAGCTTCTTATTGGGGAATTATTTAATCTCTTAGTGCCTCAATTTTCTCATCTCTGAAATGGGAGTAATAAAGCTGCTTGCAGAAATGTTGTGAACATTGCATTAGACAACATATGTAAAGTTTCTACTGCAATGCTCAAGACAGAAGGCACTCTGATTGTGAAATATGCAAATGCATCTGAGAAAACATTAAGCAGGCCACTGGGTGGGGAAAACATTCTACTCCTATTTCTTCAGTCCTTTTCTGCAAAGATTGAGCCAACTATGAGCTGTGGAGTTCTACTTCTTTTTTTTTTGTTTTGGAGGAAGATCAGCCCTGAGCTAACATCCATGCCAATCCTCCTCTTTTGCTGAGTAAGACGGGCCCTGAGCTAACATCTATTGCCAATCCTCCTCCTTTTTCTCCCCAAAGCCCCAGTAGATAGTTGTATGTCATAGCTGCACATCCTTCTAGTTGCTGTATGTGGGACGCGGCCTCAGCATGGCCAGAGAAGTGGTGCATCGGTGCGCGCCCGGGATCCGAACCTGGGCCGCCAGCAGTGGAGCGCACGAACTTAACCACTAAGCCACGGGGCCGGCCCCTGGAGTTCCAGCTCTAACACTGGTAGAATAATTTTAAGCAAGTTTCTTTACTTCTCTGAGTATCAGTTTCCTTAGCTGTAAAATGGATACATTGGATGGAAGATTATTGAAGGTTAATGCCCAAACATTGGTTTCCTTCTCTCTTGTTCCTTCTTCCCACAACACACAGATACACGCTAACATATACACACATACACGTATACCCAGACACACACACACACACACACACACACACACACCCCTTTCTGAGCCCCAGAATCTCTCAGGAGATGTTTTACGAGGTTTGAAGACACTGTCCCCATGTCTGTCAGCAAGGCCAGCCTGTTCACCTGATTCCTGTCATGGGTGCTTCATCTTTCTCTGGGTTTGTTTCCCAAATGAAGGATCTTCAAACAGTGGGCATTGTTGCTTAAAGGAAAATTATTTTCTGGGGAAAAAATACTCTAATATGTAATTACGTATTAGATACACATCTAGTAAATGATCTAGTAAATAATTAGACGCATCCTTCTTTGAATATAAAATGCCACAGTTTTGCAGATGGAACAGATAGATCTTGGCAGTCAGAGGGAGTCAGGAGAGAGAAATGAAAGAAGGAACCGTGTCCTTCCTTTCTGTTTACCTGGTGTAATTGGGCCTGGCCCCCAGGTGCGGGGCTGGGCGGGACCTGCTGGACAGGCCTTGGCTGGGACGTGAGGTGCAGAGAAAGTGAGCAGCAGGCTGAGGAGGACCAGTCTGAGCTCTGTCCAGGTGAGTGGACACACGTTTCCGTCTCTTCTTGAAACCGGCAAACAGCCATTGATGATTAGGCAGCTAGTGACTATGGGGGATTGGAATTTGCCAGCTCAGAATATGTCTCTGCCTGAATGACATTTTGGCCCCCACCCCCACTAACTAACCTAAGGAGTTGGGGATGGGAAGCCTGCCCCCAGAGTAGGCCATCACCATAGACACCTCTGGTGTCTGGGTGGGTCCGTGCTAAGCCCATTCTTAGATCTAGTTATTCTTTATGAGATACGTTTACATTTGAAAAGAAAATCTCCATCTGTAAAAGTATCTTCTCCCCTGTACCAGGAAGAAGCGGGTGATGGCCTTACCTAGAAACTTATCAGAACAGAAGATGAGGACTTAAGTCTGCATGATAAACTCCCGCATTGTTAACTGTGCTGTTTGGGTAATACGCTACCTGACTCCCACTAGGTTCCTGTAGGTAACATGCCCCTGGAGTCGGGGTCACCATGGTAATGGATGTTTGAGCTATTTTTCAGGAACTGAACCCCTTGTCCACTTCAGGCTGGACTGAGACCACCACCCCATCAACTTGGCCCTTTTGACGGCAAGAGGTTGGAACTCCGCCCTCGGGGCATGTTAATGCCGCCATTCTGTGAACTTGTGTCCTACGAAGAGGCACGAAGGCCGACTACGCTTGCGCAGATCATCAATTACCTCATCTCTCCTCACCTCCAGTCATTTCAGACCACCTTGCCCCCTTCCCCATAAATACCCCTGAGTCCCTATTTTCGGGGAGGCGGGTTTGAGACTTGTTCTCCCGTTTTCCTCACTTGGCTGCCTTGTGATTAAACCCCCTCTCTCTGCAATCTCGTGGTCTTTCTGGGCGGCGGGCGAAAACAGACCTGGTGCGGTAACACTCTCACGTCCATTCCCAACACCACCATCCTGGCCGTGACCTTCACTGAGTCTTCCCGGACGGTGGCTTCAGCCTCCTCACTCATTTCCCACTGCCATTCTTTCTTCCTCTGACTTGTTCTACGTAACATCCCTAGAAGTTTGTCCCCTGAAATGTCACTTTTCTCATGTCACACTCCTGCTGGAAGACCTCCCTACTTCCATCCTTCATATCATACTTTGCCCGCTTGGCTTTCCAGCGGAATGAAACAATCATTTGGCACTGTGCTCCCCGGCACGTGGCTGGCAGCGCCATTTCCAGACTCTCCCACGATGCCCAATCCTAGAAACCGTTAGGTCCAGCCCTAGGCCACAGAGCTGGCGTCACATCTTTCCAAAGGTCAAGTCTGTGCATAGCTTTGGTCCTAAGCCTCTCTCTCTGACCTCTTTGCACTCCTCTTCCCAACCTTTCCTTCTCTTCCTGGTTTTTCTTTCCGCTTCACCTGCCTTGGCTTCTCTGGCTGGATCGTCAGGCCTATTGCCCGTCTTTGACCTTGACTTTCCTCCCAGCAGGTGGTTTGGATTTTCCAGCTGGCCGGGCATTCATTCCTTTATGGAGCACTTACTGGGGACATGTGCTGGGCTGTGCTCATGGGGGCATGAACAGTGTCTGCGATCTGGAAGAAGAGGCCATTAGACAATTCACTGAGAAGTCACTTTCTGTGTGGTGGGGAGAGGAGGGAGCTGGTGTTGGGTGGGTGGGGAGAGTAAAGTTGCACAGAGGAATAAAACGTTGTCCTTGAACTCTGGCAACTAGCCAGAGGCCAGTCGATGACCTTTTATCCTTAATTGATTGATCAGATTAGCTTTAATGGAACACAGAGGAAGCTGGAGCAAGCCAGGAAGTGATTACAATGGAAGAGACTGTGCCCAATGTTTGCCTTTGATCTTCGAACAATCCTGAGAGGGAGGGGGTTGTCCCCATTTTCCAGCCTGGGAAGCAGGCTGAGAGAGGCCAGCCGACTTTTCTGTGGTCACCCAGGTAGCGGTGGGGAGAATGCAGACCTGAGTCCTGGTAGGTCTGATGGGCACCCAATGCTCACTGCTGAGGCCGCAGTGATCTCAGGGTACCTGTGGTCAGTTGGCTTCCTCAGCAGCCTTCTGAGGACTGTCGGCTGCAATGCCCTTCCATGGGGCAGATTAGAGCCACAGTTTTGCTTGCACACCCCTTCCTTCCCTCACCACCTCATCTTCCTGGCTTCTCTGCCTTTTCCCTGGGGCAAAGGGGAGCTGCTGAGTTGTCATCTGAGCACACACCTTCCAGGCAGCATAGGAAAAGATATTGATTTATGATCAGAAAGGTGAAGGAGGATGCTGGGGACGAAGCAGGGCGGCAGGGGTGGGTGGGCAATAAGAGAGAGAACCAAAAAGAATAAAAAGAATCCTTAAGCCTTGAGACAGAGCCTGCCCTCTGATTCCTGGTAGGCGTGGGCTGAGTCCCTTCCATGTAAGACTGAAATGGAATCACGAATGAGGAGGAATCATCCTGGGGCTTGGGTGTGCCATATGAGACTGAATTAAATTAACAAGGTATTGATTTCCCACACTGATTAACAGGCCCTGCACGCGAGGAAGGGCGGCAGCAGGTAAGGAGCTTGAATCACTGTCCCAGCTCACCAGCGTCCCTCTGCCATATCCCACGTCAGCTCTGAGTCTGGTAATTTTATAATTGGCCCGATGGGTTATGATTTGAAACCAGAAGAGCCAATTAGCAAGAGTCTCCTCTGACCTCTGGTTTGGGGTGGTAGGAGAGGAGGTAATGACTTGAGACAGAGGGAAGCAAAAAAACAAAACTAAAAATGAAAATAGAAACTATCAAGAGCAAAGACCTAAATCTTTTTGGCTCCCTGATTAATAACCCTGTCATGCCGATCACAAGCTCTAAACAGCAATGCTGGTTGCAGCTGAATTTTTTATACTTTCTATTAATCTTTAATGATAGCTTGGTCACCTAGTCTCTTTTATCTTGTCAGATAAATGTATGGTTAACAGGATAATGAGATTTCTAAAGCCCCATTCCCACTCTCAGCTATCTAGTGCATGCGGTGACCTCTGACCCCTGGCAGACAGCGGCACCAGGGTGCTCGTAATTGGTAGGTGTGCTGGGAATGTATTGGAAGCTGAGGGATGGCTTAAACTTTGATTTGGGGTCAGCAAGGTCACCCAGCTCTGGAAGACCAGCCCGGCTTTATTACCAGCTGCCTCTGATGGGGATATAATTAGATTTAGCTATTGCTTTATTAATAAGTAATCACTTCTCCCATTGCTGTGGGTGGGCAAATGTATTCCTTGGATAATTTGAGGACACTAGTCTGGCTTTATTAATAAGAATATATCATGAGTATTTGGCCAGGGGCAGACACTCATCTGGATTTCTGGACTTTGGGGGAACTTTATCATTTTTACTCATTTGCAGTATTGAATAAATCAGCTGTGCCTTGTGAAATCTATCTTTGTCTCAGTGACCTAGAACTCTCTGTTGTCATTGGGAACCTCTATTTTAGCCTGTTTCTCAACGACAAGAGTAAAAAATATGTAAATAATTTCATCCAGCTGTCCATCCACCTATCCATTCATCCATCCATCATCCCCTCCTCTACTCGATCGTGTGAGTACTTGCTAAATGCTCGTTACAGCCTTTGGTACAGGGGGAAAAACGTTCACAGAGACTTAAAGACCTAATTCCTGCCTTAAGAGATTTACAAGCAGACAAGTAACTGAAATTCAAGGAAGGGCAAATCGAGAACCATAAGGAAAGTGTTCACACAATGCTAGACATGGAAATTGATGAGCACTGGACCTGACGCATCAAAAATGTTCATATTTTGGTAACAGTTATTAACATGACTCATATTTTTTGGAGAAGGGCTGGCGCACAGGAAGAAGGTAGACTTGAAGAAAGGGCTGAGAAGGTTCCTTAAATATTTAAAAATTTTGAGAGTTTCTCCCATGCATCCCTGTGACAGAAAATTAGGAAGGAATAGGGGGAAAAAGGGAGAGAAACAAAATGTAAGAGAAAGAGAATTAAAGAAAGATCACTCATTAGTCCTAGACTCTAATTAATTAATTTAACAGCTATCTATTGAGTGTCTACTATGTATAAGCCGTGTCCTAGCCATTTTCCCCATTCACCTAAAGATAACCCCCAATATAAAGATCACAGGTCCGATGTTCGGTACCCCAGCACTACAGATGTCATTCTATTCTGAAATACTGCAATCTCAGTATTTTTGTTGGTTAAATACCATCATTTAGGTAGTTTTTAAAATTCTGAAATTTGCTTTGCTGCATACCTCTCCTCCACGTGGTGACTCAGGGGTTCAGCTCCTGTTGTCTTAATACGTACCTAGAGACTTAAATGCCACACTAAAGTTTCTAGTAGAACAAAGGAGTATTCTTTTTAAAAATAATTCTGACCACATCTCTACTATATTTTGTCTAATCTAAGACACACCATTAAGTACCATGACAAAGAAAAAAACACTGCTAATATATACTGCTAATTACACTGTGATGTGCTATTTGTTGTAAAATTCATTCTGATTTCCAAAATATCAGAATGTGAAAAGAAATGTGTTATACAATTGATGAAATATAGTACTTTAAATGTTCCACAAATATATCATTGTCTTAGTTCCCATTTCTCAGGTTCCTCGAGAGGGTGAATATATTTTCTTATGTCTATTGGCCATTTGCCCTCTAGAGCCTGCTAGGTTTGGATCTACTTCCCAAAGTCTCTGATGCTGTCTCCTTCAAGAAGTGAATGGGATGGAGCGGTGATGTAGAGACGGGAGTAGAGGGAGAGAGATGCCAGGCCTGATTCCCCACGCTTGCCTGTATAGACCCTGCTGTCTCTCTTGCTCTAGAGATAGAGAGCCTCTGCTCTCCTCCCCTTTCTTCCTCCAGGGCCATATCCATTCTCCTAGGGCCTTCTCTCTCTCCCAGAATCACTTGTCTTCACTAGGAGACTGTCAAGAGTAGTGGACAAGAAAATCCCACAAGGAGGGACTCAAGCCAGAACTGAAGAGCCTCAGTCCTGGCCTTAGACCTCTCCCAGATAGAAGAGTATCTGAAGGAAAAGAGTAGAAGGCAAGAGTAGTTCTGGTAAAAAGTTACCATTTGGCAGAAAGTTACCAAGCCATCTTTCTCTGGTTGTTGCAACCACTCTTGACTATTAACTCTCAGTCCTTCAGTGAATCTATAGGTGGAGTGAGCAGGATGTGTGTGGACATATACCACAGACCCTACTTGATATTCAGCAAGAGAAATGACTCCTTTCTAAGGACACTTCCCGAGTTACATTTATGGGTACGCCTGAGAGGCATTGGGTACCATCTTCCTAGCTGTGTTAGTCAGGATAGGCTGGGTTACGCTGCAGTAACGAACTCTAAACTCTCAGTGACTTAACTCATCAAGAGAACGTTGATCACTGATGCAATGTCCAGTATAGGTATTGCTATCAGAGGGCTCTGCTGCACCCCTTCTCCAAGAGGTGACTCAGAGATTTAGCTCCTTTTTGCTTAGTTTAGGCTCTGCTAATTCCTAGAGTCTAGTGTCTTCCAGGACCTCAGTGCTCTCCAAGTCCTCCTTGGGATCTTCTGCACCTGGCCAGCCAGTGAGCAAGGTGGACATAAAAAGGAGAACACTTGGAGGTTTTAGGGGCCAGGACTGCAAGTGGCAAATCTCACTTCCACAATTCCATTGGCCAGAACTCGTCACATGGCCCTGCCTAGGTGCAAGGGAAGAGGACCCCAGCAGGATCATGAAACGGTTTGCGGAGCGTTTAGCATTGCCTCTTTCTCCTCAAAAAGCCCTCAGTTGGCAAATGGAGTGATGATGTAAACTCAGAATAACGTTCCCTTCCTTCTTGTACCACAGGCCTACAATCTGCTGTGGAGACAATAAAATAACCAACAAACAAAACAACATACACAAAGAGAAACACACACACACACACACACACACTCAGTCACACCAGAAATAGCTCTGAGATCCCACACTTACCCTTGATTGTCAGTCCTTAGAGGTATAGCTTGCTCCAAAGAGGAGGGAGAGTCTGCAGGAGAGGACAAAGGATTCATCCGGAAGCCAGAGGCCCTGGGTTCGAGTCTCACTTTTACCACTGTTTGCCTATGACTTTAAGCAAGTCACTTCCCTCTCTAAACTTCAGGATTCTCCTCAGTGGTAACACTGCATAAATAGTGATGGAGTCTCCTGATCCTATATTGAGACATTGGCAAATTCTGGTGTATTTATGGCATCCAGAGGACAATAGTTTTGAAATCAGGACCAAACTAGAAGATTCGGCTGTACAGGACTGTATCAGTTTCCTGTTGATGCTGTAACAAATTACCACAAATTTAGTGGCTTGAAGCAACAAAATGTATCCTCTTATAGTTCTGGAGGTCAGAATTTATAAATGAGCCTTACAGGGCTAAAATCAAGGTGTCAGTATGGCTAGTTCCTTCTGAGGGCTCCGGGTGGGAATCTCTTCCTTGGCTCTTCCAGCTTTTAAGGCTGACAGCATTCATTGGCTCATGGCTACCTCTCTCCAATCTCTGCTTTTGTCATCACATTGCCTTCCTCTCTTCTGTTGCCAAGTCTCCCTCTTCTAAGGACACTTGTCATTACCTTTAGGGCCCACCCAGATAATCCAGGATAATCTCTCCATTGCAAAACCCTTAATTTAATCACACCTGCAAAGTCCCCTTTGCCGTACAAGGCAACATTCACAGATTTTAGGGATTAGGATGTGGATATGTTTGGCAACCGTTACTCAGCCTCCTTCAGAAGTAGACTGAGGCATTCAGAGGGAAGTTAGGTGCTTTTTTTGGAGTGGAGGACAAGGGGCAGGGAAGCCAATGCATCTAACCTGGCCTCATACCTGAAATCTCTGAGAGGAGACACGGCATAGAGTCCAATAGCTCAGGGAGTGGCCGAGACTGGGTTTCCTTTCTGCTCTCTGCTCATTACCAACTGCGTGGCCTTGGGCAAGTTGGCTGACTTTCCTGGGTCTGTTTCTTTATTTTTAAACCAAGGGAAGTGATACCAAACTGCCACGGCTACTGTAAAGATAAGCGATAACCTGTGAAAGCAGTTGGCAGCATGCTCGGCACACAGCAATGCCCTGTGACTCAAGCATCATCATAACCTCCCTACCTGGTACCTCTGTGGGGTATTAGTCAGCTTGGGCTGCTGTAATAAAATACCATAGACTGGGCGGCTTCAACGACAGACATTTATTTCTCACAGCTCCAGAGGCCAGGGAGTCCAAGATCAAGGTGCCAGCAGATTCAGTTCCTGGTGAAGGCTCTCTTCTTGGCTTGTGGATAGCTACCTTCTTGCTGTGACCTCACATGGCAGAGAGAGAGCTCTGGTCTCTCTTTCTCTTCTTACAAGGGCACTAATCCCATCATGGGGGCCCCACCGTCATGACCTCATTAAACCTAATTACCTCCCAAAGGGCTCACCTTCAAATACCATCACTTTGGGGGTTAAGGCTTCAACATATGAATTTTGGGGGAATGCAAACATTCAGTCTGTAACAGCGGGTGAACGAGAGCATTGATGGAGGAGATGCTGGCATCTGGGCAGAGCAGAGATCCCAGCAGGGTACCCACATCAGCAGAGGATGGAGGCAGGTTGCATCCCCTAGCAAGGACAGCCAGCTTTCCCGTTGTTTCTCTGTGACAGAATGGAGCTGTGGAGGCAGACCCTGTGAATAGGAGGCATTTTTGGAAAATGCAGTGACACCGGGGAACCTGAAAGAGGGGAGTGTCCGGGAGCAATGTCCCAGCACTGATTTCCCGCCGGCTTTATTCACAGGAAACCACAATCAGGTCGGCAACGCAACGCTGGGACAGACCCAGTGCTGAGCTCCTAGTTTCATAAAGCATAAAATTTTTCTCTCCCAGTCCTCCTCTTGGGGTATTTCTTCTACTTTCTAGACCTTTCTTAGGCTGAGAACAAATCTCCAGTGCAGTGGTGAAGAGAGTGGGCTCTGGAGCCAGTCTGCTAGCTTAATTCATGCTCTGCCACTTAGTGGCTCTGTGACCTGGGAAAGCTACTGAGCTTCTCTGTGCCTTGATTTCTCCACTTGTGAATTGGGGATAATAACGGCAGCCACCTATAGGACTGTTGTGAGGGATCAGTGAGTTAATACAGTCAATGGAAAGGGCACTTCAGGGCCCTGAGACTCCCTGTATCACAGGCTCGATGCACCCCTGTATCCCCCACCCACCCCAACCTCAGAGACGACTGAGTCACATGCCAGCCACTGCCTAAATGAAGCAACTTCCAGATCAGTTTATTATCAAAACACAGTATAAATGTTGTTTCTATGCTCAATAAACAGTTTCTCAGCTCTGCAAAATGAAATATTCCTTTCATTATGAAACTGAGAAGCCATTTATCCCATGACTTAAGTGGTATAAATAGACTGTGTGGCAGTCAGCGGAGAGATAATGACACTGTTTATTTTCACTAGCTCGGGACCGGCTGACACAGCGTGTACCGGGGGATGAGAGCGGCTCCTAGAAGGGGCCCCGCAAATCCGTCATTCTCGCCAAGAACAAGGTGCTCGGCATCTGTTCTCAGGCGCCGCTTGCCAGGCCCGGGCAGGTGGGGAAATGCTGGGATTCCACCTGGCACCTTGAGGAGCCAGCTCTGAGCTTGAGCTGGAGAAGAGGTCTCCCACAGGGAGGGAGTTGATGGAGGTGGGCAGCCCTATGACACCACCGCCATGCTGCCCGAGATCGCCATGGCACTCAGGCACAAACCTTCACGTGACTTTACAGTGTAGAAAGCTGCCCGTCCCCAAGTCAGAGTGGTAGGACTAGAAGCAGAGCCTGAGAATTGGGGTCTAAGGTCAGGCTCCGGCCCTCTTCATCTGCAGGATACCGGGGAAGTCCTCAGCTCTCTGGCCCCCCATTCTCTCGTTTCTGCCTGGGGAGGCCCGCCTTGCCTACTATGCCATTGAATGACAAAGCCCATGTGGAGGTGTTCAGCTTTGCACAAACATATGCACTGATTTTTCTGGAAAGGAAACAGAATTCCACCGAGAGAGGGTCAGTGGCTCGTGGGAGATTCCAGATCAGACCCGGGTCTCCTGACCCCTAACCATGAGCTCTTCCTACCAGTGTGTTCCTTGGGATTAAACACTGTCTCTGGAGAGGCAGGACCACTGTCTGCATGTGCTCTGCACGACTCCAGGTGGCAGGGGGAGGGCCAGTCACATGGACGACAACATGTAGGGCACCCCCCAGGATGGAGAGTATGCAACCAGCTCCACTGGATGCAGCAGCCCAGCTGACAGCCTCAGCCAAGAGCAGATGTGTTTCTAAGGAGTAGGGGCACATGGCCCACGGACACTTCAGTCCAGACTAGTTTTTCACTTCCCTGGCAGAAAATAGCAACTGACAGAGATGGAATCCGAGTCACTGTGCTGCGTTGGGGTCTCAGGATTGGAAAAGTCTAGGACACGGGACTCAGCCTGAGTTGAGGGCTCTGTGTAGCTGAGGGCATGTTGACCTCCTGAGCACCTGAAACAGGGAAGAGATTTGGAGGAATTATCGACAGGAAGTGGTGAGCGCTGATGTCAGATGGAAGTCTCTCCCAGAAGAAAGCCATGAGCAAGTCACGTTATCTCTTTGAGACTCACTGTTTTCATCTGTACAATGGGCATTAAGAACGTCCTGCCATTTTGAAGAGCAGAGGCTAGACTGGAAGATCCCTACAGGGCTGCTCCAGCTCTCAAGTCACCTCTGAGTTGTGCTGGCAGCAGAAGCTATTTTCTGCCTGGCTTTGTCCAAGGGGTGTGTAGGAAGCTCTACCCATTTTAGGATTCTGTCTTACTGGGGTGGCTAGGAGCCCCTGGCAGGGGTAGGGAACGAGTGAGCTGACTGCTGGGGCCGAGGCAGGGCTTGTTCTATGGAAGGGCTGGCCCCCTGCACAGAGAGGAGGACCAAGGTTTCAAGTCATCCGTCGGAGGGGAGGGCAAACCGAGCCCCAAATCTGGTCTGATCTGAGGGGCGTCAGGCCGTGTGTGGGGTGCCTAGGTGGTGCTTGGCACCCCAGAGGGCCTGGGCTGGGGTTCAGTGAAGGATGCATGGAGTTAGCAACCCTCCAGACGCAGGCCACGGCATCCGTCAGTGCCCAGGCAGGAGACTCGAACTGCTCTAGATGTTCCAAGTGGATTCAATGCAAGGAATTGGTTACAAGGGGTCTAAAAGGCCCAGAGGGCAAAAGGAAATGAAGCTTCATATGCCTTGACCAGGAAGCTGCCTCTGTCCTGGGCCCTGGGGCCCACAGCCCTCTCGCAGCCCAGCTGCCCTGCTGGGGGCTGCCACCCAATGGGAACCTGGGGTCTGCTCTCCTGCAAATGCTGCTGGAACTGCCTCTGATGCTGCTGGAGCTCCCAGGGCCACAGCTGCCCTCGGGTACATGGCCCCTGCCTCTGCTGGAGGCACTGCCAGGAGCAGACAAATGCCTGCTCCCTCCCTCCTGCCTTCCAATCTTCTGCTGGTGTCTCTTATTGGCTGAACCTCAGGGGAAGCTGGCGGGCAAGGGAGCCTGGGAAATGTAGTTGGCAAGGATAGTCCTGGGGACGGAGTCAAGACGGGAGAGCATGGTGCTGAGAGCCAACATGTGCTGTTGGGCACATGTACCCTCTATATTCCGGAATGATCAGAGATGATCAAGTACACTATCTGATTTAAACGTTAATTCTGAATCCTTCCAACCACCTTTTGAGGGGGGTAGTATCATATCTATTTTATGTATGAGGCTCAGAGAGGTTAACTAAAGTGCCCAGGATCACACAGCTAGCAAGTAACAGAGCCAGGATTTGAGCCCTGAGCATCCGCTCCTTTACTCTTAGGGGCACTACTGGTCATGAGGTTCAGCTGAGACAGGGTTTTGAACAGGCAGCCAGTCCCAGCAGGAACCGGGGATTTGGGCAGAAGCCAGGGAGCCAGATGAACCCCCTTGCTATGTGGGGGTTAGGGTGGGAGGTGTCTAGAGCCCGCGTGGCCCCCAGGGGCTGACTTCACCAGCAGGCTGCTGGGCAGGGGAGCAACAGACGCGCCCACTGCCCTCCCAGGAATGAGAAGGAGGTGCCACCGCCCTCTTGGGCCTGTGTCGATTGCCCAGAGCTGAGATGGGGGACATGGGGACCCACCACGGTCTGCATTTGAGAGGGCTGCTGTGAGACTGTGGGAGCAGGCCAGTGCAGTCAGGGGAGTGAAGCCTGGGCGTCCACTGCTGTTTGCCCCTCTGACGTGGAGGAGGTGTAGAGATCCGGGGCCCAGTCCCAAGTGGATGGAGAGAATGACCTGGTCTGTGACACCCTGGAGCTGGGGTCACAGGGTCCCACACCAGTCATCTTTCTGGCTCATGGGGTCGCAGGGCAATCAATGTGGTAGGGAGGGTGGTGGACCAAAATCCAGAGATCTGGGCTGGAATTCCAGCTCTGTCACCTCCTCACCGCGTGTCCTGAGGCAGATCAAAGTCACTTTTGGGGGGGGGGGTGGTTCTGTGATTCTGCCAGGGAAAGACAAGGAGTGGCTGCAGAAAAGACTCTCAGAGGAAGGCCGTGGCCACTGAGCCCTCCTTCCTCTCCCGCTGTGAGCCAGTGTTTCAGTCCAGGGATCACTGTCGCTTTTCCAACGGTCTGGTTCCGCGTCCCGTTTCTCTGAGTCCCAGCTTGGCCTTTCTGCTTCCTTGTCGGCTGACTTGGCCTTATTGTAACCTCTGATGGGGCCTTGGAGTCTCCACAGCCCCCCTTGCAGATGCGGACGGGAAGCCTGGGGACAGGACAGTGGGTGGGACTTGCTCCAGGCCACACAGTTGCAATGGGCAGTTGCATTTTGGAGCCTGGGACTCCAGACTCATCTTCCAACCAGAAGCATCTGGAAAGACCTTTGGCTCCTAGGATGACTCTTACTTTGGAATTGGGGCACTAAACACACCAGTGGGATTATTTGGGAGAAGACGGCTTGACATCAGCCTCCCAAGAGTTCTCTTCTCCACTTGGCCGCAAACACTCCCGGTGTGTCCTTCCCTGCAGCCTTTCCACTGTGTCAGGTATCTCCTGCTGGGTAAGAAACCACACCAAAACTTAGTGACTTAAAACAACGATGGATTCAGCTCACAATCAATCAGTGATTGATTCTGCCGGTTAGTTCTGCTGGTCTGCGCTTGTCCACACGTCTGCAGTCTGTTGGCGGGTTGGCTGGGGGCTGGCTGGTCCTGGATGGCCTCACTCATGACTGGTGGTCACCCAGCTGTCAGCTGGAGTGCCTCGGTTTCTCTCCATATGGTTTCTCATCCTCCAGCAGGCTAGCCCAGGCCTGCTCAGAGGCAGCAGTGTTCCGAGAACAGCAAGAGTGGAAGCTGCAAGGCCCCTGGAGGCCTTGGCTTGGAGCTGGCTCACTGTCGCTTCTACTATTGGTCAGAGCAAGTCCAGGCCAGCCCAGGTGCAAGGGGTGGGGAAATAGACTCCGCCTCCTGATGGGAGGAGTTATAACATTGTGGCCTCCTTTGCAGTCTGCCACACCTCCACAAATGGGATGCCTTCCCTGTCCTAGGGTAGATACTGCTATGGCTCACTCCAATATCCACTCAGCCCTTCCTCCTTAATAATAGAACCCTGACATTTATCTGGGCTCAGAATCATGACTACATTTCCCAGACTTCCCTGAATCTAGGTTACACTCTATAACTAGATTCTGGCCAATGAGATGGTAAAAGAACCTGGCGTAAATCCTTTGTCCCTTTCTCTTTCTCCTCTTTCTTCCTGATGCATGGATTCTGGATGCAGTGGCTGGAGCATGAGCAGCCATATTAGACCATCAGACGAGGCACTGAAGACGGCAGAGAAGCAAGATAGAAAGTGCCCAGGTCCCTGGTGACTTAACGTCTTTTACGTGAGAGTAAAACAAACTTGTGTCTTCTTTAAGCCATTGTTATTTTGACATTTTTGTTACTCACAATTGAACCCAATCCTAATTAACAGCTTTCCTCCATATGCTGACTGCTTTTCACTTTCTTTCTATCTTATAATTGTCCCCATCTTACAAAGCCTTCCCAGATCACACTTATCTCCTCTTTTCTGGCTTCTGAGAACACTGTTTGAATGAGTCCCTGACATCTCTTAGTTCTCTGTTTGTTTCGGTATCTTATATGTATTGTGGCTTTTATTTTCTTGTAGCGCTGAGATCTGTAGTTGCCTCCATTGTAGAGCTGGGAGCTGTAGTCTCAAATTCATTCATTCATTCCCTCAAATTCATTCATTCATTCATTCAAAAATATTTATGGAGTACTTATCATATGTCAGGTACTGTGGTAGGCTCTGAGGTTATAAAAGTGAATAAAACAGAATCACAGTCCTTGCCGTCATGAAACTGAGGGTTTAGTGGAAGTAAACAGGCCTTGAACAAATAAGCAAACAAATGACTATATAATTACAGAGAGTGATAAGTGCCCAAATGAAAAATACCAGGGGCATCTCATTTAGATCAGGTGCTAGGGGAAGGTCTCTTTGAAAAGGCAATGCTTAAGGTGAGAGTGAAAGGTGAGGAGAAACCAGGCAGGTGTTGTAAAGAGTGCTCCTGCCAGAGGCATAGCATGTGCAAAGGCCCTGAGGCAAAAAAGAGCTCCAGGCATTTGAGGAGATGAAAGAAGTTTTATGTGAATGGAAAGCAAGGGAGAGTATGGAAGAAGAGATCAGGAAGGAAGCCAGAAGCCAGATCACACACAGCTATGTGGGCCATGGCAAAGAACCTGGATTTTATTCCATAAGCAATGAGGAGGTTTTATGCACTGATGTGGTCTAATTATTAGGGTTATGTTCTCCTGCCTGTAACCCAAATATCAGTGGCTTAAACAAACCTGGAAGAAGGCAGTCCAGGGCTCACAGGGAGGATCCAGGATGCCATTAGGGATCCAGGCTCTGTTAGCTTTCTGCTTTACCATCCTTGTCTCATGGCCCTATTCTCAAGTCTCTTCATGGCCCAAGATGGCTGCTGGAGCTCCAATCACATCCACATACCAGGCACAAAAAAGAGGGAGCGGCAAGGCCTCCTGGCTGACTCAGAGCCCTGTAAAGAGCTTCCCAGAAGCCCTGATGAGTGGCTTCCATTGACATCTCATTTTCATTGGCCACCCTTGGCTGCAGGGAAACCTGGGAAATGTAGTCTTTTTGCTGTGCATGTTACCGCCCAATATAAATTAGAGTTCCACTGGTAAGAAGGGAAAATGGCTGTGTGCTAGGTAACAAGAAGTCTTTGCCAGAATTGGGTTCACAGGAGACATTCCTTAAAAGCCTATTTGTTCCAATAGCTACACACAACGTGTATGAGCCTTGACGACATAAAGTTGAGTGAACGGAGCCAGAGCTGGAAGATCTTTCTCTGATTCCAGACAAAACTAATGTATGGTGAGTCAAAATGGGAGTTACTCCTGGGGCATCAGTGACGAGGAGAAGGCATTAGGGAGCTTTCCGGAGTGCTGGAAATATTCAATATTTTTGACCTGGGTGGCAGTTATGAAGTGGACACTAATAGAAGAATTTAGTGAGGCATCTACTTAACATTTATGCTCTTTACTGCATGCATGTTATGCTTCAATAATTTTTTAAAAAACATGTTCATTCCAGGATTTATCTGTCTTCTAGGAATTAACCAGAACATTTATATACTTATTTTTGTATTTTTTTGTTTTCTGGAAGGCTCTAGCGTCAGAACAATCACCAGCTTTACTATATCCCTTCCCTAAATCCCAGCTCCAGGCCTCTCTCCTGCAAAACCTTCTCCAATCTCCTGAGCTGGGGGTCCACACCCTCCTCAGAATTTCCCCAGCTCTACATCCCTTGATAGCATGTTGGACTATCTCTCTGCCTGGAATGAGCCCTACACTCCTTACTTAGCATAATCCCTGGCATGTGTTTGTTGAATGAATGGACAACTTTATGACCCACCACCCAAGCATTGAGCATTCCATGTAATAAAGCTTTATTTAGCTCATTCATTACAACTGGCTCTATGTGCTGGAGGTAGAGATATAAAGACATCATGAATCCTGTCCACAATACAATCTTATCTTGGAATCAATGGAATGTTGAGGGAACAAAAATAGCAAGGAGAAAGAGGAGATTGACCTTACCGGAGCCAATCTGGGAAGACTTCCTGGAGGAGTCGACACTCTGAACTGGATGTTAAAAATGAATGGGAATTTGCTGCTGGCTGGAAGTGGTTGGAGAAGGAAGAGGTAGTAGAGAGGATGGTGGTGTGTGCATGTGAGTCTGAAGGCCAGATGACTTTGGCTAGGAGAAGGGTAGAAGGGAGCAGCAAGCCCAACGCCGTACTGTGGTCTTCTTGCAGCATTTGTATCTGCCTGGGGAGAGTGGGGATCCTGGGGGCTGCGTCGCAGGGCTGGGCAGTCTGGCCGCTAGGAAGCCCACTTCCTTCCTTCCCCCCCCGCCCTCTGCTTCTCACAAAATGGTCCTGAAATGACACCAACAGCAGCTGCTTAAGCAATTTTGCCAATTAATGGGTCTCTGAGATTAAACCGCCCACACAGTCTGGATGAGCCTTCTCCAGGAGGGATTTCAGCAACTGTCTTCATGATAATCAGGCTTGACTTGCCTTCATACACATTAATAAAAAAGCGAAGGCATCGGGAGAGATGCCCTTTCGCAGGGAATATCGACAATATCGTAATGAGGCTTGGGGAGAAGGATGCTGGGGCATGGTGCTGCATGCTCAAAGCCGTCCCCCTCTGGTAACAGGAGCCGACTCTGGCTGGAAGCAGCTGGGCTTACAGTAAAGACTATCAATGCCCGGGAGCCAGTGGGGCTGGACTGGTCCTCAGAAAGGGAGGCGAAGGGCAGGATGTGCTGAGGAAGAGCAATCAGGAGGCCCTCCTGGAGGGATAGTCTGGGTGGTGGCAGTGGGAGAAACGAGCCAGCGAGTGCTGAGCACTCAAGAAGAAACATGCGGAGGCTGCTCCTCAACCTTTCCCCCCCAACCCTACAAGACCCAAGGACTTCCATGTTCTCATTCACGGATATCACCAGCTGACCATGCATGCCTTCCCCCAAGCCAGAAGTGACCTCAGAATCCTCCTCAACACAACATCCTCAACACAACACTCCCAGTAGCCTCTACCAATTGGTTGGAATTAGAACCAGAATTAGAATCTATTTGCCATCCAGCCTCAGGGGGTGTGTGTGTATGTGTGCGTGTATGTGTATATATATATATATATATTTTGCTTTTAGTGTCTTCCAGTCCCCCTTACTCTGCCCTCTTTCCACCATGGACAGTCCCTCAGGTTTTCTCCCAGTGGGCATTGTATTTTTACAAGGATCAAGGCTTAATAGATGAAGTTCTAATGGTGGAAATTCAAGAGTGGGGTACAGAAGTGGGCTCCATGGCTCCCCAGGTC
Source organism: Diceros bicornis minor (assembly GCF_020826845.1). Classification (NCBI taxonomy): domain Eukaryota; kingdom Metazoa; phylum Chordata; class Mammalia; order Perissodactyla; family Rhinocerotidae; genus Diceros; species Diceros bicornis. Next base: position 64,108,688 of record NC_080744.1, on the reverse strand, counting down.
CTTGAGATAATAACATGTGAGAAAAGGAAACTGACAGCTATTTAATATCTGCAAACGATAGACGTGGTGCTTTCATCTGATGTCTTGTTTAACCCTTGCATCAATTCTCCTGGTAGGTATGTCCTCCATTCGGTGCACGGAGAACGTGAGGCTTGGCCTGGTTACACAACTCACCCAAAGTTACAGAGAGTAAGTGGCAGGGTTGGGGTTGGAACCCAGGTCAGTAAGACTCCCAAGTCTGTGTTCTTCCCACACTATCAGGCCGAGGAGGAGACACACACACACCATTCAGGCTCCTTTGGGTGGTTCCCTCCGATTAATGTAGGAGAATTCAGTAAAGCAGAGTGCTCTTCCCTTGCAGGGTGTCTCACCTGCCTGACTTAAGGGCGAGACTGGGAAGAGGAGGCAAAGGAGGAGGGAGAGGCGAGGAGGAGGGAACGGCGGCAGCATCACTGATGTGATTGAACAATGTATTAAGCACTTACTGTGTGCCCAGCAGAGTCTCTAGAGCTGACAGAGTATTCTAGGCCCTTTGCGTTAAGTATGAGCTTCATGCAGCTTGTCGAAGGCTGACCACGTGTCAGACTCTTGCGCTCTTTACACAGCTTAACTCAAATTCTCACAACCGTCGCGGTCTCACAGTTCTCAGGGGGCCCAGTGAGGATTGGAAAACCAGCCTGTCTGCTGGGGAGCCAGGCTCATTTCACACCTCCCCGCCCCCACGCACCCCCATGCCCATCACCAGGCGAAGGGGCCACCGAGGAAGAGTGGGCTTTTTTACCTGGTAGGGGACCCAGTGCAGCACCCCAGCTGTGCCCAGCTGTGGTACCCGTATTTATTATGGAGACAGAGCTTCTTATTTAAATGGCCCACACCAGGCTGTCCCTTCTCATGTCCCCACCATCATCAGCTCTTTGAGAGCTGGATACCACATCTCTTATTTCTCTCTATCTCAAAACTCCTAGCAGGGTAATTGTTTTTGGAATTGAGGTGCTTTCTTAAACCCTCACATAATATCAGGCAACATATGATTGTTGCAAACCTACACTAAATATAGCACATAGCACCCATAGCTGAAACTGCATTTCTTTTTCTGGAAAAAAAAAGTCTGTATTTGTTTCTTTCTTCTCTCTGGTGATTGTGTGTACACATTCATTGTCTGAGGGAAGGTGTGTGGTGTTAGTTTGGTTTTGCTTGAACCAAGCACACATACACAGTTCTAACTTACAAAGCCATGGCTGGGCTCAGATGCCAGGACCACAGGCTTGAATTTGGGGACATCTGTTAGGACAGAGGGCGGGACAAACTGTTTCCTTCTCACCTCCACACTGACTGCCTCTATCCTGGCTTTACTAGCTGTGAGGGAGACGCCCCCTCCCCACCACCTTAATTAACACTCACAGTGCAGGTACCATGTGCTGGGGGCTCATTTAAACCTCATTCAGCCTGGGGAAGTAGGTAATTTTAGTAACCCCATTTTCCAGTTGGAGAAACTGAGGCAGCCAAGAGCATCTGTGTGGAGTTACCCATCATTTTCCTTCCCCTGGCCCCCCTATTGACATTAATGCCCTCTGGGGGCAGCCAACCTCAGCCCTGTAAGATGGGGGCCTGCAACCTTGGCTTCTCTGTTTAGCCCTCCAACATGCTGAGCCCCACGGCCCATGGCAGAGACGACCAGCTGTCTGCCAGAAATTCAAACTCCCAGCACATAAGTGAGGCTGCTGCTCAGTCAGGGACTACATCTCTCAGGCTCCCTTGTAACTCCATGGGGCGATGTGGCTAATTCTCACCAACAGGATGTGAGTCTGCCTTACCTGCCAGTGATACAGAGGACTTGGAGGCCCTGGAGGAGGGCAGGTCCACCAGATGGTTGGAGCCTGGATCCCTGGATCACCGTGTGGAGGAGAGCAGCCCATCAACCAGAAACACCCTCTCTGATGACTTCCAGTTTATTCGATAGAGCAACTAGCATTGACCTGAACAAAATACAACCCATGACCAGTAAAGAGCCCATGATTCCTAAAGGATTTGTCCTCATCTGCATTTGTCCAGGGCACACCCGGCCAAGGAGACCCTGTCCTCAGCATCTTAGGACCCTAAAATGTCAGCACCACGAGGGCCTGTGTGTAATCTCTACCACGGTCCAGAGAGAGCAGCAACTTGCCTTCATCGTGGTTCCCTGTCTGGTGCTCATAATGTAAAGGCAGGAGCGCATTCAACACACATACACACGCACGCATGCATGCAAGCACGGGCAGCACACGCCGCACGGGAACAGAGAGGAAATGATAATCCTTCTTTCTGCATCTCAAGGTCTATGTTTTCCTCCTTACAAACGAGGCCTCCTTGCCTGAGTCCCTCTGCTGGGCCTCCCTCTCCTGACACCTCCCGAAGGAGCCGGGAGGGGCTGGGGCTCATGGAGAAGGCTGCCCTGGGCCCCAACCGCGAGATCCTGCCCATGTTGCCAAGGGCCACGCCAGCTCCAAGCAGCCATAGTGCTGGGAAAAACCTGAGCTCCAAGACATAAAGACAGAAAGCATAATGTTTTATTAGTGCTAGAGACGTTTATTTCCCAAGTTAACAACAATAATAAACTTGTTTACGGCTGTGAGTTTCATTGCCTTCCCCGGTGGGGCTCCCACCTGCTGCCGCCGTTCGGATCCTGTGTGGCTCCCGGGTGCGGAGAGGCCGGCCTGGCAGCTGGCACGGGTGGGCACCGCCTCCTAGCAGCTGGGAGGGCCCAGGCAGGGGTCCCCCGGGTGCTGTACCGTCAGCATGGATCCCGCCTCCATGCGGAGAGATAGGCTCACTCTCCACAGGGGGACCATCGGCTACCAGGTGTTAGCAGAGGTTTCTGGGCTCTCACCTGTCTACTGTGCAGGTATCTCTTTCCAATCAGAGAATGAAATGATGGTCCTGACTCAGGTGACTTATCTGGGGGAAACTGAAACTTTAATGTCAAGTACGGTTTGACCTTCATGCAGGCGAATGAGGCGCCTAGGGTGTAGACTTTTAGGAGGTGCTCACTGTGAGGGTGAGGCAGTGTCTTATTAAAAGCTGTGTCCTAGGCACCTCCCCCAGTCCTGGCCTGGCCTTCATGCTCCCTCCATTGACAAGTACACGAGACCTCAGGGCCTTTTTCTCCCAGTCTCCCTTGGAAAAGTGCTCACTCTTTCTTTTTCCTTTTCTAAATCTCACCGTGGCAGCAGCCATCTTCTCAAGATGCCAGGATCCACGGGCTGCAGAAATAAATACCGTGGGGTGAAGCTCACAGACTTTGCAGGCTCTCTGGCCCTTCCCCTGGGAACTGAGGTGGGTGCAGAGAGAAAGGAGGTGTGGGAGAGAGATTTTATGAATTTATGAGTTATGACTCACCCTATGTTGTTGTTGTTTTTTAAAAATTCACTCAAAATAACTATCCTCCTGTTGGTGCTAACTTCCTCCCTGATTCTAACTGCTCCTTTGCGCCTCATCCTCTCGGCTCTTGTAGGTTTGCTGTGCCTGATACTTCTTTGCATGAGGCTTTGAAAATTTCTGAAGTTTTGTCTGAGTGAGGGGCGGGCAGGGGCAGGAGGGAGATTGTGAGAGTCCTGTTGTGTCTCCCCATACCACAGGTTTTCAAAGTTGAGTCTGTGCCAGAATTCCCTGGAGGGTATTCTATTGCCGGGCCTCGCCCCCAGAGTCTCTGACTCAAAGGTCTGGGGTGGGGCTGGAGAATGTGTGTGTCGGGTGATGCTGACACCGCCGGACCTGGGACCATACGTGGAGACCCACTGCTCTGAGGTGTTCAGGTAGAAGAGCTCTGGAATTAGTCAGACCTGAGTTCAAATCCAGCTTTACTGTTGATCAGCTGTTTGACCTTGGGCAAGACGTTCAAAACTCTCTGAGCTTATAATAATAGCTCTCATAATAATAATAGTGCAAATGTGTTGCTCATGTGCCAGGAACTGTGCCACGTTCTTTATTGGGCATCTTCTCTTTTAATCTTCACAATATCACAAAAGAGGTCAGTATTTTTAACAGCTCCATTTTATGGATGTAAAGATGGAGGCTCAGGGGTTCGGAAGCTTTTCCAAGTTCACACTGCTTGCAGGTGGTGGAGGCAAGGACGGAAATGAGGTCTGACTGTAGTGCCGACAGAGACGGAGCAGTAAGCATAGAGCAGGTCTGTTTCTGACACACGGAGAAGAGAACAGCCCATCGTCATGGCAGGACCTGCACTTCCTCTTCGGATGCTCTTGGCAAGGCGAGAGCGTTTTCCTGGTTAGAGGCCTCATTGCAGTGTCCCAGCATCTCTCGGGCACTTTGAGAACTCCTCCACCCCTGTGTGTCAGGCATTTAGCTCTAAAGCTCTTTCCACAGCAATCGTAGACCCATTAGTACCAGCCCGGATGCAGAGACACAGTGTCATGATTTTTGCATACTGTTTGCATTTCGCAAATGTGCAGTTACCGTCGTGCTTGCCCCGTAACTTTTTTACTGCCATTGTCACGCAAAGGAAGCACGCTCATAAACACCTCTGTGCCGTGCAGCGTAATGTGAAATGGGGTGTTCTGTGCTACACCTTCCAAGCAGGGAAGTGGCAGCGTGCTCCCAACCCAGAGCCTGGATTCCCCCTCAGAGAGCACGTTCGGGCCTGGCTCACCAGACTAGATGCACCGTGGAAGGACTCCTGCCTCCATAATGCTCCACCTCGTTATGAAAAAGGGGTCTGGGAGCAGTTTATCAACCGTGTGAAGAAGAGGCCTGTCATCCTGGGGCTGAGTCTACCTGCTGGGCTGCCGTCTTGGGGATGAGCCTCCAGGGCCACCCAGATTTGCTCGCCTAAACCACCACCATTATCGATAAGATGCCACCAGGAACTCCCAGTAACTCCCCTCTTTTAAACCCATAACCACCTTGTGAAGGGGGGACAAACGGCTGGATTCTGAGCAAACTGAAGCTGTCAGAACACAAATTCCCTGGTGGCAGGCCATGTTTTCCGTTTCCCCTCCATGCCCCCTGAAACCCTCGTTGGGCACATGTCCAGGGAACACGTGTTGGAGGAAGGATACGGGCAGGCAGTCCCCATAACGTGAGGCATTGCTGCTGACCTTCCTGAATTGGCTGCTTTTCACCATTGCCTTTCTCTTCCTAGTGGTCTCCATTGCATATAACCCAGCAGGCATTTTTAATCAGAAGAAATTAAAATGAGTTGGTTTGAAAATGTCACTGTCCCTTTGGATGCCTTGAGGGTCTGACATGATGTCACTAACAATGTAGAGAATCCTGGCTTCGGTTAAAGAAAGAAAAGACAGCATTGATGGATGAAGAGTAGTGGAGAGAGGACTTCTCTTAGAAGCACCCAGAGCCCTGTCTCTCACTGACTGTGTGACTTTGGGTGGGTCACTTACGTTTCTGTCTCCTCATCTGTGAAATAGGGGTGGGAATAGAGGATCTCCCAAACAAGATGATGGATGGAAAAGCTGCTGGCTTGGAGTAGATGCTTGAGCAGTATTAGTGGAGGGAACAAATACCTGTAAAAATTCTCTCCAGTATTTGAATAGGACTTCACAGTTTTCAAAGCAGTTTCAAATATGTTACAGGGCCAACCGAGGCCCAATGATTAACAGATACATAAACAGAGAGCGAGCCCTTGGCCCAACGACCATGGGGAACAGGGACCATGGATCTCCAGGGAGCGGGTGAAGCTGCGAGTGTCTGATCTCGGCACAAATGATGCTGACCGCTGCCATTCTTTTAGTTCTTCTGGTTCTATCAGAAATGGAGATCTAATTAAGTGCTGATTTGTCTTGAACAACTTTGAAATGCCCTTTTCACTATGAGAGCTCAAATCAACTTGTCAGGAAATAGGAAGTTGCTTATCAGGGCACAGAGAAAATATTCCAAAGCACAATTCTGGTTTTCTGAATTATTTAATCCTTGTGTCTCTGCCTCTTCAGCTCTGTGACGCACACACATCCCTACAAATGTCAAGTGATGAAGATATAACTATTAGAAACACCCATACATGGTCAAGTTAGAGAAAATGCCACGCTCCTCCACAACTGTATTCTGCACACCAGCAAAGCCTGGGATGACTTTTTCTGACCTCCAGTCTCCTGTCCCACTGGACCAAGAGTCTCTTAGCACCACAGGTAGTCCCCAGACCCACCCTCACAGGTGCTGATTCAGGAATCTGCATTTTAACAAAGCTTTCTGGTGATGCTAATGCTGGGGGTAGGAAGACCACACCCTTTTGTGACCACTCTAGCCTTTGCCATGTAGGTATTGATGCATGTATGCACCAAGCCAGCTTGGGTAAATCACTTTACCCTCCCCTGCAATTGAATCCCTCAGGATTCACACCTTGGAGGAAGCAGAGCGTTTCCTTGACAACAGATGACTAATTTAGAAGTCCCTGTGAACAGGTGGGAGACAGGAAGGGACAAGAGAAGCAACATGGGCAGGTGCCAACTTGAAACAACAGGATCTTGTCAGCCCCAGGAGCACACACTGGAGGGGAGGAGCCTTGGGGCTCAGGCAGAGAGATGCTAGCCAAGGGAGCCCACAGTTCCATCTAGAAGGAGGGAGGTCCTAATGAACTCTCACGGACAGGTCTCTGAAGGTCTGCGCCTGAAGCTAATTTCTGGACTTCAACTTTATTAAAAGAAGTTGTGGTCAGAAGGAATATTTGGTTTTGAATAGCTCATTTGAATAGGAAACTCAAATGGAGAAGGCAGGACCTGAGGCCAGCAGCTGGCTAGATGCGGAGCTCAGAGAAGAGGGCCTGACAGGCAGATAAAGCTGGAGAGAGCTCACACCTGGAGGGACCTGGCCCAGGTTCATGACAGTCAGTTCTTAGCAAGTTCTTTTCAGGCCCCTCGGTCCTGGTCCCAGGCCCTCTCTGGTTTCCTCTCCCACCACTCCCCTCAGGGGCCTCTGCTCCAGCCAGCCTCCAGCCACTGCCCATGTCCTGTGACGCCCTACTTTGTCTTATGCAAGTAATTTGTCTGTCCAAATTCTGTCATCCTCCCAGGCCCGGCTCAGATCTTGTCTTTGTGGGGCCTTCCCTGACCACGCCAGCAGAATGTGCTCTTCCTCTCACAAATCTCATCTCCTTGTATCTCTGCCTTGTATTGCCAGCCGAGCTGCCTGCAGCTCCAGGACAAGGACTAGAGCCTTCAGGCTGCCTTTGAGGAACAGGCACCTCATGATGGGGCCTGAATCATGTTGTTTCTACAGTTGGGCTTACAGTTGGCACCAAGGTGCTCACCTTGGCTGCACATCGGAACCACCCAGGGAGCTTTAAACAATGCTGATGCCTGACCCCACCACTGATCCATCGAAACCAAATCTCTGGGGGGCAACCAGGTCATTTCAAAAGCTCCCGGGTTATTCTGATGAACAGTGAAGGTTGAGAATCACTGCAATAGGCTGTTCCTCATCTTTAGCCATGGAAAGGCAATCAGAGAATAGCACCAATTCCCTCGCATTCTAACACTATAAGAGTTAAATATATGGTAGCTAATCTTGCTCTTTTCTGATCTCTACTCCTCCAAGAATGGGGAAAAATAATGGGGACTCGATGAAGGACAATTGCCAAGGATGGCAAACACCTATGTGGCCACTCCTCCACACCATGCCCTTGACAGGCCCTGCTAATTGATTGTGGCACACTTTCCCTCTGAACTAGAAGTGTCCTCACAGTGTTTCCCCACTCTGTGCTCCAGGAAGCTCCATTCAGTTGGAGCTGGGATCCCCGTTGATGCCTACTACCCGTGGTTTAGAGATGCAGCACCAAAGGGTTAAGGAGAAACAGGGCTAGTAGGTGTTATGCCCTGGCTTTTTAAGGTTATATCAGGGAGGCCAACCATAGTCTTCCTCTAAATGTCCTTTGAGGTCCTCACAGCCTAAGCTTAGACAAGAAAGGCAATTCTGAGTTTCTTTGAATTGAGTTAGTTACTCTTTCTTAGAAATTGGATGTGGTCTCTCATTGGCTCTCTTGGCTGACCTAGGGAAAGGAAGGCTAAGTAGAGAGAGTAGGGCATCAGATAAGGATGGCATAAGTGTGCTTTTAAACAACGTGGACAACATTGTCACGTTCTCTACCACTTGAGCATTTTCTGGAAATAATCAAGCCAAATTTCTTCTTCTCTGGATATATCAGATTCCTTATGCTCTTCCTCCTCCAAAGGCCTGACTGCCAGCTTCCTAACAGGGTGACCAACCTCAGCTTCACTTTTCAAACTGTGTTCCCAATGCCCTTGCTTGTTCTTCTCACCCTGGCATTCAAGGCCCCACACTGCCTGGCCCCAGCCTAACCTGCCAGCCTGATCTCCCTTTTCACCTATTCCAGGTTCTGGCCACACCACTACTGACTCTCTCCTGAACGTGTCTGTTCCTCCATGCCTCCACGGAAGCAGAATGTCCTTGCTTCCATTTCTGTCTGCTAAGATCTGACTCTACATTAAGACATACTCAACTTCCTGCATGAGGCCCCCCATCTCACTGAGTTTCCTGCACCTCTCCTCTTATTCTCCCATTTTGCTCAGTTTATCCTTCCATTTTAGCCAAGGGAAGGGTATGACTGTTTCTTAGGCAGCTACCAAGTGCCAGGTACTATCCTAGGCAGCAGTTTCAGGAGTCTGATTTTGTTAAATATCATCAGCATTTCTATTTCTTAGATTGCACTTTCTACATATTATTAATGAGAAAATCAGTAACCTTCACAGTGCAACAATTTGCTGGAGGTAGTAGAGCTAGTAAGTGCCAGAGCTGGGAGCAGAGCCCATATCTCCTGTGCTTTCCTAGGCTCTGTTTTTTGTTCTGTCCTCCTTTCTTTCCAAGGCAGAATTTCTGCTTGTCTGTCTTGTACATAGGATTTGGAGTCAGATAAAGTAAGTTTAAGGCCCACATCACCTCTTTAGTTACTATGTTGTTTTGGCAGTTGACTTAACCTCTCTGGCCTTGTTTCCTCATCTCCCAAAGAGGCTTAAAATAATACTCACCCTGCCTAGCTCACAGAGGACAGCGCCTCTCTCCATGGGCTGTGAGCCTCGTTGTACTCATCTCTGTACCTCCATAGCACTTGGTTGGCACTGGGCCTAACACAGTAACACTCAGTAATTCAATTGTAATTCAATTAAATGAGATTAAATTGAATGAGTCAATAGGTTACAGAAAAAACCCAAACACTTCAATTGGGGTCCAGAATTGATTGTTCCCAACAGCATCACATGGAGTGGGTTTTGATCCTGTTCACTTATAACTACAAGTTTGCTATTTGCTTTGTTTAGCAAATTCCTTCGCAGAGAGACAGGGAGGGAGCCTGGGCAGGCAGGGTAAGGGTGTGGGAAGATGCTGGAATCCGAGAAGGAGCTCAGATTGTTGGTTGAACATATTGCTGTCTGTGTGGAAAATGTTCACAGCAGTTACAACTTTGGATGAATATGCATTAGCGGCGGTGCTGCAATTTGCCGGCGTGCGCTGCGCTGCACTCAGAGACTTGGCAAGATGGGTAATTATCTCCACATTATGTGCCTTGTCTCTTTCTCTTCTTAATTAAGTAACTAATCTGGTGGAGGAGAGCTCTGTTTGTGTTTGTTTGGCAGGTGCAGCCTCGTGACAGTTGTCTGGAGAAGTTTCTTGGAAATTTATGAGACTTTCAAAAAACAAACTGCTCGGAGCCGAGCCGACCTGCTGGAGCCTGGGAGGACCAGAGTCAGGCCTCTCCCGGAGCACAGGGCAGTGTGGCATTCTCTGCTTCTCCCAGACTGTGGGGCTGGGACCTTCCAGGGTGGCAGGAAGCTGGGTGCTCCAAAGGGTGAGTGCTCCTCCTGAAAAGGAGAGAGGTCAAGGTCAGAATTAGAATAGCAGTATGGGGCCGCCCCGTGGCTTAGCGGTTAAGTGTGGGCGCTCCACTACTGGTGGCCCGGGTTCGGATCCCGGGCACGTACCAACGCACCGCTTCTCCGCAGCTGAGGCTGCGTCCCACATAGAGCAACTAGAAGGATGTGCAACTATGACATACAACTATCTACTGGGGCTTTGGGGAAAAAAAGGAGGAAGACTGGCGATAGATGTTAGCTCAGAGCTGGTCTTCCTCAGCAAAAAGAGGAGGATTAGCATGGTTGTTAGCTCAGGGCTGATCTTCCTCACACACAAAACAAAAAGAACAGCAGTATGTTCTCTCTTCTACCTTGTTTCCCTCTGGATTTCTCTATTTGAGCGGATTTTTCCCTCAGCTCTTCCAAGCTCTCTGAAAAGGAATTGATTAAACAAGCTAAGTGCTGACCACTTATTGAAAACTGACCGCGTGGCCCATAGGCACACCTGCTGACATAAAGGCACTTGGCTGGACTGGATGGGACTAACGCAGGTGACCCAGGTCAGTGACCCGAGAGGTGTTGGGTCCCACAGCACTACAGTGTGGTCACTCAGCCTAGTGCCCAGACCACCACTCAGATGGCTCCTCTGGGCTGCAGAAACCAGAACAGGCTGGCCCAGGAGAGTGAAGGATGGTGCAGCTTCTTTTGAGGTCCATGGATTAGTTGCAAGAGAGAAGTGGAATGAGCCAGGCCAGAAATGGTAGGACGTCACAGATCCAAGGATGGCAATGGAGGGAGCTACGGAGGAAGTGCTAGTGGCCACACTGAATCTTACAGGCACACTTGTGTGGGTCACAGACAGTGTTGTCAATCCTGAGGAGAGTCTACTGAACCACACAGAAGCACAGTGCAGACGCAGTGCAGGCTGCTCTGCTCAGATGGCTGTGCTGACCCAGGATGCCCTTGCTCTGACCTTAAGTTCTGTTTTTTCACTTGAGGGGATGGGCTCCCCTTCTGTGTATCTGTGCACCCTCCAAACACACACACCAGTTCAGTGAAATAAGCTGTCAGACCCCTCTCATGAGTGGCACGTCCCAGGGGGACCGTGGTGCTGTGGGAGATAGAATTCCAAGATTGTCCCCCAAGATTACTGGACCCTAGTGCACACATACTTTCTCCTCTCAATCAACCCCTAATCTTGGTCCTGCTATGAAGGGATTTTGCAGATGCAATTAAGATCCCTAATCAGCTGACCTTAAAGTAGAGAAATTATTGAGTGGGGCTGACCTAATCACATGGGCCCTTTAAAAGTAGAGACTTTACTCCATCTGGTTGCTGAAGACAATGCCAGAGATTTGAGGCATGGGAAGGATTCAATACACCATCTCTGGCTTGAAGATGGAGGGGCCACGTGGCAAGAAATTTGGGTGGCCTCTAGAAGCTGAGAGCAGTTTTCTAGCGACAGCCAGCCAGAAAACAGAGTCCTCAGTCTTATAAGCACAAGGAACTGAATTCTTCCACCAAGAATGAGCTTGAAAGTGGGTGTTTCCTCAGAGCCTCCAGATAAGAACTCAGCCTGGCCAATACCTTGATTTCAGTTGTGTTATGTCCTGAGCAGAGAACCCAGTCATTCTGGGCCAGACTTCTGACCTACAGAACTATGCACTACTAAATGGGTGCTGTTGGAAGCCACTATGTTAGTGCTAATTTGTCATGCAACAATAGAAAACTGATACAGGTGTTAGGCCTCCCACGTGGCCTATGAGAAAAGTTGCGTTTAGAGACTCTGCCATTTCTTTTACAATCCAGGTACATGGGGACTTGGACCCTAGTCCAGGTATTACCACTGGTTTGCTTAGTGATCCCTGGGAAAGTCATGTCTCCTCTCTGGGCCTCGATTTCCTCCTCTGTAACAGTAGGAATGGGACTTCACGTTCCTTAAGGTCTCTCATAGATGCTCATTCCAATTGTGGCTCTAGACAGGGATGTAAAGAAATGCACGGGGATGACTGCCTGGAGGCGGTAGCTTCCTTTGCATAAGATCTCTGCTTCAAGGTCAGAGCAATCCTCCCATGAGACTGTTTCTGTAGTGCCATATTCTGCTCAGGAAAACAGAGGACCTTCCTCTCTTTGCTATCAGGGTCCACATGATTTGCGCCCAGCCTAACTTCTGACCCTAAGTCTCCTGCGCTTCACCCACACACCACCATCAGTAACTGCATTCATTCTTTCTTCTTCATATCCTATGTTCTCCACCTCGGATATCAACCAAAAATTAAGCAAATAAACTTCCCATACTCCAGTGTTTAGCTCTAGACTTACATTCTCCAGGCACCCTTCCTGGCATTTCTATATGAGTAAGGCTCTCCTTCAGTGGTAATGATGAGAAACTCAAACTAGCTTGAGATGAAAAAATGGAAACTAGTGACTCATGTAACTGTGGAGTCTAAGGTTAACTTTAGGCACAGATGGATCTAGGGGAATAAATTATGTCATTTGGACTTTGCCTCTCCCTATCCATCTCTTTTCTTTAAGTTCCTTCTTCATATGGAGTAAAAAAGTATGGCCCCTGGTAGCCCCAAACCTGCTTCCTTATGGCTTGAAATTCAAAAGAAAGAAGAATTCTTTCTCCCCAAGCATCTCTATATTAAGGACCAGAGAAGACTGGTCCTGCCTGGGTCAGTATATATCCTGAACCAATCACTGTATTCAAGTACATAGACCCTTGTCTAATTGGTCAGAAGGGTATCCATCCGAAGCCAATCACTGTGTTCAAATGGTAGATACTTCTCTGATTTGTCAGTGGGGTACCTGTCTGATCCTTATTGGAGGACTGGGGCTGTCACTGATAAACTCACCCTGACCATGTGGACTGGGGAACGTGTAGTCCTCTAGGGAAAAGCAGGATGACTGGAAGAAGGGAAAAAGGGGAGCTGGTCTGAAAGAAAAAAGAAATGCCCATCCTATCCTCACCGCCTTCTGCTCTGGACTTCCATTGCCTTAGAGTCTTTCCATTCATTTGATCACAGTCACACACTGCCCTGCACGGGAGATGTGTATGCGGCCGATCTGATCAATTACTTGCACAATTTATATATGCAGAGAAAATATAACTAGTTGATTTTTTCCATACCTAACCAGATTTTCCTCCCAATGTTGGTGAGCAAGGGAAAAAAATTAACTGTCTCCTATGACTGACTATATTTGGCTCTGATCATTTTAAACAGTCTCATGAGGAAAACTTTTACTCATTTGAGTAAAAATACTCAGCTGCTGCACTTGGTAAGATGGGGTCCAGGTGTATACATAGAGAGGAGGGCTTATAAATCTTTAGAAATCCATGTGGTGGTGGAGGGATGAGTCTGAGTCCCTGGGCAGAATTTCCTCTGCCCCATTGTTAGCCCTGGAGGCATTCACCACCAGAGCTTACAGCAGGGGAAGACCTTTGCTTGGCCAGGGCCCATTGACATCCTTGGCTGACTTGGCCTCTCAACAATCACAGGGTGCTGTCCTGTAGGGGCCAGCCAGTCCTGCATCTGGCCTACTGGCCCTGCAGTCCACTCCTAGCCTCGCCGAGGGGCTCGCCCTTCCCTGCTGCAGTGGGCCATATAGTGGGGGGAGAGCGGGGCTTTGCACTAGTCATATCTCTCCCTTTCTATCTCCAAATCTTTGCTGAGCCTTAATGACAAACAGGACACATGATTTGTCCACTCCTTAGGAGGACTCTATGAACTGACGTGGTTGATATGCTAATAAAGGAGACAAAGGAATATAGAAATCCTCTCTGAGACAATAGTTTGACTACAAAACTATTGCCCTGATGCGTAATCCTATTTTGTGCATCAATAACTGAATACTGCCTCAATCTCTCTCTCGGCGTCCCTTTTGAAGCAAAGTCTAATCTCCTTCCAGACAGTTCCCTGGGAGGAACCGAGAAGATCACCCTCCAAGATAGCAAAAGAGAAAGCACATTAAAAATTAAAAACATGGGCACACCATGTGTGTGCCACTTGTTTCGCCTGCCAAATTGCCTGCTCTTGAAGGCAGGGGCCATGCAGCACCCTACAGCACCCAGTGCAATGCCTCTTGCTGTGCTGTCACTCAGTAAGAGTTCCCTGGCTGAGGAGAACAAAGCTTGGATCACTTTATTTTGTAGAGTACCTTGTGCTGTTAACCCCATTGATTAATTCCTTCGGCAGGCAGTTCCTGGGTACCTGCTCTGTGCCAGGTACTGTGCGAGGCGCTGTGAATACAAAGATGGATTGAAGATGGAAGACACGCTCTTTGCTGAAACACCCGCAATTCCAACAACCACCTCAAATTACTACTGGGTAACGAAGTGGATGTTAAAAATCCCCTGGGAGTTCCTATCTGCCTCCCACACTGCCCTCCAGGTCTTGGGAGGCTGCTTGCAATGTTCTGCAGATCTCCAATGCTCCATTTCCTTCACTCCTCCCTCATTGATGTCGAGCATGCAAAGCCCTCTGTTTCATAGAACATGTTTAATGTGTCATTGCTTGACCCGATCTATAAATATTGGTGCCCGCAGTGCCAACCCGCTGATTCTTGATGGGGAGGCCACCCTGGAAGTGCGGTTCAGTTGAGCACCTGATTTATTTCTTGGGTTACAGACGAGTGAGAATTCTTAATGGAAGTAGCTTCCTTAGTGACCCAGGAAATGTGGAGAGGGCCGAAGCTCCCTAAATCCTTTCCTCCTTGATTTTCTTGGCCGTAACTGGTCTGCACTTTATGGTCTCCACTCAAAGACAGACGTGCGCAGGGATTGATTCTGGCTTTCAGAAGCTCACCACAAGCTGAGGGTCAATTTCAGACCCGTTGTAGCTAAAATAAGCCAATGAGGCTGCAGTAACGTTAGGACAGCAAATGGATGATTGCAAAGTGGAATGCAAGGATGTTGTTTTTGAAGACAAAGAAGGGCATAAGTTTGCCAAAGGGCTTTGCCAGAGATGACTCAACTGCTGAGAAATTTGGGACCGGGAAACATTCTCCAGCATAGTGGGATGGAAGGAACACCAAACTTGGAGAATGGAATTTAAATTCTAGGCCTGGATCTGCCACTGACTGGCTATGTGACGTTCGGAGAGTCACCGTCCACCTCTGGGTTTTTCTTCGTTGGCGAAACAAGGCAATTGGACTTAACAATCTCCAAAATTCTTTCCAGATCCAGGAGGACTTGTGGTCCAGCTCAGATTTCCTTGCTTTGACACATTTGCAGATCTGCTTGGTCTTCAAATTGACTCATTGTAATGGTCACTTGAAGTACTTTATCACCAATCTTATGCCTACTTGGAGGAAATGGCTGTCACTCAGGAGTGAGTGGTGGGGCAAGGTAGGGCTGTACATGGTTCTCTGTTCAATGAGCCTCTTTTTTAAAGGTAATTTCTAGACATGTGATGGGTTAAAGCATTATGATGGAGGCAGGTAGCTGGCCAATCTAAAGGGCAAAGTGGACAGGATTTTGTGACTGAACCTAGTTCTTGCCCTATTGTTCACCTGTGTGATCTGGGACAACCTTTTCTAGGCTCGGTATCCTCATCCAGTGAGGAGAGTCTCCCTAGAATCCCTTCCAGTTCTCACATGCTACCATGCCATATAGTGTAAAGTAGAGCCTCCCTCACTGAAACAAAACACAAAACCTTGAACTCTCCAGGGCTTGAGAGGAGCAAAGATTGCTGCAGGAGACTCGAACATCTCTCTGGGCAGCAGAAATCAAAGTGCATCCTGCAGGGAGGCAACACTAAGCAACAACAGCTGAGAACTGTTAGCACAGCCATTCCTTCCCAGGGGAGGCTGCCCTGGGGGCTTTGAGTTGGCTTTAATGAGGGAGGCTGCTGTTCTTTATAGAAATCCATTGGTGGGTCACAGTGTGGGGTACAAGACCAGAATGGGTTTCAGAATGGTGTACAGAAAGAATGACAACTTCATCATGCACCATGAACTGCTATTTATTGAGCACCTACTAAGTGTCAGCCTCTGTGTTTTCGTTCTTTGGGCTGCTGAAACCCAAATGTGCTTCCTATGAGTGAGTCTTGGTGGGAGGCAAAGCCCTGCCTTCCACCTTGGAAAGAAAATAGGGAAAGATGCTTCTGCCCTAGTCATGGGAGTATTTAGGGAGTGGACATGTGGCCCAGGCCCTGTCGGGCAGATGCTCCTGCCTGGACTTTGAATCATGAACAAATAATCAAAGACAAAGGGACCATTGGAATGGACTCATGAGAGTCCAGTGGAAGTGACTGTGGGACAAGTGCACTAGACAGTCTGATCTTGCTAAAAGCTGGTTGTGCCATCCGCTGCTTGGCTGTCTGCAGTTACCTTAGTTTTTTCCACTTTCCAAGCCTTATTCTTCAGATTCCTGGTGATTCTGAGAGTCTTTTCTGCTTGTGGTAACCAGAGCTGGTTTCTTGTGTTTGCAGTCCTGATTCCAGACTGATACTCTGCTCTTATCCTGTGATAACCCTCTGGGGAAACTTGGTGTCATTGAAAATCTCGGTCCCCGTTTTGTTCCAGTTACTGTGATGACCAGTTCTGAGCAAGTTTTACCAACTTTGCTCTGTAGCTCTCACTTTCTACCCTGGGGCTTCTGTGATGCCAAAGCATGAAGAGTCTGGGGGAGCCGGTGTGCAGGAAGGTCGCTGTGGACTCACCCTTGAGCAGCGAGGAATAGAAGCCAGTGGAGGATGCTGTCTCTGTTCCCCCCCAGCTGGACGGTTCTGTGATGTATTTCATAAGGCTGCTCAGAAGGTCACCCCAGTGGTTGCCTTCTCAATAATACTGATTGTACAGGATTCCCGCCTTGCATGTCCCACGGGCTGGTCCTTCACTCCCGTTGCTTGGATCTCTTCCAAAATAAATGACCAGCAGGCAAGTCTGCTTCTTGGGCTCTGCTTTTAGCGGGTACTGAGGCTCAGACAGGAAGAGAAACCTGGAGGTATTAAGGAACTTGTTCTTAGATCACACAAAGCACAGAACGAAGATTTGAACCTGGGCCCCTTTGACTCTAAAGTCTTTGATCTTTTCCTTTCTGTAGCGCCTAATGTTGATAACGAGTGGGGAGTGTGTAGAGTTGATCCCTTTGAGTCAGTGCTCTGGGGCAGGGAGGGGAGGAGAGCTCTGATTGGCGGGGGTTCCAGAGGGGGAGGCAGTTCTGGGGTCCTTACCCTGGTGCTGGCAGCTGAATACACTGAAGTCTCTCTTACTTCTGGATATTTCTGTTCCTGTCTAAGGAAGTTTATCTCTTTTTGCACTTGGCTTTTTCCTCCCCTGCTTTGGGAGCATACTAGAATATGAATCAAGAGAGCCAGATTTCAGTCTTAAGTCTACCACCAACTTGCTGTTTGACCACAGAACAAGGCACTTCCTCTGGCCCCCTGGGCCCCATCTGGCCAGTTGAGTGGTTCCCAAGTGCTCATCTGGGATGGCCACGCCAGTCACTGCGTAGGAGGGTGGGCAGCGGGGGTGGACAGGTGGAGCTTACTAAAAATACAGATTCCCAAGTTCTACGCTCTGAGATTCTAATCAGGTGTGGCCCAGACATCTGTATTTTTAACAAGCTTCTCTCTCTCCTTCTCTATCTTGATCTGTCTCTCAACCCCTTGATTTGGGAATGAATAGGGGATTCCAAACGGCAGTTCCACTCCCAAATATCTCCCCTATTAGCCTGTTACAAGCCCCGTGCTTTCCACCTTTCAGAGCAGGTGTTGTCTCCAGGAAGCCTCTGTTAAAACACCGATGAGTCACCCAGGAGGTGACATGTGATCACTTTAGCATCCATAACATCACACAGATTGCTTTACCGTGTCAGGTAGCAAATCACCTGTAGAGATCAGGGTCTGAGCATGTTAGCACCATGGAACCCCCATGGGCAGGGCGTCTTCTGAGCATGGAGGGGGCAGCCCGTGAGCACAATGGGTGCTGCAAGGGAGACACCAGCATGAAGAGGGAAGAAGGAGGCTGACAAGGTTCACTAACCTTACGTAGACCAAAGATGGGCAGGGCTCCAGGAAGATAACAATGAAGAGGCAGAGGAGACTGAAGCCAGGATTTGGTCTCTAGGTTCAAATCCTGCTGTCACTACTGCATGACCTTGGGGAAGATATCGTACTTTCCTTTCTCTGAGGACACTCTGTCTCTCTGTCTCTGTCTCTCTGTCTCTCTTATACCTGCCATGTACCAGAGTAGGGTCCCCATAGGCATGGCTGTTCTACATGGTCTCACCCCCATAGGTGAAGGGACTGGGTGGTCTCTATCCAAACAGAGCCACCCAGGGTCTCTCACCTTGCATTTGGAATTTGGCCTGAGAGACAGTCTCTAGGTAGCTGGAAGTAATATGTGTCCACAGGTGTAGTTGGGCAGGCGGCTGTGATTTGTGCAAAAAGCAGAGGCAGAGAGAGCTGGTTTGCAGAGAGCATGAAGCAGAGAGTCAGAGAGAAGCAGAAGGAAGGGGGTGGGTGGTGCTCTGAGGGCTGTCAGAGAGTAGCCCTAGTGCTTTCCTGAAGCAGCCTCTTATCTGTGGGTTCTGGGAGGCGCTCTGCATGTCTACAAAAAACAAACAAGCAACCGACTCACCTTTCTTGCTTAGACTAGTCTGATCTCTGTTGCTTGCAATCCAACAGTCCCAACCAAGCCCTCCCTTCCACTGAGTGCAGAGCAGGCTGTGGCAGCAGACAGGCCAAGGTGAGGAGTGGGGCAGACGCTGTGTAAGGGCGTTCCATTCACCCTGAAGTGCCCTGTGGTTTCTGCTGAAAGTTTGCAGTGGACTCCTGCCAGCCACTCTTCCCAAAGCAATTTTTTCAAAGCATTTCTTACAGAGCCTTACCTCAGAGAATGATAATGGCCCTTTTCTCTTCACCCATTTGCCAATATGCCTAGGAAATTTTGCAGGACCCAACTCTGCAAACCAGTGCTTCTCAAACTCTACCTGAGATAAATGTTAAAATGCAGATCCTGATGCAGCAGGATGGAGCTCCCGCGTGATGTGGATGCTGCTGGTCCGAGGGCCATGCTTGGAATAGCAAGGATTTAGACTCCCTATGCTAGGAATGATAAATGAGTGGCCCATTAGAACCCCAAAATCATCCAGCAGAGTTGAAACCAAGTAACTATCCTAAATAGAGGCAAAAACCTCACTCGTTTTAATTAATGAAAAAAAAGTCTGAATAGAGCAGCCTTGTTAAGAAATACCATTTTATTCCTTCCAATAGTACACAGTGAATAGTTGGCTTCTCAAGGAAAGAAGGAATAGATAAGCACACGTTGCAATTAGCATATCAATGACCAATAATTAAAAAGGCGTTTCTAAAAAGCTGGAGGATATTTAAATAGTTTTTTCTTTCCCTCGAAAATTCTCAAGTAGTTTAGATATCTCTGTCTTCTTTTGCTTGCTTATATTTATTATTTGGGCAGAGTCTATTTTACAAAAAGACAGAGCGACATTAACTTCTGCGTCTCCCACTGCAATGTTCCCAGACTCCTCAGTCAGGCAGCCCCGCTGGTGGTGCCAATCTCCTTACCGAAGACATTGCTTTTGTTTTATTTTTCTCTTTCAAGAAACTGACATCTTAGCGCCTCATATCCATCTTAGTTTAAACAAATGTTTTGATTACATCCAAGTGAGAGCCCAACAAAAGCTGTTGGGACTGAACTGACGCATTTGCTATTAGTTTTAGACAATTTGTTCTAATATTGTCTGGAATCATTCGTTTATACACCCATACAGATTTGATTACTTTACTTGTTTCATTAATCTTTATTTGTTTAATCATCTGTTTAATCTGTTTAATCATTGGTTTAAGTGGAAAGATTACATGAAGATGTTTAGTGTTGGCTCGTATAGGCATTCTGACATGGAGCCCAGCATTACTTTTCGACTATTTATTACATTCTTTTATGGGGCTTCGTGAGCCACTTTAAAGCCTATAGGATGCTTCGGGGAATTCAATAATTTAGTAGTTCTTCACCACTGAACATGATATATTTTTTAAAATGTTATTTAAATAAGCAATATTTGTGGAATAATTTGACTTCCATTCTGGGCTCGCGGTTCCTCCTCTCTCAACCAAATGCAATATTTAAGTTGGCACCGAGACCATTCTTTAAGAAATTGGGAAGGTCTGGGAGACTGGGAGTGTTCTCAAGGATGAGAGAGCGGTTTCTTCTCTTTAGGCTTGTTTGCTCTGAGAGTCCAAGGTGGTTCTTGTTTGAAAGCGTGAGACGTGACATTGCACTGTAGTTGTCATGAATGTTTCGACCCCCATCTCCCTCCATGAAGAAGGTGTCTACCAGACATGGGGGTGTTAACTCTGACTGAGAGACCCCTTGGGAGCCATTGTGAACATGAATAGTTTCCTTTGCATCCCACCCATTTAATAAAATGGTCACCACTCTATGGTGACAGCTTTTTATGTTATGCTCCAATTTGGCTGGAGGATGGGAGATGAGTGTAATGGATAAACCTCGTGCATCATGGTTGGTACAATAGGTATTACTTCAACACGAGACAGTGAACGTCTTGGGTAAGGGCTAAACTCTCGGGGGAGATGACGCCACTGCAGACAGCGTTGTAGACACAGCCCATCTCTCTCTGGGGATGGAGACCTTTGCTCTCAGTGGAGAGCAGCCCTCCACCCCTAACCTCCCCAAATCCTCTCCATCTTCCAAGGCCCAGCTTGAGTTTCACCTCCTCTTACCCTCAGGCCACACCTCTAGTAGGTAAGAGCAGAATCGGGATTGGAACTCACTGCTTTTGAAATTCTGTTAGAAAAGAACCCCTTACTCCAACCTGTAACGTTCTGAACTTTTGGTCCCTTATGGTAAGAAGCTGATGTGAGAATAAAAATGATACTGCTCTCTGCTGCTGTTGCCATCCTAATTAAGTACCATCATTTCACGCTTTCTAAGTACATTGATTTTATGCCCCTCAAAACTTGCTGGAGTCTAGCTGGGTTGTTAACCTCCCCAACTGTAACCTTGGAGGGAATGAACCTCGTGAGATCTCCAACTCCTCACCCAGGGCCTCTCAGATACGATTCTCAGGAGACATGGCACTCGACATACCTAAACACGTCTGGGTTCACGCCTCCTCTCTCATGGGGCACGTGACCGTGGGCAAGTTCTTTAACATTTTGAACCCTGTTTCTCATCATACCAACAGGGATGATCATGGTCCTAACCCCACAGACTTTTGTGAGCACGAAATGACAAAATGAGTGTCAGTGCCCGCCCAGCCTGGTGAGAGCCTGGAGACAGTGGGCACCAGGGTCTGCTGTTGTGTGGGAACCCAATGCCTCCTGCAGGGAGCTCTTCTGTGGGCACATGTTGCAGAGGTCTTCTGGAGGGAGAGTGGGCTGCCAGATGGGACAGACTCCAAGAGAGGAGGCGGCACTTGGCCTCCGTGTGTCCTTCTGTCTGTTCCAACATCATCTGGAGGATTTGGGTTGTACTGTTTGTTTCTTGTTTCTTGTGGCTGAGTGAGTGCCAGCTCCCAAGACAAGTGCCTCACTCCTTCTCTGAGGGATACCTCCTCCTGAGTCCCTCTGTTGAGCATCTAGACTGAGACTCCTCTCCTATTGGCCCTGAGTACCCCAGACCCTGGGAACCCCCGCCCACACTTCTGAAGGAATCATTTCTTTAAATCCTGGATGGTATTTGAAAGAGACATATTCATTAAAAGCCTTCCTCCTGGTCTTCCAGATGTCAGTGTAAACCACCAGGTCCTGAAACTACACGTTCACTCCTGCCTCCATTTGGGAACTTCCTTGGTGCTCCTTTAGTCCTCTTTCTTTACATTCCCAGAAGAGCTGCCCAAGCAGGTTTGGAAGAGTCTGGGAGAAGCTGGCAGCCAGCCTAGCTTAGGACGCCATTCCTGATCGGGCATCCTCAATCCATTATTGGGCTGTGGGATTCACTGCAGTGGCATGCTTAGTAGAACTACCTGGTTAATTCATGGCCTGCACTCTCTGAAGGGTTTGCCCTCTCCCATCAAGCTTTGGGCTCAATGCTTAAGGAGCAGTGTGGGAGCCATGGGCCAACTGTCCAGTTAACCAGTTCAGCTGACTAAATCCTAGTGCTCAGTGGCATGGGCTGCTGTGGTCAGATATACCCTGTGTCCATGAGAATACAAGAGAAAGGAGGTTCTCCCTATGGAAAGATCCTCCCTCCAACTGCTACCACCAGTTTCCTAGTGACATTAACAACCTCTCTCCTAGATCCCAGATTTGCTACCAGGCTTTAGAGTAGAGAAAAATAAGATTCTGGTGGTTCTTTGTATTTAAGGAGAGGAGGAACAGGGTGATGCCTGGGTCAACATCCAGAGGTCCTGTTGACTATGGGAGCAGGGAGAGGGTCTTCAGTGATGAGAAGAACTCAAGGAAGGGGGAGTAAGCCAAGATGAACTTGGAAGTTCTGTCTCACGTGCCCCAGGTCATCCTGGCTGCTAGCCTTGGCATCCTGGTCATACTTTGCAGATGCCTGAGGTGGTGTGGCCTGACTGTGAGGCCAGACTTCTCAGAGCTGAGCTCTTTGCCTTCCACAGCCACAAGGCTGGGACTGTCTTCTTCATCTTTGCAGCCCAGTCTTTCTTCCTGCTCTCTCACCTGAGACAATGTTGTGCGTGTGGTAGGAACATCATAAAGGCGAGATTGATTGGGACTTGATATAGGTAGTAGAAGAAAGTAATGGTGGTGCTCAGGCAACCTTCTATTAATACTTGTTGAGCACCCACCATGTACCAGACACTATGCTGGGTCCCAGGAGTCCAGTAGTGGACAGCCGGACCCAGCTTCATAGGGCTGGCGTGAAGATTAAATGAGAGAATGTGCACATCGATAAATACTGTTGATGCTGTTGAATTGAACCGGAGCACAGAGGGTTTGACTGCCAGGCTGAGGACCGTGTACTTTCATGAGCAATGGTTAGTCATAAAGTGGTTTGGGATGAAGGAGTGGGATGAACTGATTTTGTTTTTGAAATTCATTATAAAAATAAATCACGTTCATTGTAAAATGATGAGGTATAGAAGAGTTCCTCTTCCACATATCCCAGAAAATACTGTGTATTATAAATCTTGTTAATATTTGTAAATCTAATGGTGAGAAACGATGTCTCACTGTTATTTTACATGTTTTTAATTATAAGTAAGCTTGAGCATCTTTTCACATATTTATTTGTACTTCATTGACTTGTTTTCATTTGCTTGTTCACATCCATTGCCCAGTGATCTATTTGGTTGATGTTTTTTAAATTATCGAGTTGTAAGAGATCTTTTTGTTTTAAGGAAAATAGTTCTTATTATCCATCATATGTATTATAATTATATTTCCAACTTTATTATTTTTTTGTTACAAAATTATACCTTTATTGAGGTATACTTTCCATACAATAAAATTCACACATTGTTTCTTAATATAGAAGCTGTTGACTTGACAAATGTATATACCCATGTAACTGCTATTACTACAGCCAGATATAAAACATTTCCATCACCCCCAAAGTTTCTTTGTACCCCTTTACTGTCAATGTCCCTTAACTCCTTACTCCAGGCAACCACTGACTCATATATAAGGAATAATATACTCTGTATTCTTTTGTATGTGACTTCTTTTGCTTAGCATAATGTCAATGAGATTCATCCATGCTGTTCTGTTTATCAGGAGTTTATATCTTTTTATTGCTGAGTTATGTTCCATTGCATGGAGATATCACAATTTGTTTAACTGCTCACCTGTCAATGGACCGTTGGGTTTTTTCCAGTTTAGAGCTATTACGACTAAAACTGCTATGAACATGCTTGTACAAAGTCTTTATGTGAACATATGTTTTTATTTCTCTTGGGTAAACACCTAGTGGTAGAATGACTGGATCATATGATAGATGTATGTTTAGCTTTATAAAAAACTGCCAAAGTGTTTTCCAAAGTGGTGGTACCATTTTACACTCCCACAACAGCATATGAGGATTCTACTTGGTCCATAGTCTTGCCAACACTTGGTATTGTCAATCTTTTTCATTTTAGACATTCTAGGAATATAGAGTGCTATCTCCTTGTGGTTTTAATTTGCATTTGCCTATAACTAATAAGGATGAACATTTTTTCATGTGCTTATTGGGCTTTCATATATCTTCTTTGGTAAAGGGTCTCTCCAAATATTTTGCTCATCTTAAATTTGATTTTCTTTTATTATCAAGTCATAAGTGTTCTTCTTATGTTCTAGATACAAACCTTTTGTCATATATTCATATTGTGAATATTTTCTCCCATTCTGTGTTACCCTTTTTCATTTTTTTAATGATGACTTTCAAAGAGCAGAAGTTTTTAACTTTGATAAAGTTCATTTAATCAAGTTTTTCCCTTTAGGGTTTGTGCTTTTGCGTCTTATATAATAAACCTTTGCTCACTCTGATCTAAGAAATCTTTGCAACAAGGTTGCAAGGATTTTCCCCTATATTTTCTTCTAGATCTTTTATAGTTTTCACTCTTACATTTTAAGTCTATGATTCATTGTGTGTTAACTTTTGGTTTTAGTGTGTCTTTTTTCTGTCTTTATACATTGAGTGAAAATTTTTCTGGGTATAAAATTTGGGGATTAATCCCCCATTCCCAAATTCTATAGATATTTTTACAATGTTTTCTGGCATAGAGTATTTCTGTGAAGAATTCTGAAGTCATCCTGATTCTTCTTAAAGGTGATTTATATTTTCAGCTAGCAAAACCTTAAGATTTCTGTATTATTCTTAAAGGTTCAGTAACTTCATCAAGATATATCATAGTATTATTTGTTCTGCATTTTCTCCCCTTTAAGGTATAAACTTATAATTTTTAATTTCAGGAAAGTTTTCTTCTAATATTTTGTGAAGCGTTTTTCTGATTTTTTTTTGGTGCTGTTTTTACTTATTTTTTCACTTAATTTATAAGGTTTTGCAAGAGATTTTGTGATTCCCATATCTACTCTGCCATATCCCTTAGGAGACTAAGAAAATAATTTAGGAAAATAATAAATTCTTCCCTGGAAGAAAGAAGGTCCCAGAAGAATGTTAGTTGGAAATAAAAGTAGACACATGCTGTACCCTCACATGCCACACACGTGCCTGAGATACACATACTGCGGGGCTGAGTGTGAGCTCACCTGCGAGTGCTTCGCCTCCATGTATTTTTGTTTTCTTTTTTGTATGTGTCCGTATTTCTATTTTGTCTACAATAAGGATGTGCTGCTTTCGTAATAACTCCCATCACTTCAGAGCAGAGTTCTGGAAGCAGAAGGGATGAACCTTATTCAATAGCTCATGTACCAAATATTTCCTGAGCACTGACTTCCCTCCAATCAGGAACTTAACACTTTTCCTCCCATTCAGGCTGGAATAGTTATTCCAAAGTGAAAATTAAGGGATGGAGATTTGGCTGCTGGTGTAAAAATCTCGCCCAAATGAGGGAAGTATCCCTTATACATCTGTCCTAGAGGCCTAGGCCCTGGGCACTCTCTCTGTGGATTGGGCAAACTGGCTGCCAATGGGCCAGAGTTGGCCTGCAGATGTATTTTGACTGACGAAGAGAGTGGTTACCTTTTTTTGCTGTAGTTAATTTCTGAGCCTTTAAACGGGGCATGTTCTCCCTGTTTCCCACAGTCCTCACAGCCCCTCTCTAGGGCACCCCAGGCCTCCTCTACTCATTTCTGTTGCCTGCCTGGTCCCTACAGGCATTTGAGTTTGTGACCTTCTGGTCCAGGAGATGATAGATGGCTGTCCAACAGGTACCAAAATGAGCTCCTACTTACTTTATTTTTCTTTGTCTGTATTTATGTACTTATACCCTAAGGCAGAAAAGGAAGATGAAGGTTAGTATACACGGTGTATACCATAACCTTACTTGATGGAAGCAGCAAGGTTGGCCCTAAGCTTCCCGGTGGCTAAACCAAAGAAGGCAACCCAATCAGTTTTACCATTCATATTGCCAATTAGTCTAAAATCGAACAAGAGAAACAAGCTTGACTTTGAAACCAAGCTCATAAGATGAAGACTGCCTTTGTATGCTTCCTCTAGATTTGGGAGCTCAGAATCCTATAATGATCCCAGGAGAAGCTATACAAATACATTAAATACAAAATGTGCACACAGCAAGCTTGATGTCTACACGAGCTATTTGAGAGGAGAAAGGGGTTTTGAATGGAGCATATAAGAACTTAGTATGTCTTCATTCCCATATTATAGATAGCATTGCTATTTTCTAAGTAAAAACTGAAATATTTCATCTGTGCATGCAAATTAGCCTAGACTCTGTGTCCAAGGTCTAAAATAAATGGGATCATGAATATTTTTTTAACAGTAATTCATTCTACCTCTTTTATTTTTTTCCTGCCTAGTTGAGCGGCACTGTATAAAATGGGCAGGCGGATCATATTTAGTAACTAGGAACTGAGGGAAGGATCAAGGAGACTATGCTAGAATTGTCATTCTGAGTGTTTCTCAATCCTGGCTGCTCATTATAAATACCTGGAAATCTTGCAACAAAGACCAGCAGCGTGGGTCTCACCCCAGATCACCTGAATCTTAATCTTTGAGGTGTAGCCTAGGGAACTATTTTGGTTCCAAAGGTCTTCTGGTTACTCTAAAGTGCAGCCAGGGCTTGAGCTCTGATTTCTCTGGGCCAGTGGTTCTCAAACTTCAGTGCATGATACTCACGTAGCCAGCTGGTTAAATGCAGATTCCTGGGCCTCACCCCCTCCCTGAGGTTCTAATTTAGTAAGCCTCGGGGCTGAGGCCAGTATTGAGAAAAACTGACCTAGTCTTTCTCCTCATCTAGTATCAAAAAGTATGTGATGTGTCAAAACACAGAAACAAATGAAGAATAGAGCAATTAGTGAAAATGGCATCCAAAACTAGAAGGAAAAAGAATTATAGTAGAAACTTGAGAGGATGATCATTACAACTCAACACAAAATTTGACTTTGCTTTTCCGCAACCAGGACCTCTGTCCCTGCTGCCCTGGAGACATGGTGCTTACTACTGAACGTTGCTGGCCGTGAGTTTCCTCATCTGTAAAACGGGATGGTAATCCATAATACACAGGGATGGGGTTCCTCCATAGCCACTGAATGGAATTTCTGGGAAGGGGCAGGGGGCATGGATATTTCCAAAAGAGCCCAGGGTAAGTGGGGGTGCCCCTGGCTCGTGTGTGTGTGTGTGTGTGTGTGTGTGTGTGTGTGTGTGTGCTGCTATCACATACACAAGCCACCACACCTGCCAAGCCAGGAGCTACGCGTCCTGTGGAAACCTCCAAGCTGCTTCCTGCCAATGCCTGACGGTCCATTTCACATGAGGGGTTAAAGGACATGTCTGTCTCAAGCAGGCATTTCCTGTAAACCGAGAGATGGGGATAGGAAATGTCTGCTGGTGCCACTGGGTGTCTAAGCAAGGGAGACACACTGGTCCCTCCGCCCGCTCGCCCCGCCAGCCTGCGCGCCTGCACAAGCACCTCCCACCCCTTGAGGATGAATTTTCATGTGACGTCTGTTTTCACTCGGAGGGCCGGGATAGGAGCTGCTGCAATATTTCACCAGCTCTTGTGTTTGTCGGCTCCACTAATCATCAGCCTCAATCACTGGTGCGATATTTTATGAATTAATAAAAATGATCACGGGCAGTCCAGGGGGACCCGGGGAAGAAACGCGTGCAGTAGAATTTTAATGAGCGCCGTGGGGAATATCAACCTTTCCTCGCTTCTTCTTTTTTTCATCTTCCCTTCTCTCTTCCACACCCCCTCCCTGAAATTTTTCTTGCCCGCCCCTCTCTCTTTTAGCAAAATCACAGCTCGAGCCGCTCTACATCACGGTCACGCAAATTAGGTGTTTCCCCCCAGCCTGTTGTTTGGCCCACAACAGCGCCATCCTGGGCCGCACACGCGCCCCGCGCACCTGCTCTCCGTCCTAATTGAGCAGATGATGAGCCGATTTGTCATGCTTAGCCCAGACCCCCTTCCTGGTGCCCCTCCCCCAGACTGCCAGCCTTGGCATGCCTGGAACAACGGGCAGATGTAACGCTGTGTGTGTGTGTGTTATGACAGATCTTGTACTCATTATTGAATAATTCATTGTTGCGTTAATGTCTTCAGATACCATCTCTCACCTCCTCACTCTTCCTCTCTCTCATCTGGCTCGCTTGGGAAAACTTGATTATTCCTGTCGCTCTGACGACAGAGTATACAGATAAAAGATAATTGCTTGGCTTGACTCCTCCATTGATATGAAAATAAGATTTAAATTATTCACTCCGGTTTAAAGGTTAGTTGAAGGTTATTACAGGGGATGAAGGGAAAAAAAATCACTCTTCATAACGTTCGGGGTTGAGATAAGACAGGTTTGAAAGGGCCTAATTTGCACTGTAGGCAGGAGCGCCTTGTTGTGAATAAACTGAGAGTCCCTTCAGAGATTTTAATCTAGGAGAAGTCAATTATTTATAAGCAAATTATGGCCGGCTTTTCATATATATAAAATGCTCTGTGTTATAAATAAGGACGAGGTGGTGTCTGTTTCCTTCCAAGCTCCCAGTGTTTCTTGATCTCAAAGCCCTGGCCTTGCTCACAATGGGAATTTAATGAGGCACCTGATTGGGAAGGTGGGTGTCTTGGTGGGGGCTCTTTTTTTTTTTTTTTTTTTTTGATGTTTTAATGGTTTCTAACATCGTGAAATTTTTGGGTTGTACATTTTTGTTTGTCCATCACCATATATATGACTCCCTTCACCCCTTGTGCCCACCCCCCACCCCCACTTCCCCTGGTAACCACAGTCCAGTTTTCTCTGTCCATGTGTTGGTTTATATTCCACATATGAGTGAGATCATACAGTGTTTGTCTTTCTCTTTCTGGCTTATTTCACTTAACATAATACGCTCCAGGCCCATCCATGTTGTTGCAAATGGGACGATTTTGTCTTTTTTTATGGCTGAGTAGTATTCCATTGTATATATATACCACATTTTCCTAATCCAATCGTCAGTCGAGGGACACTTAGGTTGCTTCCACTTCTTGGCTATGGTGAATAATGCTGCAATGAACATAGGGGTGCATAAGCCTCTTTGGATTGTTGATTTCAGGTTCGTTGGATAGATTCCCAGTAGTGGGATGGCTGGATCATAGGGCATCTCTATTTTTAATTCTTTGAGGAATCTCCATACCGTTTTCCATAGAGGCTGCACCAATTTGCATTCGGTGGGGGCTCTTTTTAATAGGTGATAATGGTATTAATATGATAGTTATTTGGCTTTGGGGGTCTCTGCTGTCTCTGCGTCTGGAGGGAAAGGCTGGGAAGGTAGAGGCTGCGGCTGCATCGCTGGCCTGCACGTGGTCCCTCTCACCTGCTGCCAAGCGATCACCTTCCCAGTGGGTTATCTATGGCAGCTTTCCAGAGGAAAGCACCTCAGAGCTGCTTCTTCCCACGGAGGCAAATCTCTACCTGAAGATCAATAATTAATGGCCTTTCATGTTTCTGGAAGTTGGGCACCGCTTCAGAAAGTGTCCAGTGGCCTCCTCCTTGACGTACTCTACGCATTAATCATGGGTGGCCATTTCTATCCAAATAAAGAGCTGGGGAAGGGAGACCTTTTATCTCCTATGGGGCCAGAAGGCACCACTGCCCAAGATGGCAGCCCCGCCCAGGGATGCTCTTGAAGAGCCC
Source organism: Diceros bicornis minor (assembly GCF_020826845.1). Classification (NCBI taxonomy): domain Eukaryota; kingdom Metazoa; phylum Chordata; class Mammalia; order Perissodactyla; family Rhinocerotidae; genus Diceros; species Diceros bicornis. Next base: position 64,079,200 of record NC_080744.1, on the reverse strand, counting down.
CTGGGTGAGACCTGCTTCTGGGCCTCATTCTCACAGAACTTCCTCTGACAGTGTGTTCACAGGAACCTTTCCCCCTCTTCATACCTGCAAGGAGGCCGCCATCCATAGCAACCCTACGACCTTCGGGGATTGTTCAGGAAAATATGTGACCTTTGCTAAGTCTCCATGAAGGGTCTGGCCTGGAAGCCCTGCACTCCATGGTGATGCGGGGGAGGCACCCAGGCTGCACCCAGGGAGGGGCCTGGCCAGGCCCCATTGCCCTCTGACTGGCTGTGGAGAACTCTCCAGCAGCCGCTGCCTCTCCAGATGATTGCAAAGTCTCCAGGCTGTCAGCCCGCGTTAGTTCTGCACCAATGTCTTGTCTGGAAAGGAGCCTGGCCCCGCCAGGCCCCAGCCCTGCCAGGTGTCAGGGAAGGTCTGGAACAGCCTGGGTTTGCAGAGGTACTGGGCCTGGTGCTGGAGCGGGCTGACCGGCCTGGCTCAGGGGCAGTGTGGGGAGGAGAGGGCAGCTGGCAGCACTGGTGTGGGACACTGGAAGCCACAGATGGGATCAGTGCCACTTCTGAGCAGCTCAGGTTTAGGGCATTCCAGATGACAGTCTTGCACCTCTGCTCAGCCTAGAGCCAACGACCCGACACAAGCTCTGCAGGCAAAATCGATGTGTGTGTGTGTGTATACATCATATACATATATATTCACATATATGGATACTAAAGCAAAATGCACACTCTGGAGTACATTTTGTGCAGCTTCCTCACTGAGGCCCAGAGAGGTCAAATGACTTGCCCAAAGTCACACAGCAAATAAATGGCAGAGCTTAGACCCAAACCCAGCTCTCCTGATACCCAGCTAATGCTCTGTTAGTTTTTTTTTCTATCTAATGTTGGAGATCCAGAAAAAAATGCATGTTACTTCTCATCTTGTAATCTCGCCCCCCCGTGGAGGTGGGGTGAGGACAGGGCTTAGTTCTTTGTTTGGACAGGGGTCTCCTGGGTCCCTTTGAGCTCTAAATTCTATGAATACAAATTTAGTAGAGTATTCCTCAAGGAATATTCTCAAGGGCAGAGACCCTATCATTAAAAGAAAAGAAACATTTGCTGTGTATTTACCCTGGATGAGGCATGCTCTGGGCCCTGCCAGTGCTACGGATGACAGGATTCTCGAAGATCTCAGTCTGCAGAAACAACGTTCAAACAGAAAAGTTAAAGTAAAATAAGTGCGTGACTGTTGTGTAGGTAGGAGTCCAGGGAAGGCTGTGAGGTCAGGGCTGTAAATGCTGCAGGGTTCCGGGCAAGGAGGGTCCAGCAGTAGAGCAGCTGGTAGGTCCAGCTTCTGGGAGGAAGACACACTGAGGTGGGCAGAAGGGTGATGGAAAGCGTGGGGAATGGGATGGAGCCAGGAAGAGGAACCAAGCCTGGAGGTGAGTGTGGTGGTGGGGAAGGAGGAGCTGCCACCGTGACCACGGGCAGGCGTGTGTTGGGTGAGCCGGGAGGTAAGGCCATGTTGGGGGACTTATGGAGGGTATCCTGCTCCATGGAGCTCCTGCCAGTCTTGGAGCAGAAGGATGATGTGTTGAAAGCTGTGCCTAAGGGAAGACTTACTGGAATAAAGAGGCCTGGGGTAGGAAATCTAGGCGGGAGGAGGCTGATGTGATCCAGGTGTGGACCAGAGTGCAGGGATGAATTAAGTATTTTCAAAGATGAGATGATAGGATTTGCGGAAGAAATGCAAAAGAGAAGGAAGTACCAAAATGGGTACAGAAAGAAAAACGGTGGCTGGGAAGGAGCAGGGTGGGAGGAGAATCATGAGGAGCTTACTCTGGGACACATGGAAAAGTTCTGTGGGTAGTCAGTGACAGAGGAGCAGAAGTGAGCTGGGCCAGGCGGTCCTCTTGTCCCCACACGCAGGGTCCGGGAGAGGATGCGACTTTGATATAATATGGTCACTGGCGCTTGAGCCCCTGGGCTCTGATGCTCCATCCACTGGACCACGCTGCCTCATAGCAGCACCTCCACTCAAGGGAGACCACGGGAAGTGAAATGCTGCCTCAGTGGCCTGCCCCTAACTCACTTTCCTGCGAGGGGCAGGAAGGTTAGAGTATCCGCTCAGGTGAGGTCTGAAGGATTATCTGAGTTTCACTTAAGGGGAGCTGGTTGCACCACGTCACATCAGATCGTAATGATTTCAAATCTCTGGGTTCCGGGAGGCCCCGCGAGAGGTCTGGGATGGAGGCCACTTCACCAGCACAAGAGATTGATTGCCTGAGCAGGACTGCTAGGTTAATGAGTCTGAGGTCACTGCAGGAGATGGGTATCCATCTGATTGGTGGATATTAAAACCCTCCTAATCATTTTTGCAAGCTGACTCCCTAATGTGATCCGGTGACGCGCCTGGATTTAAGTTCTCATTACCCATTTCCACCCACAGGTAACAGGTCCTGCTCATTCGACACGGGCAATTTCCTGCCCCATTACCTGTGAAAATCAGAGAGCAGCCGGGCCGTTAGGAGAGCAAAGGAGGCCATTTTCCCCTCTTCTTAAAATCACAGTAAAATAATGCTTCCTGTAACACTCTGGGCTTTTGTGAATCCAAGTACCTGGCAAGGATGCAGTGTGCCAATGCCTGATATTAGACAGAGCCCATCAATGTGGGCAAAAGCGTTGGCTCCCTCTCCCCTTGGCAATGGGGCCCGGGATCAAACTCTCAGGGCTGTGACAGGCATTTCCCCTTCTTTGTATAACAACCCTTCCCATGTGAGCAGAGAGTGTGGTCTGCTTTTCAGGATAATTTCTCATCCATCACCCCGCAGGCCTTAGAGTGGAATAATAGCACACATTATCCATCCCCTGGGCCTTGCACAGAGAAGCTCCTGATGCTGCCATCAGCTGGTTTCTGACCACGCACCGCCTCATGTTGCTGTCTTTCCATGCACTTTTCTTTCCTCTGAAACCAGGTTAAAGAGGGCAGAGACCACATCTGCATTAGTTATCTATGGCTGCGTAACAAATTACCCCAAACGTAGCAGCTGAAAGCAACAATAAACATTTATCATCTTGCACAGTTTCTGTGGGTCAGCGACCCTGGAACTCCGTGGTTAATGGAGGTAGGTCTGTGAGTGAGTCAGTATAGTGTCTGCGTGCAGTGCTGTGTTTAACGTGTGCAGGGCATGGAGCATTGTCTTTAGATAAATGTTGAAACTGCTTGACAAAACTAGGTCTGTGAGTTACTCTGCATTGTGATATTTGGGAGAGGCTTAGCTGGGTGGGTCTGGCTCAGAGTCTCTCATGAGGTGGCAGTCAAGACATCCGCCAGGGCTGCAGTCATCTGAAGGCTTGACTGAGCCAGAGGATTCATTTCCAAGATGGCTCTCTCACATAGCTGGCAAGCTGATGCTGGCTGTTAGCAGGAGGCCTCAGTTCCTTGCCATGTGGGCCACCCCATAGGGTTGCTTGAGTGTCCTCACAACATGGTGGCCAGCTTCCCCTACAATTAGTGCTCCAAGAGAGCAAGGCAAAAGCAGCAATGTCTTGTATGACCTAGCCACAGAAGTCATTCTCCATCTTTTCTGCAAATTCTACGGGTTACAAAGGTCAGTCTATTCAGTGCATGAGGGGACTGCATGAAGACATAGGTACCAGCAGGCATTGGGGACCATCTTGGAGACTGGCTACAGTGACAGTTGATAATTCCATATCCTTCCTAGGGCCTCACTCATAGTAGGTGCCCAATAAACGGAACGGAAATTGGTAAGCATCCACCTGGGTTATTTCTTCTTTACATCAGCAGGTTTTACTTTGCAGATGAAGCAGCAGGCTCAGAAAAGGGCTTGCTCAAGACCCAGCAGCACGGAAGCTGTTGAGCCAAGATAGAACTCAAGCCTGTCTATTCTCAAAGTTCATGTCCTTTCTGCTCTACTAAGCGGCCCACCTTGAGTGAAGGGTTGATTCTTCCCCAATAAGAATTCTGTGATATAATAGAATGGGTGGTATTACGTCTGTTTTAGAGATGAAGAAACTGAGGCCCCAAGAACTTAGTGACATCATGACAGCTGGTGGCGGGGCTGGCACTAGAATTCAGCACTCCTGCCTTCGAGTTTAATGCTCTCCCCACCAAAAGGCTCCCACTCAATGAAGTGTTTGGAGGCCTGAGCATCCCCAGTTGTCTCTGCTACACATGGGGTTGGGACCTGGGTTAGGCTGGGAGCTCCGGGCTGGAGAGAGCTCCAAGGTGGGAAGGGAAGCTGTGTCCTTCCTGCAGTGTGGAGGTTGGGTGGAGAGACAGGGCCCAGCACAGGGGAGAGGGTGGGGGTGAGGCTCAGCAGTGAGAGGGGCCAGGTGGGGAGGGGTCCTCACGGCCTGACCCACAGCAACAGTAGCTACATGCTCTTTGTGCCTTTCATGTCACCCCCGGTCCTCTTCCACCCCTCAAACTAAATCCCATAAAGCCCTGGGCACCATAATAATCCCCTAACAAAACCCGGGAGGTAGGTAAAGTGGGTGGCCTTGTGCCCACTTTACGCATGAGGACGCTGAGGTCCAGAGACAGGTTTCTTTCTCCCGGCCTCTTCCCTAAACTGCACCCACCTGCCCTGAGCCCCTTGGCACTCACCCTTCCCTGTTTGGTTTTGCTCTGTAACACCACCCCTGACATGCTTTCTACTTTTCCTATTAATCGGTACCCCTGCCCAATCTCAAACGTGGATGCGTGAGGGCAGGGACATTTGTCTGGCACTTAGGAGGCCCTCACCGCACGCTCACTGACTCTTCCCAACGGCCCCAGTGCAGACACTACCCTCACTGCCATTTCACAGGTGAGGGGACTGAGGCTCAGAGAGACTGTGTAACCACTCAAGGTCGGACAGCAAGGGCCTCACAGTAGGGGAGGAAGTGGGGTTGAGGGGTGCCTCCCTGGCCTTGGGGACATAGCCACACCTCCCCAGAATCTCTCCACTTTGTCCTTGCTATCCCCAGCTGCCCAGAAGATGATAGCTCAGTCAATCATGCCCTAGGGATCCCACAGCCCAATCCCACAGCATCAGAGCTGGGAGGGGCCATGGGCTCATAGAGTCCATTCTTCTATTTTGTGGGTGGGTAAACTGAGGCCAGAGAAGGGAAGAGGCTAGTCAGTGTGTTTCCAAGCATCTCAGAGGCCTGGGCACTCATTTCTGCACCCATTTCCCTGCTTCCCCCAACACCCAGTTGTTAATTAGCCCCTCCTCATAGCCCCAGATACACTTTCCCTCCCAGCAGGCTTTGTGGCCCACTTGCTCCCCACCCATTGTCATGGGAACAAAATTGCTCTGCTAGATCCCCGTCTCTGTCTGATGCAGGCCCTAGCTCCAACTTGCTGGCTGACCTTAGAAACCTCAGTTTCCTCATCTGTAAAGGAGGAGAGGGGTGCACTAGAGGATTTCCAAGGCCTGTGGCTCTCATACTATGTGTCTGAGATGCTGGACTCCATGCAAGCTGCCCCCGCCTCACGGTCCCCCAACCCTGGAGCTTGTAGCTGACAGAAAGCAGCACCACTTCACTATGGGAGCCAATAATTATCTTGCCAGGGAACAACCCCTGCTAGCCAGGGCGAGAGGGATCTCTCCAGGGGAGGAGGGTCTGGGGCTGAGGCCATAAACCCTCAATGCCCTAGGGATTTGCCAGTTCTCTGGGATATGGCAAATCTTCCCTGGGGAGTTGAGAGGGAAATGGAGTGGCTCCCGAGACCTGCCCTGGAGCAGGGAGAGGTTGGAGATCCGGGTCTCGGCAGCCAAGCAGATGTCAGGAGCACAGGGGTTAAGAACCACAGCTTCTGTTTGGTGGATGCGTCAGGTGGCAGGCAGGCTAAACCCTCATCCCAGCCTCTGGCGGCATGCCGACATCTCCGCTTTACAGATGAGGCAACTGAGGCCCAGCCAGACCAAGTAACTTGCCCTTCCGGGTGGCAGGGCAGGGCCCAGATCCAAGGGGGTCCAGCTCCAAAGCCGGTGCCCTTCCAGGATGCTGGGCCCAGGTTGATGACCGCCACGGTCCGCTGTCTCCCTTCTCCCTTCTCAGGGGAAATGCTCTTAGCTTCCACCTTTGGGTCCCGCAGCCCAGGGTTGTCACAGAACAAAGTGAGGTGTCAGGCTGGCCAATCGTGAGGGGTCTCTGTGACCCGGGAGTGATGGGAGCACATGGACACACCTGCACTGGATACACACTCACGTGCACATGTATACACCAGCGTGTACACACACACACACCCACCCAACGTGTACATGCATGTATGTAAATACATACACATAGGTGTCAGTCCTTGTCCTTGTTTATGCCCTTGTACCAATGTGCACACTCACACACACACACACACACGCACACCGCGCAAGTGTGTTATCATCCCACTTGCTCAACGCCATGGGGGTTTTGATCTTCCAGGAGCCTCTAGATGGTCCCTGGGAAAGCCCATTCTGCGGTTGCTAGGGAATAGGGAGGAGGACAGAGGTCTGGTCCCCTTCCCTTTCCCTCTTGGGTACGAATTCCCACAACGCCCCTGTGCCTCTCCTGACTTTCTCCCTCTGGGGTTCCGTGTCTCTTAGTCACCGTAGGCTCCTCCTGTCTGCTTTGAAGGGAGGCTGGAGTGGGGGGATGGGGAGGCTACGGGCAGCGCTGGTATAGGGGCCACTCAGCTCTGCGCCCCACACTGGCCCTGCTCCTGCGCTGCCCAGCAGTGTTCTCCTTGGAAACAGCATCGTTTGACTGTTGCTATTGATTATGGCAAGATTGTCTGTGGCTAAGAGCTCCTCAGAGCCAACTGGTATATTAAGCAATCATTTCTATAGCAGATGACATAACTCCCCCGGCATCGGTTTGTCCTAATGGGCTTGGTATTACTCATGTGCTAATTGATTGGGCACGGAGGGAAGAAAAACTAGATTCACTTGTGAGGCAATTTTATGGCAGAGCTCATAACAGAGGTAATTTGCTGAAAATGTTCAGTCCCGCTTCGGTTATGTAAGATCATCTGTGTTCCTGTGTTTTATCTCCTCCGCCGGTGGGAAGCTGGCCTGGGTGGGGGAGGAGGGGGGAGGGAGGCTCCCCCAGGAACCCGGTGCTGACAGCCCGCGCTGTCCGCCTGGTCTCCCGGGGAACACGGGGCTGCCCTGGGGGAGCACTGACAATTAGCGCCTTATGCACAACCTTCTCTCCTCCGGGGTGGCTTTCAAAATATCTCAGCTTCTCCTGTTAAAAACAACTCTGTCTAAGGGCAAAATAGTTATTTTCGGATCAGCCATCTAGTGTTACAAAGCTCTTGTTCAGAAAGGAAAAGAAAGGATGAAGGGGGGATTATTGTTATTACTTTTTTTTTTAGAGAAAGAATATTTTGCCTGGAAGGGGGAGGGATGGGGAGGGATGCGGAGGTTTGAAGAGGCCTGAAGGGCTCCCTCCCTCCCTCCCTCCTTCCCTCTCTCCCTCCCTCCTTCCCTCTCTCCCTTCCCACTTCTCTCTCTCCCTCCCTCCTTCCCTCCCTCCTCCCTCCCTGAAGCAGCCTGCCTTACTGTGGACCTCTGGAGGAGTCTTGAGCCTCTGCTTGGCTTATGTGCTCTACACTGGCAGCACATCCTTGTGCCATGCTGCCGTCCTGGAGGGGCAGGACCCGTCCTCTAGTCCTATCCGCCATGACTGTGTGTGCAGCTGGGCGATCTCCACGGGCTGTAGCTGCCCACCACGTCAGGCCTGGCTCTGTGCTCAAGTGGTGTTTTGGGTCCCCGGGCAGGGAGGTCTTCCGAAGCAAAGCTGGGCTGCCTCCTCACAGCTCTGAATTGTGTTTCCAGAAGGGAGGCTGGGCTGCCCTGGGCCACCCTCAGCGCTTCCCCAGTCCGGGAGTGCCATATAGGTAGGATGAGAGGAAGACCCTACTCACGGTCTCTCTGAAAGGGAGGGGAGGCTGACTGTCACTTCAGCCCGAGTCCACAGTAGCGTTTCTTCCTTTGATTATGATGGAGGTCTCCTCCAGTGACTTAGCAGTTCCATTTGGAGCAGCCAGGCTGCGGTCATCCAAGGAGGAAACCAAGATGCTGCATCCCTCAGTCTCACTTAAGGCCAGCCATTTGGATCCTGGAAATCCCCAGCTGGCCTCAGGAGGTTTCACAGCATCACTGGATCAGGGACTCGATCAAATTCCTGGTGGTGCGGGAGGCCTCCTGGGCAGATGGTCATCCAGCTTCTGCCCAACTGCTTCTAGGCCTGGCTGCTTCCCGGCATCCCCAGGGCAACCCCTTCCATCTCGGACGTGTCTGACTCTCAGCAAGTCCCTGCGTGGAGCCTGGGACTTTTGAGCCTCGCCTGTCTGTTCTCTTTGTATGGGATAAAAGCCCTGGATTGGCCTGCCCCCACCTCATCTTATAGACGAGAAACAGGAGTCCTGGGAGGGGAGGGAGCTTGCCCACGCCATGGAGGGGGCCAGAACTAGAACTCAGCTCTCCCGAGCTCCTGAGCCGAGCAAGGCCTGAGCTCTTCCTCCTCTGCCCCAGCCCCTCAGCAGGCGTCTCTGTTCTCTGGGCCGACCCGACCCGGACAGCCCACCTCTGTCACACGATCCTCCAGCTGCTGCTGGATCGAGGGTATTCTCAGAATTCCATCCCAGTCTCTGTTCCAGGGAGGGCTCCCAGCTGGAGCTATGCTATGTGTGACTTAGCCTCGCTGAGTTCCAGTTTCCTTTCCTAAATGGGGTGATAAATGGTGGTGAACATTTTTTGAGCACTTACTCTGGGCCAGGAATCGTGTAGAGTACTTAGCTTGGTGCACCTCTTTTACTTTAATCCACACGACAGCTCTGTGTGTTAGAGACCGTTGTGATCCCATTTTTCTGATAGGGAAACTGAGGTGACATAGCAAGTAGCAGCGCTGGGATGAAACTCAGGCAGTTTGAGTGCAGGCTAGCGCCCCAACCACTAAGTTATAGCAGCCTTTCCGCATACTCACAAGGGTTAGAGGAGCTGGATGCTTACGTTCTTTGGAAAGCGTTGTAGGGGGTGGTCTCAGAGACACCTTATCCAGAGATTGTCACCCCTTTGGGCAGGGTCCCAGAGCTCTTCGAGGATCTCGTGTAAGCTGTGGAGTCTTCCCAGGTAAATGCAGATATGTACAGGTATAAAGAATTTTGCCAACTACCTCAGGGGTCCTGGAGTTAAGCGGCCCATTCTAGGATGCCTGGTTAAGGACCTTATGGTATCCAGCGCTTTCTACAGCCTAAGTGGGGAGGCGGGACGGGTGCCAAGCAGTTTGAGCTTTAGGGGTGAGGAACAAGGCTGTGGCTCGTTAAGGTGTCTCAGACTCTGGGGTGGGTGGCAGGAGGCTTTTGATGGGAATTTCGACACCACTGCAGCAGCTTGGGCAGGCCCCTGCACGGCTCAGCTCTCCTCTGGGCGTCCTGGCACTGGCCGGGGGCGGGGTCTGGGGGGAGCCGCAGGATGAAGATGACAGGGAGACGCAGCACATCCCGGGATCTCAGGGAGACCGGAGGGGATGAGCGGACAGGAGGGGGAGGGCGCTGATTTTACCTGCGCCTGGATTTCCCCATCCCTAATTAGCCTGTAATAATTAACAGGTCTGGAACATTCGCCTTGGAGCCATGCGAGGCGAACAGTGAACAAGGCATAGAGGGATCTGGTTGCTTAACTTGGAGGGGAGGGGGGCGGCTTTATAGGAGAGCAGAGGAGGCAGCCTCCTGTGTGGGGTGGTTGGGCCTCCCCAGAGGCCCCATTCCCATTGAAAATTATCTGCTTCCCCTGTCTGCCTGAAATTCCACTGTTACAGGTACGTTATCTAGGTCTAGAGAGATATTCAGTTATTTGAAGTCTATGAAATGCAAATACCTCTGGGTGACAAATTTAGTGGGTTTTAGTTGGTCACCACTCAAGGACAAAAGAAGGTCCCACAGAGGAGAGGTGGGGGAAGCAGCAGAGACGGGTCAGCAGCATGAGCTTGGGGGTCAGGCAGAGCTGGCTTCCAGTCTTGACCTTGCAACGTTCCTGTTCTGTGACCTTGGGAAGCACCCTTGTGCTCTGTGAACTCGCCGGGGAAAGGAGGTTATGGAGACCATACCTACTGCCCCTGGTTCTTGGGAGGATTAAATGAGGTGATGCTTGTAACGGCTTCCAGACTGGCCTGGAAGAAGCACTCACTAAATGGCGGCTGTTATAATAAGGAGGGTCCGGGGATGTCTAGGGACACAAGAAGCCCACCTGGCTGACTTCACAGGGGGGCCAGCTCACACTCCTATCCCAGCCCTCAGAGCCCACCGGTCAGCTTGGCTGCAATGGGCAGACTTTCTCCCTGAGAGCCCAGGACAGGTGTGAGCCCTGAAGGTCAGCTGGCTCCTCCCGTCCAGTGTCCCCACGGTCAGCCTCCACTGCCGAGGGAGAGAGAGGTCTGGGGAGAGACCTGGAGGTGATGAGCAGCTGAGCAGAGAGCAGAGCGGGGGATGAAGAGAGGGAAGAAAAGAGCTAAAGGCAAAGGTAACTGGCGGGCAGGGACTGTTGGTCACGGCCTTCAAAGCTCCGCAGTGTCTGCAGTGGTTCTGGGCAGAAAGAAGAGCAAGGCAGGACATTAGTGGCCTGTGGGACTGAATTTAAATAGTGCACAGTAATGACCAGACAGAATCTCCTTTCTAATTGCCACCCCTTCTGCCAAGAATGTGAGTTCTATGAGGGCAGGCTTTTTTCTCACTGCAGTATTCCCAACACCTGAACAAGCTCTGGTGCAAAGTGCTTAATAAATATTTACTGAATGAACGCCTCTGTCTGTGCATGTGTGTGGACGCGCTCACATGTTCACAGGGAGAGTGAGTCCCACCCGGAGCCAGGGGATGCCCCAAATGCGCCCGGGCCCCAGCCACTCCCGGCTCCAGTGAAGCCTCCCCACAGGCGCCCTCAGCCAGCAGGACACGGGGTCCCCTGGCTCAGAAGGGTCCAATCCTTGCCCAGCTGGCGGGCAGGTGCAGCAGCCGGCGGCAGCCACACAGTGGGGGAAGATTCCCTTCCTCCTCCTCCTCCCTCTCTAGGCTGGGCCTTGCTGCTGCATCCCGCTCTCCACTGTGGGCCACCCTGCCTGTGGGTCCTTCCCTTAAAGGTCACAGACCCCCGCTGGGCAGACTGGTCTCCTTTCCAAACTTGCCTTTGGTTCTGTGGCTTCTCCCCGGGCCCATCTGAGGGGGGTCGTCCCTGGGCGGGTGCTGTCTGGGGCTCACCTGGGGTCCTTTACCCTTCTCGAGAGGAAGGTCCCCTCACTCACCCTCCTCTCCCCATCATGGGCCCATGCAGTTTGAGGAGCACCCCCACAGTCGCACTGCACCTCCACCGTACCCCACAGGCCCGCGGTGCGTGGAGGACCAAAGACCTTGGCCCCAGGCAGCTGCCAGCAGCCAGATTTCTGTGCTTCAGCAGTGCCTTTTCCGCAGGCTCCGGCTGCACAGAGGATGCTGAGTAAACAGGCGTTTGTTCAATTGCTGTATTTACATCCTGCTCCTGGTGCCCTCTCGGGATCTCCCCACTTCAGGGAGCTGTTTATTTCCCTGTGTGCCCTCCGAATGCAGCCGGGGTCAGGACCTCCTGGATGGACGGGGCTTTCCTCTCTGTGGGCATCTCAGAAGGTTGGAGCTCTGGAATTGGAGTCCGACTCAGAGCTGGAAGGCCAGGGCAGCCCTGGCGTTGGAGGCAGAGAGGCTTGGCCCCAGCGTCGTCCCCACCTTTATTCAGCTGTGTGGGTTTGGGATATTTATGGGGAAGCCATCACCCTTGGCTCCAAAGCTCCTCCCCCTGCTGCTGCTGCCTGTCTGCCAGGTCCCTCTACACCTGTGCGGCCAGGCTGCAGACCTTAACCTCCCTCCTCCCAGACGGAGCTGTCGTTTGCCCATCTGCTAAAGGCGCGAGCGGATGGTGGGAGAGAGCTCTGTAAACAGCTGCGCTGGATAGGTGTGTGAGAGTGTTACTGCACTGCAGAGGGGCCCTGCTGCTCCCCACTCCAACCCTCCTGCTTTAATTTCGGTAGGGGCCAGGCCTCTTCTCTGTAAGCTAATGGTGGGGGTTGAGGGAGCTGAGGGCAGGTGAGGCTGTCTTTCGGGATCCTTCCCCAGCAGTGAAGGTGGAGGGAACCAGTACATCCTCCCCTGGTGAGTTAGGAGCACAGGGACTGAGGTCCAGCCCTGGTTTGTCCGCTGACCAGCTGTGTGCCGCTGGGCAGGTCTTCCCTTCCAGGGCCCTGGGAGGTAGTGTCTGCTGGGGGAAGACCACTCCTGGCCTCCTGGGACTGACTGCTCATTCACAGACCAGGCCTCGCCCAGTAGAGGAGGCTCGAGGACACCAGAGTTTGGCCCAAGAGGGCTGGGATTCTGAGGAAGTCCCCAAACACGCTTTTCCTGACAGGGGGCAATCGTGGGAGGTGTAGTGGCCTTTGGGTGACTGACAGGCCCCTGAAGGGAAGAGGCTACTGCCCCTGAAAATAGAGGGCAGAGGCCTAGAGGAGAGCCCCTCGGGCCCCCAGCCAAGGGCACAGCGGGACAGAGCAAGTCCCTGCAGATGGCAGAACTTGGAGGCCGGTGGCTTTTCCTCTGTCAACTAAGGCATCGAAATGCTCTTTGCCAGCCCCAGAATTAGAAATCAGGCTTGAAATGCAGCCTCCTGGGGAGAGGGAACCCAGGCACACTAGGCAGTAAGCCAGCACTGGGAGCAGGCTTCCTCTGGGGGCAGGGGGATGTGGTGGGGGTGAGGGGTGGGCAGGCAGGAGGCCCACTGGGAAGTCACCCTCACTGGGGCCATTCTCAAGTGGGTGGATCTCTGAACAAAGTCCTGAGGATAAACGTGGGCTGTCCCCAGACCGCCCGTGCCCAGCCAGGCCCACGTCACCTCCACTACCCACAGAGGAGATTCTCCTTTGTTTCTTCCCAATTCCCTTAAATTCTCAAAAAACAGTGCTAGTGCCTTGGCCAGACGCATTCCTTACAAAACAGAAACAAAACCCCCTAATAAACAGAATGGCAAACAATCACCATTCTGCACCCCTCAACACACGTGTACCAATAAGTTATTGAAGGAGGCCGTTCCAGAAAACAACTTGAGTTCAGACAGATCTGATATGAAAGTCAAATTCTGTCCTTTACAGGCTGTGCACCTTTGGAGGAGTGATTTCCCCTCTCTGAGCTTGCTCTCCTCACCTTGACTGTGGAGATGCTACTGCCTGCCTCATGGGTTACTGGAGGATTCGGTGAGATGGTTGATGCCAAGCCCCCATCCCGGTGCCTGGCACACAGCAGAGTTTGTGGTGGTTCCTTTCTTCCTCCCTCTCCTCCTCTCTCTTTACTCTGGCTTGGGTTCCATCTCTCTGCTCTGCCCCCCACCACCTTGGATGCTGATAATTGCTGGATAGTTGGACCGTGGCTAACATCTAGGGAATTGTGGGCCTATCTCCTGTCTAACGCACATGCTTTCAGTTTTCCTTCCCTGGGAAAACCCTTTGCCCGTCTGGCTCCAGGATGGGGCCAGTGTCACCGGTGTCCACTGGGGACTGGCCTTGCTTCCCTGCCCTCCACTGAAGCCCGCTTGCGGGCTGAGGTTTGGCTCTTTCGCTTCAGTAATAAATATTGAAGAAGCCCTCAGACTCGGGCCCTCTCCCTTCTGGCTCCCAGCCTTTGATATATTTGATCCTAGATGGCATAATTTTTCACCTAAATGTGAATGTATTTGCGAATTGATAGAAAATAGTTCTTGCTCTGGTGATATAATATAGGGCTGCCCCATCCTGCCTGCTATTTTGATTGTGACTTAAATGGATGAGGCCATCAATAATTATTTTATTGAGCAGGCACATAAAAAATGATGCTGAGTTAAAGTAATTTCCTCGACAAAGCTGGCTACTGCACTGTGGGCAGCCTACCTTCACAGCGCGGAGCTGGCTGAGAAGAGCTGCAGGGGCTGGTTCCTCATCCATTTGTCCCCTTCTCTGGGTTTTCCCGGGAGCTTTGGGTGGCAGGTGGAGAGAGTGAGGCTGACCTGCAGGCAGCAGCAGGAAGGCAGGAAGTCAGACCCTCGCCACGGCACCGTGGACTCCCCGCAGCATCTCCTGCACCATCTCATTCCCCATTCAGTGCAAAATGAGCGATATGACCTTCATTTGGTGGAGGAGGAGGATGAGCCTCTGAGAGGTTAAGGGGCTCCACAGAGGTCCCCCAGTTGGTTATGGGGCCTCCTGGTCCTAAGAAACAAATCATCTAGAGCGAGCACATGTCTGAAGCCTCTTTTCATTGCAGCTCTGCTGTGTCCAGTTGTGTTTTGGGGGGAGCAGGACTGCAGTGCCTCTCCAGGAAACCAGCTTCCCAGTGTACCCTTTACGGGGGGAATCACAGGGTGACGGCTGCTGGAGGAAAGACGTGGATGGAAGCCCTATAACCCAGGGACCCTGAGCAGCTCTTCTGCCCCAGGTAAGTCTGGGGCACATCGTGTCCTCCGTGTGTGCACTGAAGGCCAGGTTTTCCGTGTCTCCTGGGCTGAGACCATGTCAGGTGGTGCACAGGATGGGGTCAGAACAACCCAGAGTCTAGCTTGGGGCTCCAATCCTTCTCTGGGATAACACAGAGTTTCCCAAACTTCAGCCTTTTGCATTCCACCACAATTTTTAGCTTAATCTACATACCACCTGAACTATTATTTACTTAATATACTTCCTCAAATCAACTAACGTTTTCAACTTTGCCACATCCTAGGCAATAAATCCATAAACCACTGTCTGATGTATTCATTCTATTTTTCTAATGCACATCAACAATAAAAGCACAACTCAAACAGAAACACATGGGTCCAGGTAACAGTGAGAATCTGGTAAATACGAGGATCTGTGAGCTGGGAGAGGCGCTAGTTTGCAGAAGCAGCGGTGAGCTGGGAAGGGATGACAGATCATCCGTCTTGTCCATCTCAGCCCTCCGCACACAGCTTGCCTGCATCAGCGGAGCGTAAGGCCCTCAGGATGGGCCCCCTGACCCTGGGTTTTGATGGGTGGTGTGAGCAAAGACCTGGGGTGGGACAGTCTGTGTCCCTAGTGTCTGCAGGGGCCCACCCATCCCAGGGTCCGGTGGCGTGGGGACCCTTTGTGCACAGCCCCCAGCACTTCCCCTCAGTCTCCCATGGCCCCCACACTGACCCCTTTTTTCTTTCTGGGGCTGTCATCTGCTTTCTTTCTGAACTAAAGCCATCCACCCCTGCCAAGAAGAATGGAGCCCAGCTGCCCCCCTTCAGCTCAGATCTGGGAAGACAAACACACAGGCCTTTGTGTTTGAGGACTTGTATTGCTAATCTCCACAGGGAAATGGCCAGAGGGACAGAGAGAATAAACCAGGGAGCGGGGACTGAGGGAGGCAAAGATTCCGGAGATCTGAATGCCCTGGACTCCAGCCTGAAATTCCTGCTGGTCTCCACTGGGTTTCATTCCCCAGGGAGGAGATAATCAGGCCTCCCTGGCTTCTCCTCGTAACCCCCACCCTGTTCCCACCCCTGCTTCTGTTCTCTGCAGACCCTTTTTCCCCAGAGGCCTTGCCTCAGGGAGCAGGGGCAGCCCAGGCTGGGACCCCAGGCTGAGCTAGGAATTCCCAGCCTGAGTGGACACTTGCTTGGGGGTGACCAAATGCTCTGTCCCTCACAATTTTCCCAGAGACCAGTGTGCCTGCCTGAGGCCACCTGGTTCCTCCAAGACGGGAGTCAGACTCCAGGGCCTGCAGGGCCAGGTGGGCAGGACAGAGGGAGAGGTGGCAACGTGGCCTACAAGAGGGGCCTGAAGGCATCCGAATTGAGTGAAAGAAATAGAACTTGAGCTGTGGGCCGGATTCAGCCAGTGCGTGACCCCGGTCTAGAATACATAGGCATTTTGTAACGTGCTGAGTGGTGGGGATCTTAGAGGGCAGGGGCTGGGTCCTCTGCAGGAGATTGGCACAGCATCCATGGTGGCTGTGTGTCCCGTTGGAATCCAGGGTCCCCCTAGCCCATTGGATACCTTTGTGCAAATTAGAAAAAGGGTCCCTTCCTCTGGGCGGATGCCGCCTGCTCCAGGGTGCTTGGTTTGTGAGCAGAGCATGGCTGCCTTTCAGCCCCCATGGATCTCCTCGCTGAGACCTTGTATGTGCACACGCTGGGCAAGTGTGTGCGCTGGCCAGGCCTGATTCTGGGCACTCCCAGGCATGCTCCTCATGACTTGCTGTTGATCAAAGGACACAACCTCTTGCTCCACAAACTGCAAGCAGAACCTAAAGTGGAGCCGACATGTGACACTCACAGACCCGTGTGGGTCACAGAGCCACTGGCAGGGATGTCAGGAACCCGCATCGCAAGCCCCCCACAGAGCCCAGAGGGGCGAGAGCGAAACGCCAGGCTCCTTCTCCACACCCAGCGGCAGAGAGGGGAGACGGCGCTGCCCTGGCTGGGGCAGGTGCTGAAAGAGAGACAGCTCGATGCCCACTTTCTCCACTAGGGATGAGCCACGCTCCCGGTGGGGAAGCCAGCCTTGGCTCAGAGCGCCCAGCACAGCTTCCTCGCTGGGGGCTCGCGGAGCCTCAAGTTCTGGATGTGTGGCAGCAGTCGGCAGCCCCACCCAGCTCCCTGGTCAGGCCCCCGGGCTGGGTGACCGCCGGC